>NC_079426.1:1626015-1696015 GCF_026213295.1 Gadus chalcogrammus
GCGTCCAGGATGACGTTTAAAGAGGACCGCTCCTCAACATGACCCTACGTCCCATCAAAGTAATCAAGAGTGTGTGTGTGTGTGTGTGTGTCTCCCCATGTAAAACCTTAACCCCCTCCCCACCACATTGTCCGGTCCATCTCGCTGGTCTCGTTGCCCCCCCCCCCCCCCCCCCCCCCCCCCCCCCCCTTCCTGCCCCCCCCGCTCTCCTCTGCGCGGTCCCGTGTGCAGAAGGCATTCCACGCTCTGACAGCTGACTTCCTCCCGCCCCCCCCCCCCGCCTCCCCCCCCTCCCCCTCCCCCCCCCCCCCCTCCCTGTTTATATCACCCTTCTCCGAGCAGGCTGTGAAAAGCACGGCCCCCGTTTATCACTTCCTTTCCTCCTCTCAACTCCCCCCTTCCCCCCCCCCCCCGTCCCCCCCGCCCCCCCCCCCTTCCCCCCCCGTCCCCCCCCGTCCCCTGAAAGCTCTGGAGCTCTGGTCTGAGCCTGCCCAACAACCGCCTGCCCGCCAGCCGACCAAGTGTTGCTGGGGTGTGTGTGTGTCTTTGTGTGTGTGTATGTGTGTGTGTGTGTGTGTGTGTGTGTGTGTGTTGGGGGGGGGGGGGGGGGGGGGGTATCCCTCAAGGTTACAGCTTCCATTGCTTCATCAAAGACAGCCTCGGTCTGCGCCGCGATTGTTTTCCAAAGCAAACGGCTCGTGTACAGGGGGAGGACAATATCCATGGCGTCAAAGGAAACGACACAAATAATAAAGTATGGGAGGGGGTCGCGGGGGGGGGGGCAGGGGGGAGGGGGGAGAGGTGATTGGCTGTGATGACCCGGAGCAACACGACAACAAAAGTGTGGCGTTATATAACGGGCATTGAGACACACATGTACGCCTCCACACGCACGCACACGCACACACACACACACACACACACACACACACACACACACACACACACACACACACACACACACACACAGACAACACAATAAAACCACCACAACGTCAACATGTGTGTGTGTGGGTAGTGGGGACCCCACCGCTCACGCCCGGCGGCGTGTGCGCGGCCACGGGGGGGCTTCTACCTTTGGAGGAGGAGGAGCTTGTGTGGCGCTTGTTGAGGGCGCGCAGGCCTTGCAGGGGGATGTCGCCGCCCTCCAGGACGCTCTTGTAAACATGGCGGTCGTTGTCCCCGCCCCCCTCGCTGCTGGGCGACGCCCTGTCCTGCTCCACCTCGCTGCGCCCCGACTTACACGAGGCGCTGGGGAGAGGGAGAGAGAAAGGGGGCGACGTTAGTACTCCCCGGGGGTTTGCGTCGTCGTTGTTTCAACACAGTGGCCTGAGGCCGAGGTCGCCGGCTTCCTCTGAGGGGCTGCGGAGGTGCTTGTTGACTTTGTGGCGTTGTCCTTTGTACCCCGTGTGCACGGCGAGCGTCGGAGCGGCCGACCCGACGGCCGACGAAGTGACGGTCTCGTTTTCTTACGGAACGTGTGTCGGCTTCTTTTACGCACGCATTCTGTTTGCCGTTCGGCCTTCCTCCTGGATAGGTCAGCCACGAGGGATTTGCTATAAATATGAGCTACTGTAAACGTTACGACAGCCTCCCCCCCTCCCCCCTCCCCACCTTTACGGGGCCCAGGTTCACCCGGAGGCGCCCCCCCCCCCCCTCCCTCCCCGGGCATGTGCCTGGCGTTCTGTCTTCCATTAGGACCGATGTGAGCGAGCTCATTAAACCGCTGGGAATCCTAGCGACACTCTGCATTTATTTTAAAACCAAACCCCAGAGTCATACTTCTGTTTTTAAATCTAACTTGCAAACCTATGGAGAGAGAAAATATGCATGGCTCTTTTTTCCTGACTTCCTGCTGGAACAACAAGCCCTTTCATCCCTCTCCGGGAATATACTATATGTTTTGGCAGCAGGGGGACTCGTTAAAATTGCATAACTTGCAGGTTTTATTTGAGTGCGAGTGTGAGACAAAACCGTGCTAAGGGACATCTGCGTGGAGCTAAACGGCGCCATTCAAGATTCATCATGGTCGGGTTTTACTTGGAAGAGCCAGCCGTATCGTATGGACCTTGTGGCTTCACAAAAATAGGATATACCTACAACAGAGACACAACTATAACCGTGCAAGTGAATCAGCCGTTCCTGGGGTGGATGGAAAGGCGTTGATACGTCCTATTGACGGAATCACAATGATGGACATCATTGTTCACTTAAACGCTGGCTGGCTAGGCTTAATTCTTGCATTCCCATGGACACAGTAAACGTATTGACTTCGATTTAGAAGATGACAATTACAAACCAATGTTTACTGCTGACCACCATTCAAAATGTATCTAATTAAGAGATACATCTATTATCTCTGACTGTGACACTAACAGAAGAATGTTTCTCTGTAGGAGAGGTTGTTTGACGATAACTATTCTCCCTCGGAAAGAATATACTTATAAAAGTCTCAACTATCAAAGACAGACCAATGAAAAACACTCCCGCCCAAAACATATGTGCCTTTGGAAGAAGCCAGAGAATTACTTCAGCTTTTCTGCCTGTGAGGTAACATTTGGAGTAACTAAAATGATGGCTCTGAAACTCTCAAAACTGAACCACCGAAGAAAAAGCCAAGCAAACTTTATTCATCAATATCCAACTATACGTTACACGTTTATGATTAACATCCTGGAATTCCAAAACCCCTCCACAAACACTGGTGCACTAATATAAATAATCACTACAGCAGATGGAAAGTCTCTGGCCTAAAGAGAGGGAGAAATCCCCTCCCTTTGAGGGATGCATGTGAGTCAAGTCAACATGACTCAAAGCGGAATAACTTGCATTTTACTACATAGGCCAAAATAGACCACCCGACAGAGACTGCTCCTGACGCACACACGCACACACACACACAACGAGAGATGAGGGGTCTCAAAGTCTTTATTTACGTGTCTACGAAACATCCTCTCTTTATTACGCAGCTGCCCTACACGTTGGCTTCCCCATCCCGCCGGCGGAGAGAAGATAACGGTTTTAAAGTCACGCGGCAGCCGGGAGCCCGGTTCCCTGGATCCTCGCTCGCACCCCGCTGCGCTTTCCCTCCCAGGTTGGCTGGCTTTAAATAAGCCAACACATGCTGGCCCCCTTCCCGGCTACTACCAACCCAACCCCCCATGCTTTGACCCCCCAAAACAATAAAGTCGCAAAAGAGCAGAGACAGGGAGACAGAGACAGAGCGGGGGAGAGAGCGGGGGAGAGAGAGGGGGAGAAGGCTCGCTGGTCTGGTTACGTTTCCACTCATTATCAGGAGCTCCTCAGAAACCCGGCGCATCCCCCCTCCCGTCTGCAGGGCGGGTTACACACAGGGTGGAGAAACTCTCCCACCGATCCACCACACAACCCAGCCCTCGAAATACCATCCCCACACACACACACACACACAGAGAGGGGTAAACAAGCGCTTTCAAGAAGCGCAGAAAAGAAAAGGGTAGAAGAGGCTTGAACTTACTACTGCTGCAAGTCGGAGGGCGATTCCAGGGGGCTGAACGAGGGCCCGCTCTGCAACACACCGAACAAAGAAGTCATTGATAGATCCCCAGGAAGGTCTCCTCCAGCTAGAACACAAGAAGGACCATTCGCTATGGCCAGATCCCCTCTCTCTCTCTCTCTCTCTCTCTCCCTCTCGCGCGCGCGCTCTCTCTCTGGCTGACGGGCTCTGCTGTGTGGCTCTCTGTGTCCAGCACACCCCGACTTGTTGAAGCTTTTCACCAGCAGCCCTGGCAGCAGCGTGTAAGCGTGTGTTTTGGCGTGCATGCAACTTGGGAGAAAAAACAAGCGGCACTGAACAGGGCGGGAGGGGGAGAAGGGGAGGGAGGGTGGGCGTGCGTCGGACAGGGGGGGCTCTCATGTGGGGAGGGGGCTGTCCCAGGCTCGGCCAATGGGAGGCCGCTTCGCGCTGAAGCCATCTCTTTTGTCTGGTATTGAGTCACTCTCATTATCACTAGACCGGACCGAGGGACAATTAACCAGCTGGTGGTGCAAGCAGGCCAAATGACACACGCACACGCACGCGCGCACACAGACACACAATGCACACCGGCGCACTCACACACACACACACACACACACACACACACACACACACACACACACACACACACACACACACACACACACACACACACACACACACACACACACACACACACACACACACACTTCAGAAATGTGGGTGTTTGTAACTCAAATACAGACATATAATAAGTATTGGAGGGTTTTATCAGGAGAAAAAAGTTGAAGCTGTTTTAAACAAAGAAGAAAAACTAAAGAAAAAGACACTTACTTAACTCAAATGACACAGGAGGAAACAGAAACACAAATAATACAAAGGGTGAGTGAATTAATCTTTAAGGGACTAGGAGGGGGGCAGTGGCTGTTATTTTCGGGCGCTGGCTAACCCTAAAGCCCGGGGATAGTCACTTGCATGCGAGTAGCACCCGCATGCATTTTCAATGGTTTAGGGCTAATTTTAGCCCACTGTTTCTGTTGCTTTGGCTCCGCGTGGACGTCACAGAAGGTAAAAATAACAGACCTGACACTGGGCTATGAATAAAAAAGCGCAAGTGTTGTTTGCAAATACGATTGCACAACCCCAGCCCCAGTCAGCCAGGGCCCTGCCCCAAGTGCCACATCCCCACCTCAAACTCCTGCTGCCCCCCCCCCCCCCCTCCCCCACCCCCAGACCCACAAACACCTAACAGATGACCAGACGAGGCTCCGACCAATCCTTCTTTTTCCCCCACTCCCTGCCTTTTCCAGTCAGTTGCCGGGGGCAGAAGTATCAATAATAACTTTTGCTTATCCGAGGGCAGAATTTCTCTCCTGGCAGGTCCATAGTCTTCTGATCTATTTATACTGCCAAATGTTCCATGGCCCTCCAGCCCCGTGGAGAACAGGCCAGCGCCGCCGCATCATCTGTGACTCCCCGTCCTCCCAGCGATACGTCTTACTCATCCATCACAGACCCCCCCCCTCCGGGCCCACCCGCCTGTCTCCACACAGTGTCCCCTGACACCTGTGGCTGACTCTCACACACACACACACACACACACACACACACTGACGCACACAGACGCACACGCACGTTGCATCAATGGAAAAGAAAACAGGAAGCAGGCGTGGAAAGGCCGATCGGAACAGGGAGGACGGAATCTTAATGTAATCTTCCCTGGCGAGATGCTGTGCGGATGATGTCTCCGCAGCGTCTGTCTGCACCACGGACTCTGCACAACAACCGCTTATCGCCACGCTAGACCTGTCGCCGATCAAAGTGAGGCCCACACCCCAGGGCTTCCAGCCCTGGCACTTAAACGTTACAGCAACCTGGCTTCACCGGGGGCCCAGCGCCTCACTGGGCCGCAGTGACGCGTGCATGGGGGGGGCCCCGATCTGACGGATCGATATCAGGTGACCGGGGAACGTATGAAAGACTTCCGCTGGTGGTGAGTCAGTCGAGCAACACGCCCCCCCCCCCCCCGGGAGACAGGTGTCCACATGTGCCACTGAGCCCTTTGCTAGCTGTGTGCCTGTTCTCTCCCCCCCCACCCTGTACACCCCCCCCCCCCAAACCTCCCCCCTTCCCCTCTGTTTCAAAATAGTCGCCGTGACTACATGGCGGTAACATGAATCCCATTCTTTCCAGCACCTTGTTTGTGTTGATGTGTGTTATCCTGAAAACAAACAGCTCCTCCCCGCGCGTTCGCTGCCCGGGGAGGGAGGGAGGGAGGGAGGGAGGGAGGGAGACAGGGGGGAGACGGGGGAGGGAGGGGGACGTCTGTTTTAGCCCGCAGCCCCGGCGACGGCGGCCGTGCCGCGCCGCCCGATATATAAACCGTCGGCTCCGCGGCTCCACCTCGTCCCTATTCTGCTGGGTTACACACACACCCCCGCGCAGCGGCCATCATGTGACCCGGGGCTCACTGGCTGGGGGGGGGGGGGGGGGGGGGGGGGGGTCGGGGATAGGGTGGCCGGTGACTCTGTCGCCTACATATGCCAGACAGATGGGAGTCACTCAGGCGGACCGCAGGGGGTCTGAAATGTTCTTCCTGACCAAAGTTATGCGCGGAATCCCGGCCCCGGATGGCCTTGTATGTCCACGTGGGGCGCGTGGTTCAAGAGGGACCGTCGGTTTTGAAATAGCTCTGAAATGACGACTCTGTTACCTACCGGTGAGACGCGTCGACCCCGTAGCGGGGGGGGGGGGGGGTACGGTTCAGTGTCGTTTCGGCGTCGTGATTCATCATATCGCCGTACACAAATAGGTTGTGTGTTTGGCGGCTCTAGGGACCGAGGGAGAAGTGAGGAATCTACGAAGAATTCCGTGAGAAGCTGCGGACGCCGTCAGCGGTTTCCTGTCAAGGGCTTTGGGGGTATGGCACCTTGGCCCCCGCACAGGCGCAATATCTCAAGGCTGTTGAAGCTCGACGATTCCTCCGTGAGCCGCGGGGTCCAGCCCGGCTCCGAGGTCAAATGCTCGGCATTCCGGGCGACTCTTCAGAAGTGACTTTGACGCTCGGCAGGGGCCCGTCCAGGGAGTGATCTCAGCGGGGAGGAATCCCGAGTGCTCTGGAGGATGACGGCCTCTGAGAGGGATGGAGAGCGCCCTGCGTCCCGTCAGCGCTCCCGCTCGCTCCTCCGGGGGGACGTTGGGAACGGAGAGTCGGCTCGGACACGCCCGGCCAACGGGGTCCTCATAAAAGTGTCGCCGGGGACCGGGGGTAAATGGTTTCCTTCCGTCTACAGGTCTATCGTGGATGCTGGGACGCGGTGGATGCTGTCTCATGTGTCAGGCCAGGGGGGCGGCGTGTCCCCGGACAGGTTCCGCTGGGTGTTTAGACGTCTGAAGGGCTAGGCAGGGGGGGGGCGGGGGGACACAACGTCTGTTCTGCGTGCAGCCGGGGCCCTGCCCGTCTGGGGCCCGTCTGGGGCCGAGCGAGAGGCCGAGGCGGGGGTTTCATCGAGCGCTGGGCCAAATTGCAGTGATTCATCAAATGACGACAAGACCTGACCCCCTCTACGTCCCTCTTGTTAAATATATCAGAGAGAGAGACAGACAGACAGACAGGCAGACAGGCAGATGAATAGACGGACTGACAGCGATTATTATTTCAGGAGACTGGGATTATCACACAGCCTGGTTAATTACACGGACTGCCAACACCCGACAAGTGAAGAGTGACTTCTGTGTGAATCGCCCTTCTCTGAATCGTTGACCTGTCTTCTATGAACCTTGACAGAATTCATATCGATATACTGAATATGTTCCAGATGTGTCGAAAGGGGAGACGAGATCGTGCTGGTTGCCAGAGCTCGCATTCCGATCTGGTTTCTAAAATAAGTTTGGCTGTGGGCCTGATTCACTGATAAACGGATAAACAGATAAACAGCTTTTATGTTGTTGTCAATCAACAACACTTAAAACTATCTTGTTTGCTTTGGAGTATACCATCTTTGGAATAGTTTGCATACTAAGCGAGCCTAAAAGCATTCGCTACTGTAAGCAAACATAGACTTTTTTTAGCTGCTAAAAGTCAGGGAGGATCTTAGCTAAACACTGACCGACAGGGCATTACAGGAAATCCATTTTCTAAATGTATTTCTGGAGGGGGCGGTAAATAGCTCATCGTCTACTCTCCATGGTGGTCTTAAAATAAAAACGTTTCACATAGATAATGTAGCCATGAAAAATGAATGGGATGTATAAAACAATATAAAACATAGACCTGCTGCTCCAGGAACACTTATCAATGCAGTTCACCAGACCGAGAGATCCCGTAGCCCGAGCTCAACATACACAACAACAAACAGAGCTCAGCGAATGACAAATGAGGACGGTGCGAGTACGAGGTGCAGCAGTCCGTACAGACACACAGGACGGGTCAGGCGTTGGGGTTTTGGGGGTTATTTCGACATGGAGGTTAACACATGCAGTGCGTACGGAGTACTGCCAGATTACAGGCCGTGGCCCACTTACCGCTTTCCCAAACTCCATCTCTGAAAAGAATCTATACCAAGGCTCATTCTCTATATCTACATCTTCTGGATTTACATCCTGAGTCTAGGCGGTGGCGGTGGGGAGGGGAGGGGGGGATGTGATGGCCACAAGGAGAGAGAACAAGGACAGAAGAGAACACGTTTCAGACAGAGATATGGACACACAAACGTGATGAATGTGTGACGCCGGAGACTCCGACACAGGCAGTCCTCGCAAACCATAAGGTCATTGAAGAAGAAAGGTAGCAATATCCGTTGCAATGAAAACAGACGCCGGAAGATTGTGCTTTAAATAAACAGGCTGAATGAAAAAATGCATAGAAAGATAATCGGTATCTGGGGTAAAACCACAACCCCACCGGCTGCAAGATATATACATCCAAAAGTAATTTGTTTGTATTGGTTTGGGAAGTACAGCAATTGCAATAACAATGTGACACTTGTGGGATATTTTCTCTTAAATCAAATTGGATTCTGCAAAACAGTTGCCCAAGAGATGGCTGAGAATAGAGAAAACCATAGCTACCACTGTAATGACAATGAACCATGATAACTGGGTCTGTCATAAAACACTAAAAAGAAACCAGAGCCTGTCCTAGGTCCTATCAGGCCGGGTTCATTGTTCTTCTGTTCAACACAACACTTGTGCTTGTTCACTCGACCGGGCGCTTGCCAATGGTGAACTCTTTGGCCAACAGGATACTTGTCTCCATTATGGCTAAGACCCTCTAATCACCTGGTGTTTAGAGGACGAACCGGATTCACCAAACAGAATCAAACAATGACGTCTGAACACCCAACGCTAAGCCTGTACAACGGTAACAAAACGATAACATACATTATAAGAGGTTAATCCAGCACATTAAAACAAACATTTGAAAACAGTATTTTCAAAATGTATTCAAGCATTGAATATTGCAGGGGAACGGGAACCCCGTTGGTATCCAGTACACTAACTTCTACGATGAATATTTATAATATTGACTCATAATAAAATATATAAAAAATAACCCAAAGAATATGGAGGAGAGTGCCCCCCCCCCCCCCCACCCCCATACGCGCTCATCAGAGTGTCCATCTGATGCCCCAGTTCAGCCCGATTACACTGAGGCGAACAACAGAAGACGATGGTTCCCCTTGTAAGTGATACTCTTCTCAACAGACCCCCCCCCCCCCCCCCCAAATAAGGATCATCTGTCACCGCAGCAGGACACTCCATCAGGAATGTGGTACACACATGACAGGAGAACGCACACACACACACACACACACACACACACACACACACACACACACACACACACACACACACACACACACACACACACACACACACACACACACACACACACACACACACACACACATACACCCGAGCTGTTAGCCAACCAAGCTGCCACCCAAGAGCTCAAAGAGTCAGGAGGGTGGGGGGGTGGGGGCGGGGGAGAAGGGTGTGGGAGTGTGAATGTGTGTGTGGGAGTCTTGGGGGGGAAAGTGTGAATGAGGGGGTTCGATTAGAAGGAAGCCTTTTGGGAACACAGGCGCACAGACAGAGAGACAGAGAGAGAGAGAGAGAGAGAGAGACAGAGAGAGAGAGAGAGAGAGAGAGAGACAGAGAGAGAGAGAGAGAGAGAGAGAGAGAGAGAGAGAGAGAGAGAGAGAGAGAGAGGGACAGAGACAGAGACAGAGAGAGAGAGAGAGAGACAGAGACAGAGACAGAGACAGAGAGAGGGCGAGAGAGGGCGAGAGAGAGAGAGAGAGAGAGAGAGAGAGACACAGACAGACAGACAGACAGACAGACAGACAGACAGACAGACAGACAGACAGAGAGAGAGAGAGAGAGAGGGAGAGGGAGAGGGAGAGAGAGAGAGAGAGAGAGAGAGAGAGAGAGAGAGAGAGAGAGAGAGAGAGAGAGAGACATATAGCGAGAGAGATAGAAGAGGAAGATAGGAGAGAGGAAGAGAGGAGGGAGGGAGGGAGGGAGGGAGAGAGAGACACACACACACAGAAGAGACGGAGAGAGACAGGCTGAGAGCCGCCCGTGGAGACGCGGTGGGCGGAGAGCCTTACCGTTCTCTCCAGCTTCAACACAGACGACTTCCCTGGCTCGTACTCAAAGATGCTCTTGGGCTCCGCGCGGTACTTCCTGGTGTCGACCTTCTTGTCCGGAGGCTCCCACTCGTTCCTGAGGAAGCCGAACGGGGTGTGGGAAGAAGGGGGGGGGGGGGGGGGGGGGGGGAGAGAGAGGAGGGCGGGATGGAGGACAGCCAATCATTATCAAGTAGTCTCCATGGCAACCGTCTGGGGCGCTAGATGGATACATTTATTTATTTATTTTCGGAGTCTTAAGATGGCATCCTCCACATCTCGGAGGCTGCTCTCTCAGCCACGCAGGTCGACCGCGGTTCCTGTTGTTGTTTCCCTTTGGAAGACATGCGCCCCCCCCCCACCCCCTCCCCCCCCCCCCTTGGGATAACAAGTCACACAAACCTGCCGTCGAACCGAATGACCCTCTTCCCGTGCTCTGTCTCACAAACAGTTTCTTTTGTCTCTTGCAGCAGGAAACAAAAGAAGCTTTCAGTGTCGGCCCTTGGATTTAGTTTGTTGCTTCCTTTGTCTTTAAAGATGCATCAATCTTTTGCTACAGACGTCATCAACAAATAACGTCGTGGACTAAACGCTGTGAAAGTGTGTCACTGGATACAAAATATAATTTAAATGTGAGCGAAAAACAAATAACAACATTTCTTAGAACAATAGGATCAATAAAGCAGAGCGCTTTATATGAATGATCATAACGTCCGACAAATGCAGTCCCAGCGGCCCTCGCATTAAAGGAGAGAGGTGTTGTTGTGGGTGTCGTTTGGGAATGCAGCCTATTCTCACATAAACCATCCGCCTTGCCCCATGGCCATGTAATCTACAGCTGTGGTCGGCCACAGTCTATCCTCCGTCACCTGTCCTCCCTCATTCCTCCATCGCTCGAGGGCGACAGACAGGGTGTTGAGTCATAGTCCGAGAGAGAACCAGAGGGGACCTCAAGGTCACTGTAGAGAAGCCCCCCCTGCTACAAAGGGTCACCCCTTCATAATAACGCTGTGACACCATCGATTCATTGACATGCGTGTTCAGCATCAGCCTGTGTGGAAACGTCTGAATCGTTTCTTCAGTTCTGGAGGGTTCGGACGCTACCTTTTGGTCGTGGGCTTGAGGGAAGAGGACCTGGTCGGCACGGGCATCAGCCGGCCCCTGGAGTCGAACTCGGCGTCGCTTTTGGACCGCGGGACGCCTTTCACTGGAAGGTCAAAGTGCATGGGGGTCAACAGGATTTCACTTTGGTGTCGGTGTGTGTAGCAAATAAAGCGGTAGATTGTAAAGGCAGGGCTGAGGCAATTGGGAGAGGGTTGAGGGAAACATTGAAGTAGCTTCTGCTTTTGAGTTTGTGTTCAGTTAAGGTCCCTCACGCGTAAGAGACCTAGAGTACTAGGGTTTGGCCACCAACTTACCTTCTTCCAAATAACCCAAAGGTGACAGGCCATCATCTGAAAGAAGAGAATAAACCAAACAGTTTTTTTCAAATCCAAATCAATAAAGATGTGTCGAACGTCATTCATCTGGGTGGCCATGCGAGAAATAAATACGTCTTGAAATAATAAAGTGATAAAAGCTTTCAAAAAGTTGTCGATGCCTTTCCCATTATCGGTTCACCTCCATTAGAGTAAACCGATTCCAATCATTAAAGTTTCTTCAAACACCATCGAAGCACATGCCCAAGGGGGTGTCAAGTCAAAGCACTTTATGGGAAACATTACCGCACTAAGAACAGCACCCGCTGTACCCGTGTTTCAATTAGAATCAATGCTCTAAATAAGTAATGCTCTGTGGGACGATCTGGGGGCGTTCTACACATTTACAATGGATTGAAATCAAAGTGATGTTGGGGAAATGAAAATGGATGAGAAATAAGTCACAGGCCACATGATGGTTGGGATGCGAGGGGGACATTAAACACTAAACTACAAACAGGTATGCGTTGATGACATGATCATTGACTGCAGAAAAGCATGCACGTTCTGTGGAAACATGCCTTTCCTCTTGCGCTTAGTCAGCGTTAAGCAAGACTGTAGCGGCCCCTAGTGGCTGACATGATGAACCGCATACATTTATATAAACAATCACTTTGATTCTGAAGATTCTGAATCCGTATGTTGTAAGCAAGGGAAATGCCCCAAAACATAAAAATGCTGTTAATAGCAATCTTGTCAGGCTAACTAAGAGTATCATGCAGATTTCTAATCCGATGCATTCCAGATCCAGCACATATTTTATGATTGTCAAGATGTATAGCTGCACTTGAATCACAAAGATTGTTTTTGCTTCTTAAGCCACAATCTAAATTTGTGCTGGAGAGCTTGATTGGGGCTTAAAACGGCAGGATGAGAAATAAAATATTATCACCAATACCATCAGCAGTCAATACTCAATTTTAAGTAAAGAAAATATTGCCAAAATGTCAAATGTTTTTGATATTTCTATCAAAACTGCAGGACTTAGACCAGGTTAAAATATTTGAAATGCTTTCAAATACTTTTGTTGATTGGAATCAGATAACATTCGATCTACAAGCGACAAACTTGAGTGTAGTTTTGGAAGTAACTGAGTAACTACTATGTTAATTTGTATTAAAAAATGGTTAAAGTATTTGAAAGAGCCCAGGAGGGCTGCCGATTAGTGAAGCCTATGGTAGTAGAGCCGTCATCGCCATTGGATACCTTTCGATCTCACCACCAGCCTGTCATAATTCTCTGGGAACATGTAGGTGGGACGGTACGGGTTTTCCTCGGGGGTCTCTGAGCGGTGGGCGATGGACACATATAAAGACAAGGAGTTGACGGGCAACACACAACGCTTTGGAAGAACAGACGATTGTGAGCAGAAAACACACACACACAAACACACACAGAGACAAACACACACGCACAAAGACACAAACACACACACACATAGGGAGAAGGTGAACGCTGAACCTTACCTGGTATCCGGTGTATCTGTTTGAACATGCTCTTGTACCAGTCTTTGGACTTGTCTGTGTTCTGTGGAAGAGGTGGGAACATTTAGAAATGTTACCGGACATAAATATGAAGAAGCGTGACGATGATCAAGCTATCATATCACATCATATCATTGTTGGATGCATACACGATCCTAGATAAAAGTGTATTGAGGTGAAATATTCAGTTTCACAATTTAACAAATAATGTTCAAATCAATAGAATTACAAAAGACAACTGTAAGAGTGTGTTTGAAACACGATGAATTAATGAATGACACAGGAGTCATGCTTCTCCTCATAAAAAAATCAAAATGTACCGTCATCTATTCGATTCCATTTCATTTAATGCTTCAACATGCCATTTCAACCTTTTTTTTTCCAATGTTAATGAAACTCTCCTTTTGTCATTTGACGACAAGGAGGCTATTACCTTGAAAAGCCAAATAATGTACAACTTTACTAGTCTGGAGATTTGCACTTTCAAAGTAAAAGCGTCCTGACTCACCCGTACGGGTGCGACGGGCTGGCGGCGCGGCGAGGTGACGGGGGAGTGCAGAGACAGCCTCATCCGTTTGCCGTCCATGTCCGAGGACACGGGGTCACAGGTGGATGCTGGGAAGTCCCTCCCTGGCTCAGGTGATGTGTGTCTCTCCAGGGGCAGACCTGGAATGGGACGCACAAACCATTGTCCATGAAAGAGCAGTGAAAGGTTGTCTGGAGGGAAGATTCATTCATTTGTCTAGACTAAACTATTTGGATAAGAGGTGGAGAGACAGGCAGTGAATTAAGACCGGTGTATCAAACACTCCATGTTATGGTACATTAATAAGTACAAAAGGGGAACGGGTGACCTTTTGGACGTGGTAGAGTAGCATAATTTATTGGAATGAAAATAATTCCCATAAGGAATTCATGTTATGATAACCTTTTACCTCGACTTGGATCCCAGAAAGAAAAAGGAGAGCATATTTCAAATATGTGTTACCGTTCAACAACAAATAAAAGTGCATACCTTCTGAGGGAGAAAGATGCTTTTGTTGCTCTGTGGAGGAGAGAAGAAGCGGGATGAGGACATGTTCAGTGGTACGATGAGACATGACAGCCAATAGTTTAGCTCACAGGTGTTTTAACTTTAAATGTGCCGTGAAGCAACGCGATCTCACGCGTGGCATTGGCAAGACAAAAATGTACTTATTGTAAGTCGCTTTGCATTAAAGCCTCTCCTAAATGCCCTAAATCTACATGTACGTCTAAGACACAGCCTCTGATAGCCGACTATTAAGTCGAAATAGCCTGAGAAACCACAGATGACAAAATGTGACAAACACAACGAGTGGGTGATGTTCAAATCCCAAAGGGCATTGAGTCATCTCCTTCTAAACATAGTCTCTGCCCCTGGTCGCCCTCACCTCTGTTCTGCTGCAGCAGGACAATGTCAGGGCTGATGGTGGTGGTGGTGGTGGTGGAGGGATACGCAGATCCCCGGGGGGCTGTGATACGGTTCTGGACACCAGCAGAGACCTGAGCCTGGTTCTCGTTCACCCTGTGTGCCGAGGGGACCTGAGAACCACACCGTTGCAGCGAAGTTAAAATCCCCTCAATTCAGTCTTAGTAAAGAATAAAAAATAAACATAAAAACGAACTCAGCCGTCCACCAGCATGCATTAGCATGAGGCACAGGCTGTAGGCAAACTCACCAGCCAATGGGTGTGGTTCACTGAAGGTAGATCAGCTGTGACGTGGCTGCCTCCCTCAGCCAATCCCGCTTCAGCGATGTCCCCGTTAATCTGCTCGGTCCAACCACCTGACCAATAAATCCAGAGCCATCTCAGCAAAGCACCGATGGTCAAAAACGCAAAAGATTTACCGTCTGATTCAACATGGCGACGCAACCGGGTTTTAGATCCACACTGCGGTCTGGATTTCCTCCTCTAACAGACATGTTGATATCAGAGTGAAGGGAAAAAGAAGGATTCTTCCACAATTTCTGAACTTTGTCATCGGAACAAGGCATCCATTCATGGCACAGTGGAGGCCGTTTGTTCCGGTGGCCTTTATATTCAGTCTGCACAACAATTAAACCATCTCCCCCCAAAAGCCTTGGCCCGCCTCCATCCTGGTCCCAACGCGCTCAGCGCTACAAACGAGTCCACAGTGAAGCCCCACCACCCCCGCGGAGCCCGCAGTACACTGTGGGCCACTCGCCACAATAGATCTCTTTGACCACAATGTGAGCAATCAGCTTATCGCAATTTCCAGCACACACACACACACACACACACACACACACAGCAACCGATAAACGAATAGAGGCCAGAATGTGACCGGGCGCATCGTTGTGACACCCCAAAGACTTATGAGGTAGACTTATGAAGTGTCGCCTCACGCACGGCAGAAGGCATGCAGGGAATCTCAGGTTCTGGCGAGCGCACCGCAGTGGCATCCTCCGTGTACATTCTACGGCGTGATGGCCTTTCTCACAGAGCCGTGCCGGCGTCGCTGACTCCTCTGCTGAGTTTGTATCGCAGCGTCGTAGCGATTAGCGATTAGCCTGGCCCCACACCTGAGTCTACGGGGCGCGACTGTGTTTTTCGTAGGCGCCATCCGGGAAAAAGTCCCGCCTCAAGCGCTAGGATTGGACAGTCAGTCAAACTCGCACGCTGACTCCTAAACCTAACCCTAACCCTTGCCCTAACCCTAACCCTGACCCTAACCCACACCCTATCAGAGAAATGTTTTCGATTAACGTTAGTTTATTATACATTACAATTGGAGTTACCTTCCCTGCGGTCACCTGACAGATTTGAACATTTTTGAATTGGATCAGGAAATTATACCAACGTGATTGGATGATCTCCGGCTATCGCCTCATTATTATTCTACGATAAACACCTGAGTCCCCGGGGCTTACCTGGCGGGGCGTGGCCTCTGGGGTCCTTGCTGACCCGGTCGTCGTCGTCGATGTGGACCAGCGTGGCCCGGAGGGTCACCACCCCTTTGCCTTTGCACACTCTTCTGGGGTCCAGCTCTGAGACACCAGCGAGGGGAAGGAGGAGAACGGGAACATAAAAGAAGGTGGCGGGAATCAGCTCTCCCAGCCCGCGGAGTCTGTTTGAACACACGTCGCTTGAGGCGATGGCCCTACGGGGGGGTTTCCTTAGTGATCCGGCCCCGAAAGACCGAAATAGAAACTTTAACACATCGAAACCAGGCCACCCGTCGAAGGATGTCATTACTGTGTGCGTCGCTGACAGGAAAACCAATCAGCGCCGATCACAGCGGGACACTGTGGGAGGTTTGGGACGGCGACGGTGGCTTTCCAACTGTTAACTGTACATGCGGTTCGCTTGTACAGCGACCAACAGGTTGTCACCAAATATGTTAGGGTGAAAGAAAAAAGCAAAGGTGATCCGGGCGCCCGTGGGTGCTGCTGAAAGATAGATGAGTGTTAGCAGAGCGGAGCGTCACCTGCAGCTGGAATCAGGTCAGGAGAGCCTTTCATGGCGGCGCGGGGCGCGATCCGAATGGAGGAGACCACCCGCCGACCCGGAGAGACTGCAAACAAATACATGAGGAAACACACTTTACACACCTTATCACACTTAGGCCCAATCCCATTCCTACCCCTTACCCCTTCAAAACAAGGGGGAGGGGGAGGGGGAAGGGGAAGGGGTAAGGGGTAGAAATGGGATTGGGCCTTAACACACTTTATCACACTTAACACACTTTGACACACTTCACTGACTTTTGAATGCTCAGCTGTTGAATGATGCTTCTTTAGCAATATCTCTTACTGTGTTTATTAAGGACAAGAGTAAAATGCATCAATAATATATTGATAATATAGAATAGAATACATTTATTTTTCTATTTCAATCATTACTGATAATTAAGATAGAAAAGTGACATACTTTAAGTCACATAGTGTAAAATGGTTGACAGGGAATACTATACACGACTTAAACATAATAATAAATGATATAAACACTACCATAAAAAGTATGGTTGTACCAATCAGCATGTATCATCCACAGTAGTGAGAGAAAAGCAGTACTTACTAGCTGTTAGGTCGCCCCCTTCTGGACAGCTCTGTAATGAACAAAGACAGCATTAGAACAGGTGAGTCAGAGGGTAACGTAATACCAACTTGTTTCCAGACACCAGGAGCGAAACGCCCAGTAAAACCATTTCACGAATTACTTTCAATTAAAAACAATGGACGTTTTTTGCAATTCTTACAGTTTCCCTTCCTACACCGGAGGGATGTCTGCTCCCATAACAACATCGTTGATGCCTGAGATAGATGGAGCTGCAGGCCAGGAGCACCGGCACAGATATGCTCGCAGTGGCACAGCTATGGTTGTGTTACAGGATGAAACCATATCCTCTACAAACGGTCTCTATGAATTTAGACCCTCCAGCGGTAACATCACCATTGAGGCTTGTTTGCCCATATTGATGTGCAACGTGTTGGATAAACACCATTGAAGTTCAAGTGCACAAGGCTTCAGTTTTATGATTTGATTTCAAGAGAAAGCAGATCGGGAAGAAATCTGAAACGTGCCAAACAGTCTGCACATTAGGATTCAAGCCAGAGAAAAGCTAATATCTCTCAAAGCAAACATATTGAAAATATGGAAATGTTACAATATTGTCAATTTGTCCTTGATGAATCTGGCCGACTGAAAAAACACAAGCGTCTGGAAAACGACCAAGAAACCCCCACAACCGCCATTTGCCATATTAGGCCTAATGATTATTCAACACACAAAAAAAATAGAAAATCGGAACAGGCATCTTATCGCGTACATCAACAAACACTGATCAAGCAGCGTACTTGTGCACGTCTAGTGTCCTCTGGGAAATGATACTTGAGCAGCTATTTAGGCAGTTTCCATATTCATAAAGCAGCTCCTTCGGGTTGCTTCTCCAGCTAAAGGGAGGGGGTATTCTGGACCTTTCTATCTAGCCAATGATTAGCCAACGATGGTTAGAGAGAGAAACATGGCCTTTCTTACATTATTTACGAATACTCAGTCATTATTTAGGAAAAACTCAGTCTTGCCTTTAAAGGCTGATCGTCTTGTTCAGCTTTGTCTCTAATGTGAGGGAGGGAGTGAGAGAGAGAGAGAGAGAGAGAGAGAGAGAGAGAGAGAGAGAGAGAGAGAGAGAGAGAGAGAGAGAGAGAGAGAGAGAGAGAGGCAGAGCGACTATAATATGTTAATGGCTGCTGCCTCAGTGGAGCATGCAGAGGCGGATGAGAAGGCCACCAGCAAGTGTCTGGGAGCTTCTTGCATTTCATGCAATCAGAGTTCCCAGGATAAACGCCAGAGATAGGACTGATTTAACTGCCTTAGCCCAGTTACAAATCTAGGGAACGCCTGATTTAAACAATAAGCTATAAGGTATGCATATTACAAGCCATCAATACAACTCTATCCACTCAACGAGAACTCAGGAGCAAATATTGTGATATATTTGTGAGCACAGCTTCAAATATTATCATCATGTATAAATATGTCATGATAAGGCAATTGTTCCATATGAGGCCACCGTGTTTGTGTGCCTTTCGTTCATCCTTCTCCGCTCATCTGTTAGCATCACATCAGGGAGACACACTCGTGCACGCCCACACGCACACACACACACAGACGTACACACACCCACCCCCGCTCCTACATGATATCACCACACACCTCTCCCAAAAAAACGACAACCACGTCGGAGTCACCGCACAGCCACTCTCTGTGATGCCATTACCAAAACAAGTGGTGCGCCCGTGCGGTCTTGGCAGCTGTTGAGCTCTGCTCGGGCCAGCCTTTCCAGGGCTCCTCTCAAACTAAAGTACCAGCTGACTGAGAGATGAGCCATGCGCTCTCTGGCTATCTGGCGCCCCAGCCGCGAGCCGCGAGCCCCAGCGCCCTGCATCAGCCGCGTGCTTGACGGTTAGCAGTGTGTTGCGTGGGGTTGCGTAAACACGCCGCGGGAGAGCAGCTCAACCCTGGCCTTTTTAGGAAGAGAGGGAGCAGAGGGGGACGGAGAAAGCCATCCATTAACCAGCGGGGAGGGGGGTAGAGTGAGGGGCCAGACAGGTTGGGAGGACTGGGACAGTACTGGCAGTGTTGTGGACAAGATAAAGACAAGAGTCTGATAAGAAGTTATCTCCCGACTGAATAACTAACCCCCCCCACACACACACACACACACACACACACAGACACACAACCATACACACAACCTTTACTAAAGTCATCTAGCGAGACGCGCATTCCTTCCCCACTAATCTGGAGCTGTTTGCCTTCCTCCTCTTCACACACCCGGTCCCTCCAGGTTACATACCTGTTCCAAAGTCATTTAGCATTTAAACCCATCAGCCCAAAGTTCACCTGAGAGTGTGTGTGAACTGTGGAACAGCACTTACCTGAGCTTAACGCCTTAAACCGTTTAGCTCAGTGATTAGTTTGGTTCAGTTGGTTTAAAAAATAAAAAATAAACCTACCTGCTTAGCTATTGTGATGTTTGTTAAGCGGGAAAGCATTAGGAACTGGATATACCATCACACTCGTGTTTCAATCGGGTGTTGTTCTTAAGGATTGAACGAATAAAGAAAAGTGAAACTGCAATATTATCCCGAGCAGTACAGGTTCTCACACAGCTGCCGATTTGAGAAAGATCTCTGAGCTGAGCAAACGAGCTTCTACTTCTATTGCTGAGTTACTGATGAAGCCAAACCAAAAGCTGAGGGTCTGTCAATGGTCTTACAATAACTCCTTAGAGGAAAGGCGAACCTATGTCAATACAGGAGGTTACATGTTTGTCTTGTAAGTATCCATATAGACTTTGTTAAGTAAAAAAGCAAACAGACACTTCTTTTTAAAAGAAATCGCAAGGAACCACCGGGAACTCTTTAATATGTTCTCGTCGACAAAAAGCAAACAATGCAAAGAGCCTGTCGCTCGGTGAAGTTCACACAGTCAAACTCAGTAGCAGTAGTTCTTACCTGGGGTCTTGTGGCTGTTTACTCACACACCAAAACGTCTGCTAACTCTTGTCAGCCCCCAGTCAGAGTGAGTCCAGCAGCACTAGTCTATAGCCCCTTCCTGGTCCTTCCACAGCCTAAGATGATCTGGGGCTGGCATCAGACGCTCCCTCTGCTTTTGGGGCCCCTGGGTTTAACCTTGACCCCTATCGCGACATGGTGGGTCTGTTTGTTTTCAGCAAAAGGCGTGCCCAGATGGAGCTGTCACCACATGACATGCTAGAATTTAGCACCCACTCAGCTGCACACCAGCACATTAAAACATTCTACTATTAACCCCGCCCACAGACAGTCCTCCACCCACAGCCACCGCAGGACCAGAGCCATATGGGAGACGGGACATTTGAGGATGCCTAGAATTAGCCAGGGTGAGTTAGCTTGGCTGCGGCGCATGTGTTGTTCTGGGTGTGCCTCAAAGGTCGTCATGCCAGGGATAAAACGATTAAAAGTCTGAGATGAACTGGTACGTGCCCCTAGACTACACATGTACATCAAACATGGAGAAAGAACAGAATAAACAGATTCCTAGAATATATATTGGTACAGAAGAAGAGGCAACAGAAACCTCTTCTTGAAACCTAGAAACCTTCAGAAACCTAACTTGTGAATTACATTGTGTGCATTTCTGGAGATGAAACGCACTTTTCTTTTTTTAGCGGTGATGTATTTCACACGAAACGGGAGGACGGCGCTCGTTTGCCGCTGTCAGAAGCCGCCATCAAAATGAACCACGGCCGACACAGAAGGGCTCTCATCGCCGCGGCGGACGGGGAGAAAAGAGCCGTTATGTAACCGACCCTGGGTTTCGCTTTGTCAACAAATGGCAGAGCTGGGGGAGAGAGCTGGGAGCCCAGGGATCAGAGGACAGCACCGAACAGCTCCAAACATGGCTCGAAAGGGCCGCTCTACAGAACCCCCCCTCCCCCGACCCCCTTCCATTAATTGAGAATAACCGTCCCCGATGAGCAGTCCTCACAAACCCCCGCTCACACACTCGCGCCCTCCCCTTACCATAAACAGATTCCACAGTGGACAGAGGCCAGGGATTCTACACATTCCACAGCAGCGCTATTTGAAGTTCATTTGAAACAACTGCCACATAAAAGGAAATGTTTGCAACTTCCCGCCGTTTACACGCACGACAGCGCACACCGACGCGCTCTGACGGTCCAAGCCCCTCCAAGGATGGATGGCGTGACGTACGGCTGAGAAGGAACTGGAGACCCGGGGACTGGGTCTGTTTTGATGGAGTCCTGGCGAGCTTGTGACCATGAACTTGGGCTTCCTCTGAGCTATTAGATGCTACTATAATAACCACGACGAGCCTGCTGAGGCAGGCTGGGTCTTTTCTTGTCCGGGGAAGTCCCTCACGCAGCCACTAGGTTGAAGGAAGTCAATCACCGGGACTATTTTAAAAGTGATCACACGTATTTCTTGTAAATTCACATATAGCCTAGATTAAAATCTTCCTTGATGACTTTCAATACTTTGAATTTCATGGTTTAATAAAGTTGTTTACATTTACTGGAATATTAAAACATGTAACATGTGACTTGGGAAACCTTCCCAAAAACCAGTAAGTACTGGAAGGATGGGTGAACACACACTGACATTTATTACAGTTGAAAATGACCCCTTCTGCGCTTGTATTCGACGTGTGTGTGTGTGTGTGTGTGTGTGTGTGTGTGTGTCTCTGTGTGTGTGTGTGTGTGTGCGTGCGTGCGTGCGTGCGCGCGCGCGCAAGGTCCTCTGGACGGGGTTGGCTTCCCACACAAAACACAGTTCAAGCCAGACAGCTCTGGTGATGCAGCGTGACTGCTAGGTGTTTGGAGCCCCTGTTATAAGAATGTCACCGGCTGACGGTCCAGCCAGGGTAATACATCACGGAGCGGAGAGAGCTCTCGGCTGCACTCCCAGAACCCGGCACAAATCCCGGGGCTCGGTCTCAAATGAAGGATTCAACAAGTGCTATAGAGCATCCCCTTTGAAGGATGTTCTACTTTTCAGCAGTATAACAACAATTTTGAAAACGTTTTGGTCTAAAAGCAGAAATACAGCACAAACCACAGCCGCTGTGATTCATCACAGTTGTTTACGCGGGGGTTTATTTGGCAGTATTCTCGTCGCTGTAATTGGAAAGCCGTAACAACAGATAGGCTACCGGTGATGACACAACGTCGTGTGTCATCACCGGGAAGGAGCGCAGCTGCGCACGGCGGATTCCTATTGGTTTAGATAATAGCGCGCATTATGGCGCACGTCTCACATAATGTGAGCTACGATGACAATTCAAATCATTGTCTACGGGAGCGATGAAAGCCTTATCGGAGGCTTGTTTTCTCTCCCCGGTGGTCGTGTGGGTGTGTGGGTGTGTGGTTGTGTTTTGACTGGGACGTGGAATGGAAGCTTTGAGTCTGTTTCCTGATATAACCCTCTGAGTGGCCAGGCGACAGAGCTACTTGATAATTTTGTCATAGGATATCGCGGCTAACCGTGCTTATAAACAGCCATGCGATAATCCAGCAATTTCGAGTGCAATGAATGTATCCGTGTGGGACGAGAATGCGTACCATGTCACCCGTCTATTTGCGGAATGCGCGCGGTCGATCCCTCTTATCTGGTCACACCCCGACGCGATCACAAGAGGCTGTGCCGTTTATATTTAGCTTCATACATTCCATAAATGTATTATTCATTAGGAAAACTTTTTTTTTTATCTTTCATACAATTCTGTAGACAGGGAGATCTCCGCAAGCTCGGAGCTCTGCTTGCTTGCCTTGAATTAAGAAAAAATAAATAAAAAGCCATTCGCGACTACTTCCTGTGTCAATATTTGCGAATGTGGGGTTTGTTTTTCAACTCCCCCCCCCAGATAGGAAGATGGCTCCCCACATCTATCGCCAGCCCATAAATTGTCTTTTCACAGTCTTGTTTACATGCAGTCATGATTGGCTGGACTTCTTTGTGCTAAGGGCCTTGAAAAGCCAACGCGTAGCACTTCAGCGAGCCCATCCACTTAGGACGCAGGCAGCAGATGGAGGAAAAGGGGGAGGAGGCGCTGGTTGCCAAGCGACCGGTTGTAACATTAACATGGAGTGAAAACAGAAACCCGGTGTCTGGTCTGGCTGAAACATCCGGCAAAGAACCCATCCGTTATTCACAAGACAAGCCGTGAATAACGGCTTGTCTTGTGAATAAGTTGTCCCCAACCGACTCATAAATGTCCCATGCCATATCGAGTTATGTTCACATTATTTCAGGAATGACCATGATTAGCACACTAACAACTGCTAGAAATGAGCTGATTCAATGAGGTAAATTCAGCAGATAGTCAACAACCACAGAAATAGCCTGAGAACACATTGCCCGACGCCTACAAATACAAATATGACTGCTCGTCCCAAAAATGTTGTGAAGTACAACTACCGTACTTACAGGCTAACTGACCTTTATCCAGATAGCAATAATAATGCAATGTTTGTGTGTGCCTCTCACTTTCCTGCGTTGTTGTTCCATCATTTGCTGCAGCGTAACATGTTATTACATTGTCATCAGTGTTCAAATGTGTTTTCATGTAAAGCCACCTGTACCTAAAACAACTGCAACTCAAAGCTGTGTGTCTTTAAATCAAAAAGATTACCGTGCTTGGCGATCCAGATGCCATCGTTGGTCAATCATTGAAATTCAGTTCAAGTTTCCTGAAGTTGACCCTCTCAAATCTAAGGGATCCGAGTAACGAGACTCTGGACAAGCGTTATAAAATATTTACAGCAGTGCAAGGCCCACCTTCCAACAGGTATCTACTCTATCGTCAATCAAAATAACTGTCCATGCGCCGTTGAAGTTGATTCATTGTTAAAAGTCCACAGCTAGACTGGGATAATACGCACAAGGGAATATTATTCTCTGTCGTACACTTACATCCTAATGCATAGGCTTTTGTAGACACTCACAACTAAATTAACTATATCTTAGAACATCTGTGTTAAGGCAGCCGGCCCACATCTTTGTTACCAAGAAAAATAGAATTGCAATAAATATATACAACGGAACAATCCGTGTTATTAGCAGCCAACAAGTGGAGGTGCTTATGAATGATGTTGTGTTTGTTATTCAAACATATCGACCGGCAGCGTCTAAGTTTCCGGTTTAAGTTTCATCTGAATTCCTTTCGGTATGACATCATGGTTTTGGCTTGCCCATGGGCTTGTCCTCTGAGCTGTAGAATAGCCTACCTGTTTTATTCACACATGCACACACCTCCCCATCTCTGTGCACACACTGAGAGCGCAGGCCGCATTGTCCGCATTGTGCAAACCCCCTTCTAAAACTTTGCAAACCAGACTAACCACTCTGGCAGGTGTCCGGCTATTTGTCTCCAAATAAAGGTCCTTCCATCGTGTGAACGATAGCACCTGCTGTCGCTGTGCTAAAACAGGGGCTAGGAGAACTGTTTGTCTTTCCCATTGACATAACACTTGGTGAGAACATGATGAAATCTGTTTGGCTGAATGGGGAGCATGAATCTTTGAGACTCAACAGACGATGCAGTCCGTAAGCAGTAGCACTAATGGACCAGTACACCCTGGCCTGGCCCTTCCCCACGTCCCTCAGGCTGTCTCTCTATTGACCGATAACTGTCACCAACCAGCCAGATGCAAATGCACTGTGCAGACTTATGCAAGCTAGCCAAACAAACCATTAGGGTGACTTTAGCTACAAACCGGTAAAAAAGGCTTTGCCTCATAGACTGCATATTGATGAATTATTTACATGCAGATTGGATATTTTCCCAGTTTGCATGGTATTCAGACATCATTTGCAGACCTATACCCCAAGGCACAACAAAAAAAAGTATCATTTATCACTTTGAGTCCATATCTACACTCTCTCTTTACCCCAGATATAATTAGGTTTAATTAAATCTCAGATACAGTTTGTCTGATTCCATTAATAGGGGACGTTGAATGTCTCCAACAACACTCGCCTATCATACTCGTCAAACTTCATGTTTTGGGCTCAAGTTCATGTTTTGGGCTGTAAATTGTCCCATGCGTTTGTCAAACGTTTGGCCCCAGCAGCACATTTGAGCAAAACTGCAGCAACATGTATTGACATTCAAAGTCAGTAGGCCTATGTCAACACTCGACAACAACATGAAGTGCTCTCAGTGTGGGACTGTTCTCTTATGCAACACAAGTTCATAGCCAGGCTGATACTGTGCCAGCATGTACCATGGTGCATGCAAATCAACAGAAATGTCCATTTACCATAACCATGCACTTTTTCAGACTTTACCTTATTGTCTCACTTTTCCATCTAAAGAAACATAGCACAGATTAAAAGACTGAACGCTATAACAATAAATATGGCTTTTGTTTTGCCAACACCTGGGGCATTACGCACATTTATTCCATGGAGCTAATGTCACAAGCCTGTTACGAGTGAACGTGGAGTGATTTAAATGATAGGCCATGAGCATCCATGAGACAATAGCCTAGGATACGCAGGTGCATAGAGAAAACATTCAACGCCTCACCACACAAAGTCTCAACATCCAGAAAATATATATTCCCATTATTTTGGTCAGTTTTGAATTCATGAAAATAATATGTAATTGTTTTATTCACAAACTTATATTCGACTCGAGGAGAATGATCCAATAACAAAATAACAGAAGCCCCTATATTGGGGTTCACTTGCGCAGATGGAGCATGCATAACGTGTGGGTCACATTGCGATCCATCTTTACTGCGGTAACACTTCCAAATCAAGTGGGACCTGCAGTAGCTTGTATGGAAATAACATCCGACCGAGTAGTTGTTTAATTCTTTGTAACGCTACAATATTTTCAAATCCAATGCGGTTTGAAATGACTCCGTGGAAACCTTTTTACATCACACACACACACGCCAGTTTGAGTCACGCGACCATAACACAAAGTCAGCTCTATGACGCCAAGGTAGCGAGGCTGGACATGACAGAAAGTAAAACACTTCATTTAACAGAAAATAAAAGATTGAACGAGGACCTTTTGAAGATGTGAAGGTGAGCGTATACCCATTTGTGATGGAGATGACGTAAAAGCAAATTAGCTTACCTTTCTCGACTGACAATCCAGGGTACCGTCTCGACGTTGCGGACACACGCGCCACTACGGTCTGTGAAATCGCGGCTGCTTTCATCAGCATGCGATCAGAAAGCGGCTCTAACGTCGGTATACCGCATAAATGCGTCTGCTATTTACACCGCATCTAACTACTGCTAGGACCGATGGTCGGTTCCTCCGTTGTTATTTTTTTTAAATGATTCATTTTATACTCTGACGAAACAGCACACGAGAATATTTCAGCATCCGAATTCTAAACAACCGGGTAATAATATGTTTGTGTATGGGTCATGCAGATCGACTTTGGGGAACATGGGCTTGCGTGAATACAGCGCCATCAAGTGGCTGAAACACAGGTTTGGAACAATGAAGTATGGCATTGAAGAACGCGTGGAAAACACATTTACTGTATAAACACATTTTATATATAAGTTGACCAGGAAGAAAATGGGAACGGACACTTATTAATAAATAGTGAACACTAGATCGGCACCAAGGCTTACATCACAACCACTACCACAGTTCTGCCTAATGTTAAAGAGGATGTCGATTGGCTGTGGAACAGAGGAAGCAGTTATTACGAACTATGCATTACTCAACCCAAATGATATTTATCAATAAACATTAATTCGGTTGGCCACATAGTACATTCAGATCTTGTGCAAGACGACTGAACTCGCCTCTTCCTAAAAATGAATGGCATAAAAAGTGTAATGGGGAAATAGTAAGCACTAGACACTTACTTAACTACCACAGTTCTGCTAATTGTCTGTTCTCTAGAATCGGCTTTGTCATGACATTATCCATGTTTCATAACTGACTTTCATCAAAAACCCTACATCTACAACAAGTTTAAACATTTACGAACGTTTAAATCTTTTAAATTCAACACAGTATATTGTTGCAGCAGTATTGTGTTTTTTGTGGCACTTACTGCTCACTGTCCAACATTCATGTACTTTATCCCAAAGCACTCGCGTCAAAGTGCAAAATCACAGTTTTTCCAACCCTCAACAACTTATCGATCAAAGCAAACCATCAAGAACCCCCACGATCACACCATTGGATAAAATGTACAAAAAATGAACTCATCTCTCTGACAGTCAACGCCATGAGCGCCGTATTAAACCGAAGCATATCGGTAGAAAAAAAACTGTAGTCAGCGCCACAATTAAAAAGAATACAGACGATAACACCGGAGAAGTGGAATCACCGCTGGCGGCGAGGTAAAGGCGGGGCGGATGGCCGCCGGGGAACGGCGCGCGTTGGACAGGATATGTAGCGCTCATGTATCACGGGCTCCTGATTCCTGGAAGAGCACAACAAAGAGGGTAGAGGAAGTCATTAGGCTGACCGTTGTTGGATTCTGGAACGGTTTGAGTCTTCAGTCGTTCAGGGTTTCTCACTTGGGAGTAGGCTACTGTTTGCACGGGGCTGATTGGATGATTTCTAAAAAACAAACCATGGGGTTCAAACACCTGCCTTTCTGCTAGTAGCCTACCCAGCACGTTACTATCCTGCACCAAACGAACACCACGCTGCCTGCACTATGTAACATATGTAAGGGAATTTATCGTACGTATGTTTCGGACTATTCCATTTTTGTATTCCATGATGAAATCATTATGACTACCTCAATTTCTAAATGATCATGTTCCACTGTCTCGCAGTGGGTATGTACCCATGGTGCATCCTGATGGTAAATGTGGTTCCGTCGTAAGTCACGTCTGACAGGTGCCCACATTTATTTATCTGTGCTCATTGGAGCCTCAAAGCCCTCCAGAAATAACCCACAAACTCAGTCGACCGTCGTAAACAAATGCAAAAGCATTAGGGATGTGCAATATTTACTACATTTGAATTAAACAGGCATGATTAGTTCATGTTCATTCTTTCTTCCTCAGTTAAATGTACATTTTGGTTATCTCGTCCAATGTTCTCAAACACTCTCATGTGAATTTAACGAGAAGCTTTTATCTCTTCACACCCTATCACACTTTGGTTTCCTCCCCTATAGCTCGTTGAACTAAAAAACATGTCAACATTTCCTCTTTTATCATTTTATGTTATCTCACGAGCCAAGTCACTCTTGAATCTCCCTACTCTGCATCAATTCACCAAAGAGAAGCACAAACAGTTTAAAAAAGATATATCCCCCCCCCCCCCCCCCCCAACATGGGAAGCTAGATTGCTGAAAATAAGAACTTCCCCCGGCCCCTGCTGCACGGTCTGACAGCATCAGGTTGCAGCGCGGTGGACGCTCGGTGTCACGTTCGGCCTCCAATGAGAGCTGTAGTGTGAACTCAACCACACTGACCTCTGTGGGACCGGTGGAGGGAGGTGCGGCGGGGGTGGAGGGCTCCTGGAGGGGACGCGTGTGACCACATGGTGCGGCCGTGGGGGGCGCGGCGGCGGCGGCAGGATGTCCATGGTGTCCTGGAGACCCCCCCCAAAAAACGAACATGAAAGAGGAAGAGAAACGTTCAAGACTCCATGCTCGATGAAGCGCTCACACGGTGTCAGTTTTTGGTTTCGCTCTGACTTTTTAAAGATTTGACTGAA
Organism: Gadus chalcogrammus; assembly: GCF_026213295.1. Taxonomy (NCBI): domain Eukaryota; kingdom Metazoa; phylum Chordata; class Actinopteri; order Gadiformes; family Gadidae; genus Gadus; species Gadus chalcogrammus. The sequence goes on from NC_079426.1 coordinate 1,654,819, forward strand.
GTAAAATTGCGTTTAGGTTGTTACATCAACACCTCTGTACGTGTCATGTTGCTTCTTAGATGTTGGCCTGGAAAATTGTTGCCAGTTCGGAAACGCACACACATCAGAGTCACCGACTAGCTATCCAACAAACCAAATGCATTCTATAACACTATCAGAAAGCGAATAACCGGGGTCTCCCCTGGTGATCCCTCCTACAGATATGGTCTGGTTTGGCTGATTGGAGTCATAGTAACCCAGACTCACCTCAAAGTCTGGTTCCGTCCCGCTGCTGGTGCTCAGGATGCTATGCGTGCTGAGTCTGTTACTCTCCGTGCCTGTGAAGGGAAACAACACTTGTGACAACGTGGATCGAATGGAGCGTTAAAAGGTTGGGTTTGTCATTATCATAGAGTCTAGTCTAAACTGTTTGTATCGACCTTGATCACAGTGAGCCCGAAGTGAGGGGTGGTTTCACAGGTCCACATTGTACAACACAGCCTCGTTTCCACTGAGCGGTGCGCTACGGTTTTGCGGTACGGTTTTCCGGCACCCTTTCAGACCGCTTGGAACCCCAACGGAAGAGTACCGAAAATAGGACCCTACCCAACTTTTGGCGCCGTACTCGTCTCGCAGTACTCCTCCGTTGGGGTACTGAGATGCCTGCAAGGGTGCCGGCAAGTTCGAGCTACACACGCCGTCTGTTGATAGGTCAACAGAATCGCACTTCCGCGCGGCAGGGGGATGATGATAGACAAACACATTACCCGCAAGGTATTTCTGGACAACGGCGAAAGCTTTGTTGATTGAAGAAAATGTCGTGGGCCGTCCTTCGTTACGTCCTACATTCCTGCTCTTTGTTCATTGTGTCGCATTCTTCTTTTACTTTAGATTTATTTGTAGGTTAGACTGTGTCGGGCTGCTATGAGATCATGATGCCGCGGCTGCTATCGCCTTCCGGCTTAAACCCCGCCCTACCATAAGGGTACTGTCGGCGGTGGATACGCGAGCCGTAACTGAGCTGCGCTGAACCGCACCCTCACTACTCCACCAAGCCGCACCGAACCGACCCGCACCCGCCGGTGGAAATGAGCCAATATATACCCCCTAATCCTTAACCGGGGGGGGGGGGGGGGAGACATCGAAGAGAAGGAACAGGGCTTGTACTTTTAGTAGCATCTGACTGATGAGGCAGTTCAGAGAAGACGAGCCATGAGGTGTCTTTAGGATAGCAGCTGGACTCACTCGAAGTGCTGGAGGTGCTCCCGGTCTTCCAGTTGCCTCTCTGAATTGAATGAGACACGGGGGGGGGCGGGGCAATCGTCCGGGAGGAATAATCATACGAAGAATATTCAGCGGTGAGCTCAGGGTCGCCGACGGTACGGCTCTGGATCGGGGCTGTTATTTCAAGAACTTTAAGAAAAGGAAGAGAATAACATGAGCCTTATGTGCAATCGGAATCTAGGCCAGAATCAAAATCTAAATCTGAAGGTGAAACATGCTTACCAACATTCCTTTTGCCCGTCTTTTTCCTCTCCTTGTGTCGTCTGTTGATGCTCCTACGTAGCTTATCTAAATTTTCCTACGGAAAAAAAAGAATAAAACAGCGATATCACGTATAGCCCCACCAATATCTGTACGGATCACCAGATAGCCACCCGGTGGCGGTTTTAGGGGTGGGGCCACACGGGGCCTGGCCCCTGCTGAAATCTGATTGGCCCCTGACGTGCCCCTGTTCCGTCAATCAATTGACGAGCTGAACTACCGGAGAATCCAACGATCGTGCAATTCCACCCCCAAACTATCGGCGGCAGTAATGTGTCAATACAACTTAGGAGCAGAAACCCCCCCCCCCGTCAACAACTCAGCGCAAGGCCGGTACGGCCCCTGAGTGTAGCATGTGGCCCCTTAATGGCCCCTGTTTCAGAAAAATCCTAGAACCGCCACTGGAGCCCCCAGAATCCCTGCTGCGGCCCTCGTACTGTGGCTCTGTGTGTGTCCGCCATACCTGCTGGCACCTCAGGGAGTTGGAGCGCTCGTGCTCACTCTGCCATGCCTTGAACTCCTGGACCGCCTCGTTGACGCTGATGAGCTCCAGCTTGACCCTCTCCTGCAGGGCGATGAGCTGCCTCTGGCCCGGGGTCTTCATTCCACTGTACGCATCGAAGGTAGCAGAGGAGCACGGAGCATGCGTCCCTGGCTCAGCTACGAGGGAAATGAGGAGCCCGGCGTTAAGTGTCTCTCACACCAGCACTAGACCCGGCGCCATTGCACGGACGGTATCTGGACGGACCTCCGTATGCCTATAAGGACGCCATCGATTATATCCAGAGAAGGATAGTTAACATACCTCACCCAGATGTATTGATGTGACTCTGTTCATATTTACCTGCAGGTCTCTCTCTCCTCGTTGGTCTCGTCGGAGGAGTGATTTGGTGATCTGAGAACACTGTGGGAGGAAAAGAAGGGGAGGTTAAGGTCGGACACTCGCAGTGAATATCGGATGAAACTATAGTGGGCACGGAGAACGTTGTGCCCGACCTCTGGTGATGTAAGGCTTGTTGTCCGGTGACACTGAGCTTTCAGGTCGGGGCATGGGGGCTGGCGGTCGATTGATTGCTCTGATGTGATAGGTCGCGGTGTCGTCGACCATATGGTAGATATCCTCTTGAAAGGTGTTGTATAGGGGGCCATCCTCTAAATTGTATTGCTCCTGCTCCAGGTCCTCCTCCTCCTCCTCCTTCTCCTCCCTCTCCTCCTGCTTGAGTTGGGGTGCGTCGTTCTGCCGGACGTCCTTCGTGTCCTCGGTCTCACGGGGTTCCCACTCCTCTCGCCTTTGGCCCGCCCCTTGTTTTGCTGTTGGATACAACACAGTCACATTGTCTTCCCCAGCAGTGATCCGATGTAGCCCTGTGAGACCGTCCTGATCTCAGAGTTCACATTCGGTTTGTCTCTGCAGAGCCGTCTGGTCTCCTGCCCACTGAGAGTCCCTTCCAAAAAGTTTCGAGTTCGGAGTTTCAGCTCATGGCAAACCACGTGCAGTCCCCAAAATGTTCAAAGACTAACACGAAGTTGCAGGGAAGGCTGACACTCTCTCTTTTATCAGAGGAAGAGCGTCACTTAGTTAATTGTTTTTGATTGGCGTGGGTTTTTCTGACATTCATTGTGAAACACAAACTTTAATATCTGGATGTTCTCATGAGTTCCGATAAGATGCACTAAACATGGGGACTACCTAGGAAGAAGGTCCTGAGCATGGCCTCCTCCGGGTTCTGGTCCTCTTTGGTCATCACTTCGTCTAGAGGGGGACATCAGCTTGTCATCAGTGTTATGCTGTTCATCCATGTTCAATGTAACACACACACACCCTGCTCCTTTATCATCATCATCATCATCATCATCATCATCATCATCGTCATCGTCATCATCATCACCACAATCATCATCATCATGTTGTTCAAGAGGAGAGCTTACACAAGTCTTCAGCACATTCCGGGTTAATGTCCAGCATGGACTCATAGATCTCCCCCGTATGCTCCGAGCACGTGAGGATGTCTTCTGAGCCGGGAGCCATCAGCATATATACTCCACTGCTGTCGTCATCCTGTGGGTCAGAACTGACCGTGTCTGCTGTCTGCTGAATAAATGAACAAAGAAACGGAAATGAATAAATGCAAAAGATTCATTGCTATGTAATATCTATGTAATATATATGTAATAGAAAAACCCAAAAGCTAGACTTGACTTAATTGATGAAAGGGGTGATACAAATAACGCTCTTCGCTAGAGTTAGGTTTTGGCCTAGAGCAGGGGTTAATGCACTTTTCGCGACTCTGTGAACTGATACTTTCGTTATAACAAAGAATCAGTTCACTGTTTCAGAGAACCCTGAGCATACCGGAATTGGTGATCCCTTTGTTCGAAAGATCTCCAGAGAGGGCTCAGAGTGTTCTGTGCGTTTCTGTGCGTTGTCAGACAGAGGCTCACCTCCAAATGGCTCGCAACACATCTCGGGTCCCGACCCGTGGTTTGAGGAACACTGGATGCTGTGATGTTAGAGAACATTGACACCGTGATACCACCCCGGTTTTGTGTCAAAAACGTACCACAAACTCGTCCATGAACCGCCGGAGATCGGTGAAGCCGCTGCGATCTGCTAGCTTGTTGGGATATTCCCCATGCCTGTTCATGACACTGATGGCCTGCAGCGCTCCGGGACAATGAAGGAGAGTCGTGGTCAGCTTCCTCAGGCCGTACTTGGCGGCAAAATGGAGAAGTGTGGGAAGGTCTTCGTTCCGCTGGTCTGAGGGGCGAGGAAAGGGTAAATGAGAGTGCATGGGTTTCACATCTCATTAGAGGCTACCGCTTGTTTAAAGAGTAATCAAACACTGACGATCAAAACCCAGGCACAGCCCCGTCTCTGGTCAGTCTTTTCAGCAACGTCTTCTTTTATATTTTAGTCGATGACCGCAAGCATGACAATAAGCTTTTAGTCTCGGCTTTGAATCGGCTTTGAAAAAGTCCCGTACTCACATGTTGACATATTGTCTGTTTCCACCTGTTCGATTCCAAAGAGCTGAAGTCCACCCAATGGCATTCTGGATTTTAACATGTCAGTGAGCATGTTGTCCACTGATTCGGTTTTATTGCACGTAATGTTGAATGCCTGCAAATACAAATGTATTGACGCGTCTTTGACCTTCTTTTCGGCTTGCATATTGATGTGGATTTTATGTTGTTACGGTAGAATCTTACCTGGCAGATGAACTCAATTGGAGAAGTCGCATTATTCAGGTAACGACTGACCGCGTCCATGTAGGTGTAGTAGGTTACAGTCGTCAAACTGACAGAAGAATGGTTCGCGAGCAAAGAAAGCGATACTTCTCCAGGAGGCATATCTGTGCATAACGAAAACACAAAAAACATGGAGCATTACAGAAACAAAAAGCATCTGAAATGCTCCAGGCCATTAATATATAGGCTACCTACCAGGTGCTATAACACTTAATGTGTATTCATTCACTATGGTCGCTACAACATGCTGTGGAGATCCATGCTCAGAAGAGAACACCACCTCGGTCTTCGTTTCAATGTCCGCTTTATGCAGTAGAATGATGTACAGAGTTGTCCGCTCCTGGGAAAATAGATTTTTACAGTCTTGTTCAAACATAATTAGGAAAGGAACAGCGTGGTTTATCATTAAGCAGACGCTTTTATACAAAACTTTATTCAAAACGATATGTTACGATCATTTTGACTGGTGCTGGTTTATAGATTAGCTGTGTAGATTGGGTTTATTTCGAGAGTTTGACGAAGCTTGTTTTTTTTTTTACAAACCGCAATGTTTCTGATTAGCTAACCACACTTAAATGATAAGGTGTAGGTGGATAGTAAACAACTTACTATGGCTAGATCTTTATCGCATTTAATACTCTTATTATTTCCATTACACTATCCAACCAACCATCAATCCATTCCTACATGGTATTCCCATTCAGGGAGTCAGGGTAAAGCATGTGAAAACCAGGACAGGGATGCCAATAAATCATAGACTCACATACACACTCGATTGGCTGAAACAGGCACCAACCCATACAAACATTGGACAGAGATACTAGCAGGCAGAACCCAAGGAAACTGAAATCAGGTAACAACTGCGCACTGCAACCCCATGGCAGGTCACAGATCGGTGTGTGATGATTATCAGCAATTGAAACCGACTGTAATCTCACCCCACAAGGAATCCTGTTTGGCTGGACGGTGAGGCACGTGGAGCACTGGACCGAGCTCTCATCCGGCTGCGCAGAATCCCCGGGGCTCGGGTCCACTATGAGGTCCGGTTCTGGTTCTTCTTCAGGTTCAGGTTCTGGGTCTGGTTCTGGTACTGGTACTGGTTCTCCTTCTTCTGCTGACAGGTACTCCTCAGCTTCAGTCTCCTCTGCGACCTCGCTGGCAGTCTGAGCGCACACCTCGTCGGATGCTTCTGGTGTTGCCTCCCTCTCACCGTCGACCTCTTCTTGTTGGTCTTTGAAGTAACAGTGACTGTGGTTACTGGTTAATATCCCCTTCAGATACACACACATGACACTCATAGAGAAACGTTCATGCATGCACGCACGTACACACACACACACACACACACACACACACACACACACACACACACACACACACACACACACACACACACACACACACACACACACACAGACACACACACACACACACACACACACACACACACACACACACACACACACACACACACACACACACACACACACACACAGGAACACTCTTAGACGCATTCATGCACACACAAACACACACACACACACACACACACACACACACACACACACACACACACACACACACACACACACACACACACACACACACACACACACACACACACACACACACACACACATATAAGGTACAGACACACAATAACGCAATAGCAAACACACAGACACAGGCACACACACACACACAGACACACGGACACACAGACACACACGGACACACACACACACACACACACACAGACACATGGACACACAGACACACACGGACACACACACACACACACACACACAGACACACGGACACACGGACACACACATAGACACAGACACACACACACACACACACACACACACACACCCACTACACACACACACACTACACACCCACTACACACACACTACACCCTCCCTGGGTCCCAGCGCCTGCCTACCGTCCTCCATGGCCGCCAGGACGGTCTGGATGTAGACGGCGGGCTCGTCATCGCTGTGCAGCTTGCTCCAGTCCTCCCAGTGGAGGAAGCTGCCCTCGGGCACCAGCTCCTCGGCCACGCCGCACAGCAGCACCACCACCCGGCGGGGGGGCTGCAGGAGGCGCTCCAGGGCCCAGAGCAGGTCCTCGTCCCCCAGCAGGTCCAGCAGGGCGGCGGTCAGCAGCAGCACCACGCACTGGCTCCGGTGGAAGCGCTCCAGGTCGTAGCCGACGGGGCCGTCTCCCGGCGAGACGGCGTAGGACCGGACGGAGCCGTCGGGGAACGCCGCCATGGACCTGAGGATGGCGTCCAAGTACTCGGCCCACTCCTGGGCCTCGGGCGTGTGCAGGATCAACAGCTCGCAGCCGTCAGGGGGCGAGTCTGCCGGAGGAGCAGAGGAAGTTATTAACATCAGCACTGACTAATGTTTAACACCCGCCGACGCGGGTCAATAGTCCAGGACATGACACCCACGATGACATCCCACTGGTGACACATCGGCCCGTGGCCACCGGTGATGTGACGGCCATGTGATGTTTGGGATGGAACCGTTCCACAGTCACACCGTCAGCCCTTGCCCGTGCTACGGGATGCTACGTGCTACGGGATGCTACGACATCCCGTGCTACGGGATGTCGAGATGGGTGCGGTGGCAGAATGAATGGCCGCTCTCCGTGGCACGGCGAGCGCACCCTCTCTCCGTGGCACGGCGAGCGCACCCTCTCTCCGTGGCACGGCGAGCGCACCCTCTCTCCGTGGCACGGCGAGCGCACCCTCTCTCCGTGGCACGGCGAGCGCACCCTCTCTCCGTGGCACGGCGAGCGCACCCTCTCTCCGTGGCACGGCGAGCGCACCCGCTCTCCGTGGCACGGCGAGCGCACCCTCTCTCCGTGGCACGGCGAGCGCACCCTCTCTCCGTGGCACGGCGAGCGCACCCTCTCTCCGTGGCACGGCGGGGCACACCTCCTCTCCGTGGCACGGCGAGCGCACCCTCTCTCCGTGGCACGGCGGGGCACACCTCCTCTCCGTGGCACGGCGAGCGCACCCTCTCTCCGTGGCACGGCGAGCGCACCCTCTCTCCGTGGCACGGCGAGCGCACCCTCTCTCTGTCCCCCGCCACAAAAAGACCAGAAAAAAAAAAGAGGAAAAAACTGGGCAAACTTCACACTGTGTCAACACTACTCTGGGTGATTTAGTTTGACTCATTACACTGTTTAATCAGGTCGGAGTCACCCCCTCCTACTCCATACTGGGAAAGGACCCAGATCCAGTGGATCCAAGGGCCGTTCATTGGGTTCTGGACAAAGGGTCTCCTGGCGGTTTCGGGTGATTGAACCATACAGGAAGCCCACGCTCACTTCCTCTTTCAGTTTAGCTGTGTTACGCTCCCACAGCTGATAAAACAGCTAGCACCATTATTACCCAAACCGAATGACACACATTCATTTCACACTCAAAACGTCGAAACCTAAAAAACATTTAATTGGGTTGTTTTCCGTGTCATCGTTTGCTCAAATGTTCCATGTGTCACGGTTTAAGCATCAGGAAATTGTACTTCAACGTAAATCATTTGAGTAAAGGTGTCATTCTCGAAGTTCCAAACCTGAGGTGGCCTCCATAGCTGAGCAGTGTGGCCTTCGTGTCTGAAGTCCCCGCGAGACGCTGGTCCTCTGCGGCGGCAGCTCTGTCTCTGGTGGACTAGCACCCGGCGATGTGCTTCAGCGGACAACGTTCACGCCAATGAGCTCTGTCATATAAATAGCACCAGTTTCCTCATCAAGAGTATACTCGGCACCACTTCCTGAAAAGCTGTGAAAGTACAGCCCACAGGGCCGTCCTCAAGCACAGTGTTTGTATTACACCTGAAGCATGCTGGCTCGTCCATTCTCTGACCTCTCTCTGGCACGCACACACACACACAGACACACACACACACACACACACACACACACACAGACGCGCATACACACACACACACACACACGCGCGCGCGCGCACACGCACACACACACACACACACACACACACACACACACACACACACACCATTGACATATAGCCACTTTTTGCGTATGTACAATGCATGTTCTCTTTCATTTCCTTAATAAGTGAAAATAGGTTCTTACATTTGCAGGCATGTAAACACAGACCACTCATTTCTAATATATTATTTAGATTGTTCACTCATGACACAATCGTGGACAATTATCAATTGTAATGTAACTATAATTGCAGGCCTTCCTCTCTATAATTGTGTAACCTTCTGTGACCTCTGGCACCTGTTCCAAATAGCAACGGACACTTTACATATCCTACCACTAGAGGGCAGCATGCAATCAATTAAAAAATGGACGAGCGCTAAATTTGTCCCCCTCAGTTGAAAAATAAACACGGCAATAAACAGAGCATGCCTTGGTCTAGGACTGTGTGTTTAAGCAAGTCCAGCCTAGGGGTGGCCGGTAATAAATGCTTAAAATCGTCATAATTTATATCTAGCTATGAAGTTGCATGATTGTATTGATACCACTACTTGGCCAAATGCCAAGTAGGCTAACAGGGATTCCCCAGTCCATTTAAGGCAATTAGTACGGTAAACCGAGACAAAAACTGGCTATTATGTGTATTTAACTGTTTATTCTGAACAATCGCAGCAGAATTAGAATAATTTGTCAGGTTTGACCGTCTCCCACCAGTAATGTGCACTGTGAAACATTTAGCCGTTTAATGTAGCCTATGTCACCTTGCGGAAACACATTTTGATTCACAATCTCGAAAAAAAGGTTGTTGGTTCAGGATTATCAAAATAACCATATGTGGCGAATAGCGATGATTATTACTGGATTCAGTTCATTTGTATTTATGACCAAAACACCACAAATGTTCAAACCAAGGGTGAACATCGCCTGACAGAAAGGACCCTGACTGGTCTGTTAGTATCAAACAGTGCCACTATAACATCACGTCACTAGAACTTATGTTCAAGTGACCTCTCGCTGGTCACACAAAGCATCGGAAATGTCCCTCTGATGACAAATATCATTTTAATGACAGAGTTTAAATGAGATTAACGAGAACCAGTTATTAGGAAGGGAGAGGGGGCTATTTAAGACCTGTTTCTTGTTGAGGATTGGAGTCACAGTTCTCCAGGAGAGCTTCCATCACATGTGAGTTATCTCTAACTTTATATGCAGCTGATGTTGGGACATTGCCCTATGAGGTCCCTATGGGCGAGTCTTTGGATTCAGATATTTCCTGGTTCCAATATCACGGGGAGTCCACAGACTTTGAATTATTATGTTTCTACTAAAATCACTTACAGTCAAATAAGTGTTTCATTTTCCCCCCCTTCGGCCCGCTTAAGCCTCAGTCCACCGTGGGCCCTGTTCTGGTAACAACAAAATTCACGTTCCGACTTCTGAAACGCTCTGTGAAGCGCAGAGTGATCCATGACCCGTCTTTAAGCACAATTTCCTGCCAAAAAAAGAATCCCCTAATTTCTTCTAAGTCCACCATTAGCTACTATAAGCATGACCGGACGGTTACCTTATGTTGGGGCTCCCTTGAAACCACTATCTATTAGGTGGCTCAAGTCAAATCCCCCCAGTCTGAGTTTAATAAGAGAATAGTTTGCTCCTATATTTTAACCTTGTTATCCAATATCCTGCCTTGTAGTTCGGCTGTGTGTGTGGGTGTGTGTGTGTGTTTGTGTGTCCGTGCGCACGTGTGTGTTTGCAATTGTTCTGCATGCATGTGTGTTTGTGTTTGCATGTGCGTGTGTCTTGGATTGTGTGTGTTTCTTTGCATGAGTGTGATTGTGTGCATTTACGTGTGTGTGTGTGTGTTTGTGTGTGTGTTCATGTGCGTGCATGTGACTGAGTTTGTCTGTGCGTGTTTGTGTGTGTGCGTGTATCAGTATGTGTTCGCGAGTGTGTGTGCATGTATGTCTGAGTGTGTGTGTGTGTGTGTGTGTGTGTGTGTGTGTGTGTGTGTGTGTGTGTGTGCGTGTATGTTTGGGTGTGTGTGTGTGTGTGTGCGTGTATGTGTGTGTGTGTGCGTGTATGTGTGTGTGTGCGCGCACGCGCACGTGTGTGTGTGTGTATGTGTGTGTGTGTGCGTGTATGTGTGTGTGTGTGTGCGCGCACGCGCACGTGTGTGTGTGTTCGCGCACGCGCACGTGTGTGTGTATGTGTGTGTGTATGTGTGTGTGTGTATGTGTGTGTGTGTGTGTGTGCGCGCACGCGCACGTGTGTATGTGAGTATGTGTGTGTGTGAGTGCGTGCGTGTGTGCGCGTGCATGCGCGTGCGTGTGTGCGCGTGCGTGCGTGCGTGCGTGTGTGCGCGTGCGTGCGTGCGTGCGTGCGTGTGTGTGTGTGTGTGTGTGTGCGCCACAGGGCCTGACCCCAGCGTGATGGAGTGGGACGCTGTACAGCGCGCTCTTCAGGTTTCTCTCCAGCCACAAAAGAAGCCGTAGCCCCCCCCCCCCCAACCCGACCCCCCACCCAGCCCAGCCACGACGAAGATGGGATTGGGCTTTAGGCCCAATCCCGTTTCTACCCCTTACCCCTTCCCCTTACCCCTTCCCCTTACCCCTTCAAAACAAGGGGTAGAAATGGGATTGGCCCATAGTCTGGAGGAGAGGCTGAAGGCCGGCCTCCGCTCTCTGCTCTATGGTGGTAATAACCGCTCCACACAAGAGGGAGTCAGAAGAAAACAGCAGGGTACTGTACCTCTCAGGGTACAGTACCTCTCGGGTTACCGCCGGTACGCTCCCGTTACCCAGCTACCTTACTGTACTTTCCCCAGGAAACCGTCCGCTCATATCTCCGCCGAGGACATTTTGGGGGACTTTTTTTTTTTTTAACCCCGAGAAGGAAATCGAGAAAATACAAAGCAAAGATCAGGGGGAGGGAAACAGAGAGCAACCATGAGATGGTAAACTGCGAGCAGTGAAGGGGCTCCCAGGCTGAAATGTTATTTGGATGATAGCCTGCATAAGAAAAGGAACTGTGTTTGGTTTCTCATTGGGAGTCACCGGCCGGCCTCATTGTGATAAGAAAATAAGTCTAATGTTACCTGATCTGGTATAATGTGCACCAATTACCACTTCATTGCACTTCATTACAGGGCTGTAATGGGCCTGGGGTCGGCATTCGAGGCCGAGTGCGGACGAAAATTTAGTGGTCATTGATAATATGATAAAAAGTGACAGTGAGAGGCCCTGCTGACAAATTATTGAAATTTACAGTTGATAGGGAAACACTATAACCTTATTTTGTAAGCAGCTGGCCGGCCCTTGTGCAACGCGGCTCCCCCAACACAATGAGAGGCTTATGGAGGGAGGGAAATCTAAAACTACCACAGAGTAGTTCTGGACTCCTGCTCCTCGGCGTCTGGCGCGGGGTGCACGGGTATTGTTGTATTTTCCCCCCACCAATATCCCCGGTCGAATGGAGCCCCCGGGAGCCCTTTGTGAGACGCTAGACGTTACCTGGATGTCAAGAGAGAGAGAGAGAGCGATATTTGAACAGTCTTAAACCAACACTTCATATGATACGGCAATTTAATTTTTTTCAGTGAATTTATTTTTCTTTTAGAATCACCACAAATAATCTGGCATGCATCCAACAGCCTTTCCATCTACTGCCCCCCGCCATAGGCAGAGTGTGTTGCGCAAGCCGACAATATAGATCAAAACGGCCCTGTTCCCTAAACTATTATCATATTCCTGTGCTGGTGTTTGCCTCAGTTTAAGTGGTTCCATTTGAAGCCCCTTGAATAAATAAATCAAATAAACCACCATCAGACATACATTTTCAATCCATCAAGGTAATCAGATTCTGTTTACCTGAATGGGAACTATTCTAAAATGTTATTAAAAAACTTAAATGGAGTTTAGGTGTGGAATAACTAGGCGAGGGAAACGATGAGCAAACAGCGGGATAAGATTCCAATTACTATTAAACAAGCATCGTGTCGACTGGCAAAGAGGAAAATACGGCTGACATTCTCCTCTATGGTGGCGACCATCTGATCGGCTTTGTGGTTCGGGAGCAAAGAAGGTTTCAATTCAGAGGCTTTCAGGCAACAAGGCTGGGTGTTTACGCACTCAGTAGCAAGTGGCACACAGATTAATCTGCCTCTTAAGGATGCCGTTTCAGCTATTTGGCCGATGATGATATATCCAGGTGTTGATTCCACAAATGCTTTGTAATGGATTGCAGCTATTTCTTAAATAATGGAACGATGTATATATTAGCTGAAAGGAAGGAGATGAGCTTTCAATGAAGAGCATTCAAAAGATGAAGGCCTATTTACCGTTGAGATTATTTAATAATTGTGTTGGAGGTATGACATCTAATATGGTTCAGATATTTTATAATTTCTACAAATAATAGATTTATATATAGTCTGTGGAAATGAAGGCTACATTAAGCATAAACACTGAATATGAAAGCATAATCATGTACAGTTTAAACAAGTCATTACCTTGTTGATAAAGGGGCAGTTCCATTAGGCCTAATCCTTTGTATCTAAATAGGCAATATCTTTAATGCATGCTTCATTGATCACAACAGTTTTGGCACAACTTATCGAACCACAATCTTTAACTAGTATTTAAAGATGATTTTTAGCTTTCTTGTACTGTCTCTGCTGAGCTGAAAACCCTTCAACACGATAAGACACTCATTTTGGATGCAGCTTTGGCTGCAGCAATCACACCGGCCAACAGATAACCCTATCTTTATTTATTAAACTGGCACCCTGTGCATGTCTAGTTGGAGATAATAGTTTCATCCTGGAGAGAAAGTTTGCTCACCATACCCTCATTGTTGGGTAAATGTGAGAGATTCCTGATCCATTAGGATTCATTGGAGTGAGGGATAGATTCATCAGATAATTCGGAACAAGCGCTAGTTCGGAAAGTTCCACTTAACTTCTCGCTACAGATGAGCACATGTTGCAACAGCATTTGCCCTCGCTAGAAAACTGCAGACTTTTAATGAAACTTCATTTTTTTCTATTAGGTTACGATGATGATTATAATAAGGATTATTATCATTGATAAGTATTAATACTTAATATTATAAATTGTCTGTAAATTAAACGAAAAAGATTTGAAAAGATTTTCCAGGTTTGTCATTATAGATCAGGTAACATATCTAGTGGTTAACTATCGGAAAATAACATTTTTTGCTTTTTTTTGCAAAACAAACCATAAATAAATTTCACAACTTATTTAAAATTACAATCCTTCTGTCTATTTTTTAACATTTAGAATAATTCATTACTGTTTAATAATTATTAACAAATTAATGATGAACCATTTACTTATTTCATATATTTGCAGAATTATTTTGAGCTTTGTTGTCAACTTTGTTTTGGGGGTCTTTGGTGAGAAGCTTATGGTTCCTTAATTTTCCTTTATGTTCTTTGGTGTCATGCTTTAGTTATTAGCCTACATACTTCATGGAGTGAAAAAGTACAGCTTTGAAGGCTTGTGTTTGCAAGATACTAATACAATCAAACATTATTTATGTGACTATCAGAAACTTTTGTCAAATTTGACAAATCACTGCAAAGCTTGCCTCTGGATAGCACACTTGCCAAAACGGTCAAACAACTTTTTTAGATGCACTTCTGAATATAACCACCAGAGGTCAGAGCTTCACTGCAAATGTTCCTCAGCTGCAGCTAACAGTATGCCAAGCATGCGCCGCTTATTGTTATCACAGAGGCCATTTCCTGGGAGATGTGTGTGGAAATAAGTTTGCTTAAAACATCATTACAAATCCAATTAATAGTGTCATTAAACTAGATGAGAAGTGTGACAACATTATGTGATTTGAAAGTCCTTTAAATTATACAAAGCCTAATGCTGGTATACCAGGTGGCAGATATCTGACTTGTCTTTAATGTCTAAATGCATCTTGATTTTAATTAGACAAGTGATGGGTTATGGTTATGGGGCCGTTCCACTCTGAATTACTTTCAGACATTTATCTCAAAGTCAAGTGTATCGATCAAGTACAGAATTTAACTGATCTGACCATACACAGAATTTAACTGTGTATGGTTACTATGCTGATATCAAGAAGTTGAGGCTGGAACATTCATTTAGAGAATTTATATTTAATAGTTTGTTGTATCTACCATGAGCTCACCTGAAGCACATAATATTATATTAGTATTATAAATTACAAACAGTAGGCCTACCTTATATGCCACAAGAGAGATGGATGCAGTTTGCGTGTCTAGTAGACATGATGGACCAAGCACCAATTCAAACCAGTTTGTCGTTATTGACCAACTGAAAACTATGGCCAGACAAAGCAATGTGGTCATATTGCATTCAACAGCTCAAAAGCAATCCTATTACAAAATGAAGCAAAAGCTCGCAATCATTCTTTCTGTTCCATTCATTTTCATTAAAATCCTAGGACACGCTCACATTTAGTTTAAGAGCCTCTTAACAGTTTTAAAATCCTCATGAAGTGTTTCCTTTAGTGCCTTACTGCTTTAATATAACCAAGGAAAACCACCCAAAAATGTGAAGTCAAAACTCTGATGATCTTAATAATTAACTAGGATTTCTTTCTTCCCAAAATAAGGCAGACTTTTCTACTCTACGTTTAACAAAGAGACTGCTTAAAAAAAATGTGAGCTCATTAGGATTTAAAGTGTCACTAAAAGAATAAAGCTGCTTGTGATGAGGACTTTACGTGGTAAAATATTGACTGTTAATAGCGTTTCATTTTGGTAATTGGTTTCTCAGAACGCAAATGAAACCATCAAAATAAAATAAGATTGGAAGACCAATGAGTTGTTAGCCTTCTTGTACTAGACAGTAGGAAGTAGTACTTATTATGCATCCATGTAGTACTTATACATCCATGGGTAGTACACTGGCAGAAAATAATACCCAATAGGAAATGAGGGACTTAATGTGCAATTAAATGTGTACGGTTGCATATACATTGGTTTGAAACTACAAATCTCAAGAAAGGTAATAGTTAGTGGTGTTGCTTTTGACGGATGGGGATTGACCTTTACACATTAAGGGGACTATAATTGGATTTTCTTTTCTTTTCTTTCTTGCAACTTGCCGGACAAGGCAAACACCTACATGTTGTTGAATACATTCACACCATTAGTGGAAGTCCAGACAATAAAACCTGGTCCTGTGGTTTTCTTGCTAGCTCATTCTACCCATGCGCAGCTCTTTGGGTCCTAATTGGAAAATCAAAATGGTTCAGTCACAATAAGGTAGAGGGCTTTTAATTGTGGCCGAACCTGGGTGTTCTCCATTAGGTGAATAATTATTAAACTCTGGTGAATAATTATTTACAACATTCTGTAATTGCGCAGCAAAATATCACTTCAACAAACTCACTACCATTCTTAAATCCAATTAAAACACAGTAATTCCCATCCAATGAAGACCTACTTGTCCACTGCATGTTGTATCTCAGACATTTGAATATATTTTATAACTGTACACGTTGAAATTATGCTCCAAAAAAGACTACAAAAGCAAGAGACCACCTAGGCTCATGGTATCCAAATTCTTAACGATTAAGATAAAAGTCCTTATACATCTGCAAATTAAAGCCCTTCGACACACATTTGACTGATAAACAATTATATTTAAAGCTTTAGAAAAATATGATTGTTTTGCTGTGAACCAGTAGGCCGGTACAGGTAATGTTCAACGTTAACTTATACTATATACTGCAAGAAAACTTAATTGAATTAACCATTTCCGTGTGCTTGCAGTCAGTGAGTTACCCCACGCCCCCGCAGGAATAGCCCTCCTAAGTCTCCTGGTGTCACAACAATTCTCAACTGAATCGGTTACAGCACTGACACTTAGAGGATTACATGGTGAATCAATAAACTACTAGGCTCATGAATGAGCGTAGGTTCAAATAAACTGATACCTTATTGATATCCGTAGGTCTGAAGTCCTGTGTCTAAAGCCTGATTGCTGATCCTGTTGTAGTTGTGGTTTTTGTTAGCAGGTAGGCTAACTATTTCCGATTAGCTAAAATTATAATCAATAGAAATTCTTGATATTTAAAAAACTGCTATTCAGATGAAAAGTAGCCTCTCATTTAATCAAGGGACGATATAACACTCAGGTGCTTATAATGTTTTATAGCCTAATAATACACAAAATAGCTTTTATGTGCATCTTTCATACTACAAGGCCGTATATATCCTCTATTGCTTTGATTTCAAATGAGGAAGATAGTGCCCGTGCAGAATCTATAACTGTTTATAAACAGATATTCCCCACTTACTTATGAATTCCACTTCCTTGCAGCGAGCCGATTGGTAACTTTCAGCAAACAGCCGGACCAGACAGGCGGCGTTCCACTCCCCGCCTCTTAACAAGCATAGTAATACATCAGTCAAAAGCAATAATTTCACTATTAATGAAATTCCAATTTGCCTTCAGTGCATTTCACGTTGACATTTTCCACATTGCAACAGTGCTTTGATAAAGTTTTTAAAATGCAAAAACGCATCTAAGAGGCTAAAGACCAGCCCGGGTGTCAGAATGGCTGGCAGAGGACTATGGTACTTAATTTTTATCACCAGTAGCCCGGGGCAATGGAAGCCTGAATGTTAACATTGGCTCCATTTTCATTATCATCACATGATTATGGATTTTACTGCATTTAGCTGATAATACAACTAGGAGCTCACCTTAAAAGAAGTGGCTCGGAGGTTTCATTTCGGCCCAAATGAAATTTTCATTTGACAAACAAGTATAATTAGGCTGCACTTCTTGTTCGGTGTCAGCCTGTTTTCTGATTGAACTTAGACCAATTTGCCGCCTCTAAATGAGTTTGAATAATTTCCATCCTGAATGTCTCCAGGACATTAGCTCTGGGAGTGCTAAGTGGTTAGCATGCGTTTTGAAGTTACTGATTATTTGATGCCTCCCACTCTACCTATACGTTTTCTCCCCAGCTAACTTCAAAGTTAACACGAGAAAAAGAGTCCACATATTCTACCTTGGAGTACAATGACAATTTAAATGTGTTTTTCGGACAGGTCCATGAGGGGAAGTGGGAATGGATTTAATAAGTGTGTAATGCACTTCGTTAGCTTCAATGCTCTTTGTTTTCTCCGACTTCATTTCTTTCATGTGGTGTCAGTTATTATAATGAATGAGTGATTTGGTTCTGCTGAAACTGTACACCTAAAAAGAAAACTTAAAAAAAACACTATTGGTTTAATTAAACCTTCGAATTAGAAATCCATAAATTATGCGTCAATAGCCTTGCTACAGCTAACGAACTTTGACAGCACCAAATAGGGTATTCATCCAATGCCGTTCTAAAGCTTCATATCCAATAATTAGGCTGAGTTTCTCAGGGCAGCTCAATGTAATTAAATAATAAACCACACAACTAAAGAAAAAAACTATATACCAGTAATTGATATTGTCATAATTTTAGTTTCCTCTTGACATATTATAGCTGCTAAGCAAATGTTCTTTGAAGCAAACACAATAAGTACGTACTTTTGTCTAATATGTGTCTATAATTGTGCATTTGTATGGGAATAGCGTTTCCGGGTACCAGAGCTTCAAGCCATCTTCTTGGTTGTTTAAAGAAGGAAAGAAAGAAAGAAAGTAAGAAATTAATAAAAAAAAAGAAAGAAAGATAGATAGAAAGAAAGAAAGGTTGACAGACGGGAGACAGAGCTTTATCACCACACATAGGCTTGTTTTAAGAAGGTAAGAAAAACAGTAAAAAACAAACCGAATGAATATATATTACGGAAAATCATGCAAATAATAATAATTCATCCTTGATTTTTCATTTTTTTGGAGGGAAGGATAGGGTAGAGTTGTTGATAGACCTTCTATGTATGGTATGACTGTTATGGCCTTTTATCATTCTAGTGCTAACAGACTATCTTTGCGCAAAGCTTATACACATCGCCATTAATTCACCTTGAGGGTTTAGTCATGCAATGTTTGCATAGGATAGTAGCCTATAACCCTATATGTTCCTATCGTTTTAATACTACTACTAATAAAATAAGAATGAGAATGATAATACACATTGTCAGTCACAGTGTGACACAGTGATGAATCAGAAGGAAGTGTAGCTTGGTCTTGGCAGTTATACATACCTGGACAATCAATGTCCATTTAGACTGGTCAACTAACCACATGTCCACTTATTTAAAATGTGTAAGAGCACTGACGTCGCAGAGATCCAAAGGGCTGACTGTTCAAATGAACCATTCCTCCCTCGTAATGAACCAGGCGCCGGACGCTGAACGGGAGCATTTGCTCTACTGAAGTGCCATCAATACGGCCGTCCCCCCCCCTCAGATCAGCAAACCCATCGCCGCTGACTGACAGCTGCCAGCCACGCGGCAGGGCGAGCGAGGGCGCGTGTGGAAAGAGCCATGTTTTCCCTTGCCTTTGAGTGAGTGATCTGCAAAGGTACACATTAAGGCTCTCCTTCAGCAATGCACACAGAGCACTTTGAAAGGAGTACATAAAAACAGCCCATCAGCCCCGCCCACCACCCTCCCCCTTATCACCCCCACCCCCGTCATCAGCCGCCGCCATCACAACAGTACACAGAGCGGAGTGCGCCGGGAGGTGTGCAGAGCTGGAGGTGGGGGGGTGAGACGTTGTGGAGTGTCTTGGGACGACGGCGGACAGCGAGGTACTGGTAATGGTAGTAGTAGTACTAGTGGTAGTGATGGTGGGGGGGCTCAAACAAACTCTGGAGAGGTGGCAAGTTTGCATTTGCCCATACCAACAAGCCTCCTATCTCATTAACAAAGCCGCTGAAATAAAAGGGGTGCTTTTTTGGCTCACAGCTATGAAAAAAAAAAAGAAGAAATTATCATAGTGATGATGTTCCTCAGCCGTCAACAGAGCTGTGATAACGGTGTTTGATGATGGCTTTCCCATGAATGTTAAGCAGCCGCGGCAGCAGAGGCGAGGGGCTTATCAGCGCCTAATGCCCATCTCTAATTCCTGGCCTTCTTGAACTAGCCATTTTCTAACAGCGTTAACTGTCAAATTTACATCCCGTCTTAATGCCACTAAAGAGTACGGGTATGAAGAGTAAATGACAGCAGTGTAATGAGGAAGGCTATGCATTCCTTCCTATCCCTCACACACACACACACACACACACACACACACACACACACAACCCACCTCCTCTTCTTCTTTCTCTCTGAAGAAGAAGAGGGAGCAGGGGAAGAGATTTCCTCAATCAGGAGTCCCTCATCCTATGTGGCGCCGCGTGATGTTGTGATGCAGAGCTCAGCCGTGAACCCAGGGGTTGCGGATGATTCAAATTAGGGAGGTGATCTGTTCAGAGAGGGATGAAGAAAGGAGGGAAACAGGTATATCATCCACAGACTCTCTCACAGACAAACAAAGAAACACCTCGTCAACAAGCAATGAGTCTTCAGGGCGAGGACATTAAATATAGGAGCCTTATAATGTGCACTTCATGTAACCGCGTATTGTGTTAAAAACAGTGGAGCCTAGCCATCATAGAGGAAACGCTTCCTCTTACGTTCATATACATTGTCGATTCATTTAGTGTAATGCACTAGCTGTATTCGTCAGCAGAGTATTAAAAGTGAGATTGCATTATCATTTACTAGATCAGAGGGGTGCACTTATATTTCAAACACATCATCTGTTCAGCTCACTCTCTGCAAAAGACTGAATAAACTAAGTAAAATGGTTCCTGCTTTTCACAATTCAAATAACTCTGGTAAATGTAGAATTGACTGGTGGTTAAGGTGTATGCATTTAACTACCATGTGATGTGGGATTTCTTATAAAATGTATGTTGCATCAGATGAGGAAGACTCTGCAAATTCAGATACAGAAGATTTTTTGTGCTCCCCGTATGCAAATTGAAGTTGAAAGTTCCTCAGTGCATGCATGTAATTTGAAATGGCATTTAAGCTTCATATGCAAGATGTTATCAGCCAAATTAATTCATCAGGCAATATTCTCCTTTATTTCCGAAGGAATTGTTCTATGTCAGGGACATTAATGAATGACTGCAAGGCCATGCACAAAAATTATCTGCAACATTTAGCATTGTGTACGGTGTTAATGATACACTACCCAGCCGGAAAATAACACATTGTGCAATTTAATACATGGCCGCATCAGAAACTATTCATCAAAATATGAACCTATACTTCCTGAACACCTGCAGCTATACATATATATATACCTTATTTCCCAACACAGTGGGTAAGTGGGGGGATTCATATGAACTATTCAAACTCGATTTCCACACAGTTAAAATTGAAATAAGAATAAAGAGTGGAAGGGACGTACCTTCCATCTATGCTGTGGTAATCAACCGTGCAAGCCAACCTATGAATATGTAGTCGGCTTCATCTGAGGGCCCTGACTCCAGTAGGGCAGGCGGGCCGTGATTAAATCTCAGCTCATCTGATTGGAGCATGTAAAGATTCAAATAGAGCTCATTTCATGCCAATCTGGTGGCCTGCAGTTATGCTAGCCAAAAGGAAAAGGGGCCACTGTGGCTGATTTAGAAAGGAATGAGACAACAGATAAATGGTGAAATAAAGTTTAAAGTCCCTCTCCCCCAGCCCCCCCACCCCCATAACGCCCCTCCTCCATAGAAGAAATATTTCCATCTAAATGTATTATTATTTTTATCAGGTCATAGAGCACCAGCTGTGCAGCTCAGAGATTAGCCCAATTAAACATCAAATAGGGTGAACTTACTCGAAAACGTCTGCTGTTCCGAGTGTTTAGCCCAGTTCTTCCTTCAATGACACTCCCAGTGACGGGACACAGACAGTGATGGGGGGGGGGGGGGGGGGGGGGAAATCAAGGCAGGGCTCTGTTTTAACTCGTGATAAACTGAACGCATGTGTTCATGAAACACTCTTTCTACCATACAGGGGTTTCCAATTCCAAGTGCTGCGAAATGGTTGTGAAAATGCAACTCTCTGTAGACGGATCAGATAGGTGTACTCTGTGTGGCGGCTGCTGAACCAGCGTGGTTAGCAGAGCTGGGTAGAGGTGGAACTTTGGGTATCTTTGTATCAGCCCCCGCAAAACAGAGCGCAGGTTTGTCTCAGTGCTGGAGTGAAACGTCAGTCTGAAACGTACCATTGTTCGCCCCAGCCTGTAGGCACAACGGATTTGACACAAGAGTGCTGATGAATCTCATCAGTTTAATGTGTTTATGCTCGCTAAGCCTTTAAAGCTTATTGCTGTTCAATGGACTGCTTCAAAGTTACCTAATTCCAACCACAAGCCCTCCCTCCCCCAGCTCGACCCCCCTCCTCCCGTGCACCGGTTCCCCTGCAATGTGCAGCCTTTCAAATTCTCCCTCTCAGCATCCTGCCGCTTTCCAATAAAATGCACATATTCAGCGAAAGGCACGCGGTGTATCAATGATTTAAATACTTTGGCGAAGAAGAGATCTTGACAGAAATACTGAAGACATATATTAGTGTTGTTGGCACCCAGACATCCACCCCATGGTGACTATTGGCCCCCTCCCAGCCATTGATGCCTCCCGTTTTACAGGCTTTTCACAGGGGGCCTAAGTGCTTCTTTCTTATCTCTACCGCGCCCCATCCCTGCTCGCCCATCTCACACGCAAACCGCTTGCCCTCGTGGCAGTTAACACCTCAAATTAATTAAAACGTCACAGCCTCCAAATGAATATTGTTAACAAGTTCAAACAAAGCTCGTCATTAAGGCTGCTGTGGCCAGTGATTTTTCTGTGTGTGACAGGTGAGTTTGGAAGGAGTAGAGAAATAGAGTTCAATATGAAGGATGTGGAGGAATAACCCAGGGAGCGGGTGTAACATTAACATGCGTGATGTGCTACTGCGTGTCCCACAATGGGGGATGATCCGGCCGTCAGGACGTGTACTGGGACACGCCGATAGATCCACGAGGCCGCCGCAGCCGGCCAGAGGGCTACACAACCGTTTAGCATCTGATAGCTCACCGGCTACGCGGTTTAAAAGTAACTTCCTCAATCGTACTTTGACAGTGTGGTTTCCAAAGTAGGGTCATGTTGGCTGAGGAGTTCGTTTTTTTTTGGAGTTTAAAGGGGTTGCATTGAAGACATGTTATACAACATGGTTAACATGGAGTTTGTCCTCTTTACTTTGTACCCTTCCCCTTCTCTTAGTAAATATGATAGAGGCCAACAGTCAATGGCGTACCTCTATACAATATTGTCTACCTGTCCGTACCACTGTATGGTTAAAGCAAACATCTAAAGCTTGGTGGCTTGTATTGTTCCCTCCATACGCGACTCATTGAAAGGCATTGTTCAGAGCCAGGCAGGGGGATACGGATAGAATGTGACACATTTTGTCAGAGTAAATATGGTTTAATAAATGAATTAGCTTCATAAATAATGGCTGTAATGACATTTTAGGGGACAATAAGCCTCAGCGTTGTCAGGAAATAGTTGATGTATGAGTTTCACGCCTCAGTGGTTCCTCAAAATGAATAGGCTCGGGAAGATAGCAGGGACCCACAGAAGCCCATTCCCTGGAATTATCAACTTGTTGTCAATTTGCACAGTGGAATTACACATGCAAATTGAACTGCCTGCACAAACACCACTTGGAGATGATAAAAACAAATTAACAAAGGCTATAGAAGGAGGATTTATTTCACTGGCTAACCCAGGTCAAGCAATACATGTATTTTACGATTGTGTGTACCCAATTTTGGTGTAATTATATCAGCAAATTATTCCTGGTAATCTTCTTTTTTTTTTAGCCCCCCACAACCTTCTACTTACACACATAATTAGCTTTCTTTGTGCTTTGGCAAAACAACAGCGTTCCTCTGCATCAGTGTAGCACAACAAAATCTGATGTTTTAAGTTCATCTTCATCACCTTCCTGCAGTTTAAAATAGCATCTGTCACAGGGCTGGGGGGGGGGGGAGGCGGGTGGCGTGGATCAGTTCAGTCTGGCTGAGTGCTCGGGGAGCGCAGAGTCAAATCTATACTTAAGAGAGAATGTCAGAATATATAAATATATATAGAATCACCTCTTAACACCATCCTTCACATGGGGTGGAGGAAATTAACAGTCTCTGGACCTCCACGTTTGCTATTAGATATCTCATTTACTTTGTACACATACTGCTAATCTGCGCTAATGAATTCTGCCATACCAAGCCAGATCGAGATGACTTGAAAATTATTACCACTTCCACAGATATGCCTTTCCTCATTTGAGGCTCAATTTGCCTGGCTCTCAAAAACAGTCTGCCACAGTAAGATACTAATAATTAGGGTTTTAGGATGATTAGTTTATCGCTGTGCTCTTCCAGCCTTCCCTCTTATCCGCCATGGCCAAAACTTAATAAGAGGCTCTAAGTTTTAAACAGCCAACTATAAATTACCAAGAAATGATGGAAATAATGAACTGGAGCACATGCCAGAGAAGAGAGAGAGAGGGAAAGAGAGAGAGAGAGAGAGAGAGAGAGAGAGAGAGAGAGAGAGAGAGAGAGAGAGAGAGAGAGAGAGAGAGAGAGAGAGAGAGAGAGAGAGAGAGAGAGAGAGAGATAGTGTGTGTGAGTATATATATAGAAAAAAAAATGAAAAAAGGGATAGAGCAACAGAGAGCCTGAGCCAGAGAGTGACAAGAATTAAAAGTGTGAGAGACAGAGAGAGAGAGAGAGAGAGAGAGAGAGAGAGAGAGAGAGAGAGAGAGAGAGAGAGAGAGAGAAAGAGAGAGAAAGTCAGAGAGAGACCGATAGAGACAGAGAGCGGTATGAGAGACAGAGATGGAGGGAGGGGAAAGAGAGCAGTAGACAAAGGGAGGAGTTAGAGGCCAAGAGACATTAAGTCAAGTGTGAAATAGAACACAAGGTGCAGTAATCAACGGGGGAACGCTGCAGACCTGTAATGTCAGATCGTGCGGTATTACCAGCGGCCTGTCGCTGTCAGTCTCATTTACCTTCAGCCACTTCCAAGCTCATCAACTTGTCACACATGTAATTAAAGTTGTGATAATGCTGACGGAGTGATATCCTTTAATGGCTGCATATTTTAGAGGATACGATAGAGATATTACATGTCGCAGATGACATTCAATATAGCGTAAGCCTTATTGGACGTTTAATATGCATTAAATCTGCAAAGTGGAAAAAGAGTAAAAGTCCTTATGTAGGTTAAAGTGAATTCATGGTCTCTCATGGTATACTTGTTTTAAACTTGTGAAGTAGGCTACAATTTGTATTGGTTTAGCTGAAATATTGAAGGAAGTTCCTTATTTGATTATGTTTTGTAGATTAATTAACATGTCTAGTTGTCTACTTAAACTAATCAAAGCAATACTGGTCTGTACATTCATCATGGACATATAGCGTCCATTTGACCATTTGTTAGCCGAACACTCAGGGCACAAAATAAAGGTTTCAATTTATGCAGATTGTTGGCCTTGCAATAAGATGCTACCTAAAGAAAGGCTAATATGTGTGCACGTGTGAAAGAGCAATTTAAGGCTAGATATCCCTTGTCCAACCCTTCAGGCTATACAAGATTTGCATGCTAATCATTCTAATAATAATATAACGCCCAAAGCATTTTGAATAAATTGTGAACCATTGGTTATAAAATAACGCTTATCTTCCCAAGAACATGGCACAAATGTTAACATTTGGAATTCCTGGACCTGTCAGTAGTCTAGTCTTTAGAGGTCTATAATTAACACCGAAAAAGGCTAAACCTCCTTACCCTCTACTGCAATAACTTTTCGACGGCGGTTCTCTGCAAAAGACTTCAGTGTCTTCAACCAGACCACACAGTATACAGAAAATATAGAATTGCGTATATTATAACCATAATTGTCGGACGGTCAATTAAACGCGTCAAATTTGCTATTTGATTGCAAAAATATATGATTGGCTATTGTACTTGTCGCTGCGTGTTCTGTCCTCAGCCAATGGGCTGTCTTATTGTAACGCGTCATATTGTTTACCCGGAAATAACGATATCGTGCTGATCCTGATACGTTCGCTTTCTCGTAGCGCAGTTTTTATATAATCATTAAGTGACATTC
This sequence comes from Gadus chalcogrammus, assembly GCF_026213295.1. NCBI lineage: Eukaryota > Metazoa > Chordata > Actinopteri > Gadiformes > Gadidae > Gadus > Gadus chalcogrammus. The sequence goes on from NC_079426.1 coordinate 1,680,674, forward strand.
TTCAATGTTTTGATAACAAATAGACTGAATGTATAGCGGACTTCTGCCCAAAGGATTCACTGAATCCGATCTCAGCTCAGATGCCGAGGAGGTTGGACAGTGTGAGGAGGAGCAAGGGAATAAATCGAATAGTTGTACTGAAAATGTGAGGGGCATAGCAGGACAGAGTACTCTGACAGCGGTTGAAGTAGACTCATCTCAAACTCCTGCTGATCCACAGCAGGACAAAGAACCCCCGACAGACATTCTACCTGGGATTTCCCAGGAAATGTGGCAAGTATGTTGTTTGCCATGCAGTGTTATAAACTATTCCCTCGTTGCTTCGGACTAGCAAAGCATGATGTTGCACATTCTGCCATGCTGCTGTATTCAGGGGTTGTTGGATATTGTAATAACAATAAACGCCACCCGAGGAGTGTGTTGTAGGGTTGAAATAAGGGTTTGCGTAATCCTACGTTGTACACTAACATTTGAACAGCAGCAATTATAAGTGGTCATTGTACTGATATCCAGGTACAAGTGTGTGTTGTTAATGTTTATGCCCAGAATACTTATATTGTGCCTGCATCTGTATAATTAGAAATTCAAAGAGCTACAGAAGAAGAAAGATGAACTCCAAACGTGTCAGAAGGTGCCCAGAAGAAGACGCAAAAGAAAACACAAGAAAGGTCCCTTATGATGTGTGCGGCTCTGTGTTGCATTGTACAGATGCTTTCTTAATGCTTTAACTCCATCTATATGATAAACGAGAAAACTGTAACATCCATCCATACCTCAAAATGAGGACACTCTGGCTTAACAAATGTTTTTGTCACCCATTTTCAATACAATACCATTAACATGATTGTAATTGTGTTATTCAACAGGAACAAGCAATGAAGTCACAACAAAAGAGGGGTAACAAAAATGTTAATAGTTATTATCATTTAAATAATGAAACTAGTGCCAATAACCCTATTAACCAATAGAAGTAGTAGAAGTAACTTCTCATACCATCTTGAATGGTCATCCACTATCAACCCAGCATTTATTTTCATCTTTGTGATAAAATAACCTTTATCTGCTCAACAATAGAAAATGAACAGTTAGCAACTGAAGGTTTGTTTTGTTTGTTTTGCTGTTAATTATCGATGTCATGTAAGAAACATTAGCCTACACCTGATCAAACCTAAATATACATGTAATGTAAGTAACCATGAGGCTAACCCTAGACGTGTCCCCTCTCCCTCCTCTCTCAGGGAGCATCGAGGAGGCTTGGGGAAGCAGTGGGACGGGCTTCAGCAGTACTTTGGTGTAAACGATAGGTTCCAGCCCCCTGCGTCCAGCACTGCTGACCTTCAGGTAATTTGTTGTCTGAGTTTCAATACCATCTCTAAAATGGCCCTTATTCTTTAAGCGATCTCTAGCGTTACCGTGCCAACATATCCCTTCATGTTTTGTTCTGATGTGACCCTATAACAAGCCCTATCACAAGCCCTATCACAAGCCCTATAAGACTACAATGAGCCCTATAACAAGCCCTATTACAAGCCCTATAACAAGCCCTACAACAAGCCCTATAACAAGCCCTATAACAAGCCCTATAAGACTACAATAAGCCCTAATGGCCCTATAACAAGCCCTATAACAAGCCCTATAACAAGCCCTATAACAAGCCCTATAAGATTACAATAAGCCCTAATGACCCTATAACAAGCCCTATAACAAGCCCTATAACAAGCCCTATAAGACTACAATAAGCCCTAATGGCCCTATAACAAGCCCTATAACAAGCCCTATAACAAGCCCTATAACAAGCCCTATAAGACTACAATGAGCCCTATAACAAGCCCTATTACAAGCCCTATAACAAGCCCTACAACAAGCCCTATAACAAGCCCTATAACAAGCCCTATAAGACTACAATAAGCCCTAATGGCCCTATAACAAGCCCTATAACAAGCCCTATAACAAGCCCTATAAGATTACAATAAGCCCTAATGGCCCTATAACAAGCCCTATAACAAGCCCTATAACAAGCCATATAAGACTACAATAAGCCCTAATGGCCCTATAACAAGCCCTATAACAAGCCCTATAACAAGCCCTATAACAAGCCCTATAAGACTACAATAAGCCCTAATGGCCCTATAACAAGCCCTATAACAAGCCCTATAACAAGCCCTATAAGACTACAATAAGCCCTAATGGCCCTATAACAAGCCCTATAATAAGCCCTATAATAAGCCCTATAACAAGCCCTATAACAAGCCCTATAATAAGCCCTATAATAAACCCTATAACAAGCCCTATAACAAGCCCTATAATAAGCTATGAGAAGATATGAGAACTGGAGGTTGGTCATCGGACAAGTACTGAAAGAAAAACATATCATCTTTCAATTTATTATTATTCTTCTTATTATTATTATACCTAAATCTGGTCCATCCTGTTCAAAGGAAAGTCAACCAATAGATTCATTTAATTAAAAAAAATGAAAAACTTGAGAAATGGCAATTTATGAGATAATTGCACATTTGTAAGAAAAGGAAGACAAAGTGCCAAGGAAGCACAAATATTAACATATTTGATGAACTATATAGTTGACCCAATGAAGGGGAAATATTTAATTGGCAATCCTTTTGATGGTTATTCAAAGTATTATTTTGAGCTCAGTTTTCTCCGCGTGGAACATTTAATTAATACTTTCTCCTTTTCTGCAGCTTTGGCTTTATTTGAGTAGAGTTGAAAAGATAAATAAATGAAAAAAGGGAAATGAAACAGGACTCATCATCATCATTTAATGGGAAGCGCAATATTTCCCCCGCCAATGTAATGGTTCTAATGACTGCATTCAGAGTACATTTCTATCCGCCTCAGATACTTGACATGTGTGTTATGCCTCTCATTCTCATTGACCAATATACACACACACACACACACACACACACACACACACACACACACACACACACACACACACACACACACACACACACACACACACACACACACACACACACACACACACACACACCACGTAAGTTAACAATTTACTAGTGTGGACCATTTAGTTCTTAAATGTCTTGCTCTGAAGCAGCTTGACACTTTAGCCAGAATAAACCAAGGACAGAACCAGCAACCATCTTCAGTATTCAGATGGCCTGCTCTCCTGAGCTACTGTCTCCCTTAATATCAAAATATAAAAAACATACTAATAATTTAAGAATTGCATTGTACATTCCTACAGTTCGATCGTGTTACTTTGTTAGTTTATAAGGAAAGCACAGCAAACACAAAAAAAATAAAAAAAAATAATAATAATTTAATCCCATAAGGAAAATGCACATATCTGCCAGCTAAGTATCCCACTTCTAAAATGTAGTGATTGAAGAAGACATGGTACTGTGCAGGAGCATTAATGCATTAATAACGGCATCCTGCTTATTTTTTTTTGGCCATGATGCTATTTTGGAATTGAGGACATTTGGACTTTACTTCTTCTTCAGATGGTCTCATGGTGGCAGAACTTCTGTGCCATCACTAACCAGGGGGCATCACTCCCCCCCCCCCCCCCCCCCAACACCTTCCCTTCCCATTACTCCCAGTCGAGGCCAGTAATGGAAATGTGTAATTAAAGCGTCACATTTATGTTTGGTAATCTCCTGTAGCATTTTCTAAGATTTGGCCACTAATATCCAATCAAAAAGGTTTTCATTTGTGAAGCAAAATCTACATATTTGTCATAATGGCAATCATATTAAAAAATAAGGCCCCTGGGGACTTTTGAAGTTACTCTTTGATTTTTTTTTCTTCCTACTCCCTATTTAAAAAAAAAAAAAAAAATTAAACCCACCCCCTCTCTCCCTCCCTCTCGCCCTCTCCCTCCCTCTCCCTCCCTCTCTCCCTCTCTCCACAGTCCGGCCTAGAGAAGAGGATGGAGCTAGCCATCGCTGAAGGGGACTTCGCGGGAGCGGAGGAGATGAGCGACAGCCTCGCCACTCGAGAGGTACGCCTCGGCCGATAAGAGATCTTTCGAGGGGGGTTCTCCCCCCCCCCCCCCCCCCCCCCCCCACCCCCCTCCTCCCCCTCCTGCTGTGACAAATCAGGCTAATGGATCCGTGGACGTTTTCTCCCAGCAAACACGCAGAGGAACAAAAAGCACACACACGCACGCACACACGCACACACACACACACCAGCGTGTTGTCCTGCAGCTCTTTTCCATTGCATTAATGGAAAGCCCACCTCTTAGTTTTGAAGTACGAGGGGTGTCTGAAAGACGCTGGGCTCTGCTTTTTAATGAAGGGTGCCTTGCTTTCAAGCCAACTGTTAAATCGTTCTCCAGGTAGGAGCTTCGTACCTTTGAAGTGTACATGGCCCCTAAATGTACTGCCTGAAGTTTTGTAACTAACCACATTGGCAGGCATCAAGGATCAAGTGGTTTGAAACTAATTTAGCATAAAATGTAGCCCGCTCTCATATAATTGTGGCTAAGAAGACATACAGCGTCTAGGTGTGCTGTTCGTACATGAACCGCTCAAGGTGCCTCCCTGTGCGTTCTGTCTCAAAGTTGGCCGTCTTTGTTTTATTATAAGTATGTCGCATACACTGAGACGCATGCAACTCACAGATGTACAACGTTCATATTTGACCTGCTGTCAAGAATAACGATTGTCTAAGCAAACAACCAATTATGCTACAAGACGGTCAGAACTTTGTTTTAATGTGCCCTTCTCCATTCTCATAACGCAGATTTATCCGTACCTCGGCATATGCTGATTGTTTTTTGTAGAATATAGCGAGACGCTAGGAAACAATATTAGAATTATTAGCAAGGAATGAAGCAGTGTCAGGGTCCTGTTTCTAAACCCTTTGTTGTTTGCTCACTCATGTATCTCAAATGTCCCGATTTACATAACATAAAAGAAGAATCGGTGATACAGGAAAAAACGAAAAATACACCAGAATTGGCCGGTGAGATTCCCCGAGTGACACAGGCCACGGTGATCTGCGTGGACACACTCCCAAACCCAACCCAAAGCGCCGGCCCCACTGCCCACAAAGTGGGCCCATTTGGGAACCTAAAAGAAAGTAATGGAATAACTTGTGTGCGCGCGGCTGCGGATGAAGGCACCTGCGCCTGGAGTTTACTGAAAGCCTCTTACCGGTGCCAGTGGATTGACGTAGATTTAGCCAGGGTTGAGTCTGTCCCTCCATCACCTGCGCTGCCTCCCGCCAAAAACATGACGGGCCGCGTGACAGCGCTCTGGCACGCGCAGCTCATTGTTTAGCGGCAATGCGCTAACTTTACTTCACGAGAGCGCTGCGTTGGTCTGGAGACGTTCCGCTTGAACGTCTGTGAAAGGTTTGTGAACTTTGAGGAGAATCACAAACGGACTCAATAGAGGAATAGAGGGTTTGCAATGGTGGAGTGTACTGTTGAAATAGTAATGTGACAACCAGGGTAGGAGGCGTTGTCTCGATGCAGTCCATATTGGATTATTAGATGCAGCTGTGTGTTGTAGTTAATCTTGAATTAGACTTGCACTGAGACAGTTAGCGGGAAACCAGGCGGTTTGTTTACACCGTTAACGCGTCGGACTTCTTAATGCATTGAAGAGAGCTGTTTAGAGGATCAATAATCCCAAATGTGGCCAGAATCAATTTCAAGGTTCTAATTGAATGAGTAATTTGCAGCGGAAGGCGTCTTCAATGCTTAATTTGTTTACGGTCGTAACACTGAGACGTGATTGCGGTTGGGGTTTTATTTATTAATTTCTTAGAGGCACAATAGTCACAGGGTTTGTGAGCAGAACAAGTGAAAGCAGAGGGACAGCTTTGAGGGGACAGGAGTGGGCGGGGCGTGACTTTAGGCGTTGTTTGGTACGAGACCATGGTGCATGATGCTGGATCGCTGTTTGGTGACTAGCGTTGAATCTCAATCTAATAAATTTAACTCTCGGATTCAAAGGAACTGACGGAAACTAAAGTAAGCTTGTTGTTCGCTGTTGTGGTAATAACCACAATAGGCCTTTGTTAAATAATATGTTTTTAAGGTTGATTCGTACCTGTTACTGCTCTACTTGAAACTCTCTACTTTCTTCTTTTAATCGAAACCTTAAAAGACTGCGATAAAACGCCTTTTTGAAGTCTTGTGTTTTGAATTTTGTGATACAGTAGTTGTTTTTTCATCCATCTTAAGTCATGATACACGCTGCCTGAATCCAGCTCGTCCCTTTGAGATTTGCTGCTTATTACAGTGAAATATTTCTCTAGGTGTTAGGTCTTTGTTTTTAACAGTTTTATTCATGTTCCATTTTCCCTTTCATGTGTTTTCGCGGTATCTGGGCAATACACGGATGCATCCTGTTCATTACCTTTGTTTGTTCCTTCCATTTCAGAGGCCCCAGATTACTTAATTTATTCCTGAAATCCTTTTTTAGTCCCACAGTCCTGTTCGTCACCGAGAGAAACACCGGCTTTTGGATCGCAGACTCTACAGCAATGTCGTTTTTGTCGGTTCTGAAAAGATACAATGAACAAAAATAATCATGTAGCGCCCCGACCACTCAGGTATGGGTATTAATTGCGGTAAATTAATTGGTGGAAGTCCAGCTATGAGGGACAAAGGGGCATCGTCCTGTGATAATTGCACAATCTTTGACACTACTCTAAGTTGCACTTGGACTAATTAATTTCTGTAATTAGTGTAACATGAAATGGCTGCTGTGTGTGATTCATTTTGCATCATCGTCAGGATCCACTCACTCCCAGCAGCTCACTAAGAAGAGGAGGATTTCCAGTTACTGGAAACGGTGGAAGCTCTATCAGGCAGACAAAGAGGAAGTCATTGATACTCCCAAGCTCCAATCCATCACGTTGCTAGAAGGAACATTGAGAGTTTTTTTTAACCCGTGTTGAGATGTAGTGAAAACATTCTAAAACTCCAAATCGATTGATTCATATTTTCCAACAAAAATGGTCAATGTGGGTCGAACATGAAATACATTTTAGGATTAATCATGCATATCCCTGCTACTCTATAATAATATAACAACACATCAGACATTCATAAACTATACATTTTATTTAACTAGAAAACAGCTTTTAAAACAATGTTGCCCACTCAACTATAACCACAATGTCATATAGAGTTACACCTACAATACCTGCCCTACTTTCATGTATCCAAATATTCAATTTTACCCCGGAAATTAGTATGCCCCCACCGTCTTTTAATTTTCCTTCATAAAATAGAGCAACTCAAATAATTTCACCAAATTCAAAGAGCTGAACCGACTGTACACAAAGTGAAAAACGAACACGGCGTAATTCAAAACAAAGGCCTGTCACAGCGCGTTACCGCCGACAGTCTTCCCCTAGCTAGCGTCCCCGCCATTAGAGCTGCATTACCACTTCAAAACAGAACCACTTTAGTCTGCCACAATGGGGGGTATGGCGTGTTCATTTCATGACTTCTCCTAGAGCCAAAAGGAATATGAAAGTACGAGTCGTCGCGTGCGCCGCTCCGAGCCGTCCTCCGACTCCGGTTGTGAAGTAGAAATAACGCTACGGGAGAATAGCCACGGCTTTTGTCTCCAACTTAATTTGTGGCATATTGGCTTGGAAAATGCAGGAGACGACTGTTGCTCCGAGATAGGTTTGGAGTCATGCAGGAGGAGTGACAAGCAGGCCCACCCAGTGCAGTGTCAAGTCATCAAGTACACAACACTGTCTCTCCTCCGCTCCACGTTGCACCAACGTCTCAGTTGTTCTGAGTGCCGCGTATGCAAGGACAATCTGATGGAGTCAACGTATTATTTGGCTGTGAAGTATGATGAACGCAGTTGTTTGCAGAATTACAAAACAAGGAAAATATTGCCCAGATTTGGTAAGACCCTCAGCATATAACAATGTGCCTGGTGGCAGTTATATCTAAATATCATGTTACAGCTTCGTAAATCAACGCAGACCAGCGTTTCTCTCTCTGTTCAAAAGCCCCTCTTATCACTTTGCAACGTTTGCAGTTTCTTATGGTGACTGCAGATATTGAAAATAATGAGTTAATGCTGGAGAGCGAGAGCGAGATGCTTTCCTCAAGTACAACAGCAGATGTCCGTCATTGTCCTATAGGCACCGAGCAGGACAAATGATGTCTCCGCACCCCCGCTCACCTTCTCCTTTGGTTTCTCCCAGATGTCACCTCGATTGCTTGTGTTTGAAACGCCCTTCGCTTTATTAGAGCAATTGACAGCAGTAAAGAAAAGAAGGGTGCACCTGTTTCTTTGCTATCTTTATATTTCTTGCTGATGTAGGTACGAATTGAGTTAAAAGCTACTACATGTATTTGGCCTCTCAACAGCTACATAATCCACATTAACACGGCGTATCATTTCCCGGTTACCTGTAGCCTCACCTTTCACCTCACGTCGTGGTACGCTTTCCTGTACACCTGAACCGTCTTACTTGCAGTGGTTCTGGATAATTGTCCCCCCCCCTCGGCCTCATTAAGTTATGTCTCACAGCCAGACGCAGCCCGCCACAGCTGGGAAGCCCGCCACGGCTTTCCTTGGAATACGTCCCCCCCTTTTTAGAGAAAACCTGCTGGAGTACGCTGAGACAAAGGTGTCTCTGCGTGCCTTTGTGCGAGGAGACACGGCGGGTTAGCCGCCACAAAGGCCGACACCAAGAGTGTTTCATGTTGTTTGTGTTATTCCTCTTGCCTTTATGCTCTCGCCACCTTTTCCCTGTCGTGCCCCGTGTTTGCCGCGGAGAGAAGGGAACAAATGCTTTTGTGTTGGGAGTACACATCTTATCAGATCTGTCTTCTCCCCCGCCCAAACCTCCCGGTAGGAGGCTGCCCCCCCCCCCCCGCCCCACCAGACCCCAGGGCACCCCCGACTAGTTGAGGGGAAAACTCTCGGCCTTTGTTCGTTTTTTTTTTTCGTTTTTTTGTCGCACGCAATTTATCTCCCCGAATGAACTTTTTATTGTATCTCTGGATGACTCGCATTAAAAAATTGCACCCATTAATTTTGAAATGGGTACTAAGCTTTTATCAATTGCCTGGGAATCTCATTTGGCTTATTGTATTTCATTAATTACTCGATAGACAAAGCATACTTTTCAGTGTAGATTTGTGTGCTGTTTAATTAATTAGCATGTTTTCTGTTTTAATTAAAGCCATTTTTTTTTAAATTAGGGCCCACAGCAAAACACATATATAATTTGTTTGTAATTAAGCCTTAATTGGTGGTAGTGGAAGCTTAGCACCCTCCGTTTCCTTTTTTTTATGATTGCCATTTTATTGCCAGTCACTCATTAATTAATGTTTTTTTTCTAATTAGCTTATAAAACTGTTGATGACACATTATTGTAAGTGTGAGTTCAAAGCTTGCTAATAAGCCCACCCAATTCAGAAGAGGCAAGATAATGGCACATGCACAACGCCCAGTCAACTTTCCCCTTTCCCTTTCTCCTCTTCTTCCCCGGTCCCTAAAGATGACATGCGGCGTGTATCTCGCATCAGATTACGCTGTCCTCCCATGCCATCCCTGGAGTGGTTCTTTTTTGTTTTCTTTTGCATGCCACGTAATGCTGTTTGTCAAAGTGGTACCAAGATTACATAAAGCTCTTACGCGGGCTGGCCCCATGGCAGACTGATAATCTATTGAGAGAGCGTGATTGCTCTGTATGTGTTCTACTGCGACGGGTGTACCGCACACCCGGCTCATTTTGAACTGTTGCGCTTGTCGGGGAGACGGCGAGTGACTTTATCGGGGTGTACCTTTGGACTGTGGATCAGGAGGTAATCTGGTGTCTCAGACTCCCGCCTTGAACCCGTCGTGTGGTGGGAGATGTGTCATTGAGATGGCGAGTGTGGCCACTCTTGAGTCAATACCTTTAGTAAATACCTTTAGATGGCTGTACCGTGGTGGATTGTTTCCACGTAGATATTGATTAGACACATCGTCCCTCCTGCCCTTAGCGTGTTGCGATCCGTTCTGTTGCTGTGAAAGATGGTGTCCAGGTCATCATGATTTGTTTTTGCTCAAGTCTTTAGACTTCCCTCCCTGCGTCTTTCCTTTTCTTCTTCTGTTTATTTTTAAAAAAAACAGCAGCCCGTTCCCCCCCCCTCTTTTCTTTCTCCACACCTCAAATCGTAGAAGTCGTCCCTGAAATAGCATGTGAGCTGCCTAATCTGATATTCATTCCATTGTTATACAGCCCTGCTTTCCAAAGTTGACTAAGGCCACATTATTTAGGCATTAAGGTCGCGTGATAAGGGAATTAGGCTGGTCATTAATCGTTTACACGTCAAATGCAGCGGAGCTGCTCGGGGAGGTGGTTTAGCACGCCGGCGCTATATAGCGCAGGCTAATCCACCTCTCACACATTTTAATTGGAAGAGGCTTCCCTGGATAGGAAATTTATGAATGGGTTTAAGGCCATTTCTGCCTCTAAAGCCGTCATTTATTTAACATTGATAATGGAAGCCTTTTTAACACTATATCCTCGTGGAAACATATTTTCCTTGTGTTTCGAGAAAGGTTGTGCTTGTGTTGGATGGCTGTAGTGGGAATACATTGTCTTACTCTGGACGCTGTTGAAAAATTGTGTTCTGCTGGGAGTTTCAGAACCTTTCACATTGATGCGGCGGTATTAACCCCAGTATTTTTCGGGACGTCAGACTTGTTTACGAGTCCGTTCTACTGCAGTATTCTGGAGGTTTGTTGTTTCTGAGATTAACTCCGGCTTTCGGTTGTTTCACGGTAGAGCTGCTCACAATTTCTGCACTGGACCAAGGTCCCGTTCTGTGGGGTGAAGATGGGGGCCCCGAGTGTGTTTAATAAGTAAACCTGGGGCCAACAGTTGAGCAGTTCTGTTGACTTAACTCTCCTTGTGGTTCTAAGCCAGCGCTGCAGCTGACTCTGTGCCAGCTTTGTGTACCAGGCATTTTGTTTTTGCCTCAAAAGGTCAAATCCCTCAAAGGTCACGGTATTACCCCCAGGAGGGAAATAAAAACACAACAACTTGTGTTCAACGGGTCTAGACTCGGCAAACCGAAAAACAAAGCAATCTGGGATGACCGCTTCGTAAGAATAGGAGTAAATGGAAGTGAGCTGCTTCTACGGCTGCTATAAACAAGGAGTGCAGAGGCTTCATGGCTTCTGTTACTCCCCTACGGCTTCTATCATTTTATTCTTCCCTGTACATTCTCCCTTTTTTCTTCCTTCTGCACCGAGTCCTGACGTGAAGGGATTTAGCGCTAAGATGCATTCAAAGGGGGGGGGGGGGGGGGGGAGGGCGGCGGGGTTGAATCCTGAAAAGTGGATCAAAAAAAGTAAATGAAAAATAATGTCGTATTACTGAAAATATGAGAGGCTAATTTGCAGCGACTTTTTGCTAATTTTGCTCTCGCCAGAAAAAGGGGAGCCATCACCTGCTCGGCGCGCCCGGGCTGACAGTGCCAGTGATCCATGAAATAAGCCGCCGCTGGCTTTGTTCAGATAAGAATGAACAAATCTGCACAATGTACTGCTCTCGGAATCTCATTTTCATACTTGCATGCGGGCTAAAAGGAATAAGCTGTTTGCAGGCTTGATTAATCAGACATTTGAGGGCTTTTTGTCTCCTTGATCTGTCCCGTCTCCTAGGTAACTTGGTTGACATTAACGTTGAGCCCCCCCCACCGTAAAGACAATCGGGGATTGTAGGCTAACTGATAATAAATGTAAAAAACAAAACAAAGAGCTTTATTGCTTTAATAGAGTAACAGCACTGTGCAGAATTTTAAAACGGGAAGTGTTCTTTTGTGGGGGGGGGGGGGGGGGTAATTTAAATGTTGGAATGTTTGGGAAGGCGTGTGTTCAATACCTTTTTGGATTTCAAACGCTCCCCCTGGCAAGAGAGCCGGCTAATCCCGGCATAGAAAAAACAACAACACAACTGCTCCCTGTAAATCTGAAATAAACGTCCCGTTTAGCCCCGTGCAGTGACCCTCCTGATTCATTTAATGCTTCTAGAGTTGGGCGTTGCGACCGGCAGGCTGCCTGCTGCTCTCGTGTGCCTCTCACACACGGCGTCAGTACGGCACCCTGAGCCCTGCCACCGTTTACCGGAGCTCAGCCCTGTGATCCCAGCCTGCCTCACAGCCGCGTAGACGCAGCACCTTCAACGCCCCTTGATCCCGGGGACCAGAGAGAGAGAGGGCCCCGGTCTCGGTGTGTGTGTGTGTGTGTGTGTGTGTGTGTGTGTGTGTGTGCGTGTGCGTGTTGTTTATCGCGCCTCACAAATCTACCGCCTCGACCAAATTACCGGATTTGTAACTTTCCGGTTCTCCGGCGTTTTACTGGAAAAACATGATTTATGGGCTGTGAAAACCTGTAAAACGGTAAGGAATTAGAAAACTGTCTGAGTATTCAGGTTATGCAAACGCTTTCACAAATCTTGGAAGTGAGCGTACAGCTGAATGGCTTGGGGCCCGCCGGCGCCCATAGCCACTGCCAGCCCGGTCCTTATCTTAAATCCAAGCAAAGTACTAGTAATCTTTTTGAAAGACCTTTATGGCTTTTAATGTATCCCAAATTAGAACATTTTACACCCTTGGTTCCTGAAATATAGTGATAAAAAGCCTTTAGAGTTTAATTTTTCCTGCCTGCTCGCTCTGACCTGCTTAATCCCAGCATGCATTAGCAGATATTTTAGTTTCAGTCTTTCTAATAAAGTTTATCCCACTTAATTATAATTGAAACATTTTTTTTTTCCTAGCAGGTCTAAAAAAAATCTTCTTCCAAGGGGCTGCAATGGTGGCCCAGTTCTTCATTACCTTAAGACCTCCCGTTCCCCTGATTGTATGGAGGAATTACCAGCCCGTTTGGTGAAACGCTTCCAAGTTGTTTATCAAACTGTGCATTTGGTTGAATTATAAACCTATCTCAGGAGTGGCAGAAGAGGCAGGCTTTTTCCCTTTGTTTCCTGTGCGTCTGTGTGACTGGGGTTATTGGGATTATTCTGCTCCACAATACACACACACACACACACACACACACACACACACACACACACACACACACACACACACACACACACACACACGCGCGCATCTCTTCTCTGGGATTTGAATGTTTGCCTCTTTGCAGTCACGGCCATTCTCTCTGCTTTGGATGTGAGGCACTGCATTATCCCAAATGGAGCCCCTCTCTTGAACACTTCATTTCATTCATTGCAGTGTTTCTAAGGAGACAAGACCCATTGCTAAACAGTTCATTATTTTGGTGTTTGTTTAATGTACACATTAAGAAGAACGAAGAAAGGACGCCAGGAAAAACGGAACATATGAAAATAAATAGATTTAAGGGAGGAAAAAATTGGTTTGGAACAATAGACACAACAATGCTGTCCTATTGCAGGACAATGTTCTAATTCAAACGTTTTCCGAAAATATTTATGCGGCCTGTCTTTGATAGATGGATTTTTGATGAGCATTGAAAGTATTGCAAGGAAATCGCAGTTCATTACAAATTGTTTATTTTCTACAGTTTGATATATCCCTTTAAACATAAACACATTGAAACAAATGATTTTTCTTCCAGGAAGTGACATCATTGTTTTACGTGTTTGCTCAGTGTGGGATGACTGGCGCTCGATAAACCGCCCCAGTGTTGTATGTAGGTCAGTGAGTGGTGACGTGAGTAACTACCCCTATACAAATTAGTGTTTATTTCCATAACACGGTACACATATTGTACTCCACAATAATCCCGTGTAAGGGGACTTTTATTGGACTTGTTTTCCCACCTCAAATCCGCCCGCCTCTACCGCTGTGTTCTCTGAAAGCCGTTGCAGTCGGCGTGGGCGATGCCAGGTAGACCTGGGGGGTTTGGAGCGCCGATCATCACAAACCACGTCGTTTACATCCTCTAATGGCCCGCTCCCCCGTCTCTTCTCTCCCCGCAGTTGGCCGTGAAAATCACGCAAGCCGCCGATTGTCGAGACTACGTGCAACACAAGCAGGAGGAGGAGGCCTCGCGCGCGGCCCAGAAGCGGAAGGCGGTCGCCTGGGGGTACGACGTGCCTTTTTGTCTCCTGTCTCGCTGCCTCGTTCCCTTATTCCCTTTATCTCAGTCGCGCATTGGGAATTTTAGCAGGTGACGCGTGAACGCTTCTGTGTGTATTTTACTTCCTTTTGGTAGGCAACCAATGGTCATATCGTTTACACCGTCACCCTTTGAACCTTGACCCCTCGCGTGTTTCGAAGGGGTCAAAATAGCGCGCTGAGCTAACCGCGTTGAAGGCGTGGGTCTCAGTGCCGTCGACGCCGTTCTCACGCCGGTACTCTTTTGTCTCCGTTTGTTTGTGTTTTCAGGTTCGAGGCCAAGAAGAGATGGGAAACCAAGAGCAACATGGGTTACATGTAACCCACCCCGAGCTGACCACAAGCCCAGATCCTACGGTACCCCCAGACCGCGCTGCCTCCAGAATATGTTTTACATGTCGGTATAATGGCTAGCAGATGAGGCGTCTTTGTCACCCTGGTTTGGATTTTGCCAATGGACTCCGGCAAACCGTCAAGGGGTGAAAGTTGCCCGATTAGCGGCAAAAATGTCCATCAAAAGCGTTTTGGGGGGAAAGAAATGTACTGAGCATTTAAATTAACTCCTCGGGGCCCTCTTTGGTGACAGCGGTGTGTGTGTGTGTGTGTGTGTGTGTGTGTGTGGGTGTGTGTGTGTGTGCGTGTGCGTGTGCGCGCGCGCGCGATTTCTATTTCATTTGGTTTCTCGTGATTCAAGTATTCCGGCTTTTCCCTTTTTTCCCGCCTTGAATTAAATCTGGTGTACATTACCGCATGATGCGTTTATTTATTGCTGTAAAGTGGGTTAATCATGAAGGCGCTCCTCCTTTATACGGAGGAAGAGAAAGGCAAGATTAGGGCCCTAATGCAATGTACAGAATAATGTGCGAGAGGATTTGTGAGCACAAAATGAAATTTGGCCGCTCTAAACTGTTGTGAGCGGTCGTAAACTGAAACTTGAGTGAATCGTGGAGGAGGGGGGGAAACACACGAGACATGAATCACAGGCTTTGCTTTTGGCCGCCGCCCATGCTGCGAGGGAAGCCATTGTTTCTTAGTCCAAACATGAGTTTATCCGAGCCTACGCAAGCCACTCACCACGCATGCCACCAGTCCCCGCGTCATGTAGACGCTAGGATGGTGCGCCGTGATGCACTTTGATCAGGTTTTTTTATTATTTATTATTTTTGTACGAGACACTTGCCTCTCCCGAACCCCCTATACTTGTGAAATGTGTGTGTGTGTGTGTGTGTGTGTGTGTGTGTGTGTTTCCTCTTATTCAGATT
>NC_079426.1:1701015-1711015 GCF_026213295.1 Gadus chalcogrammus
TGACCTAATGAGATTTGCCATTAAGGAAGAATGAATGAAAAGGGGAAGCCCAGCCATCTGTGCGCAGCTCCGTACCACCGCGGCGGAGGGCTGAATGCTATCAAGCCGCAATTCAATCGTCGAATTATCTCCCCTTTGTGGTGGAGGGAGCAGCGTGAGCCGCGCACCATATTCATTTCAAACGGCCTCAATTTAATTAGTTCTCATATGTTGAAAAATTCATGGATTTGTCCGCAATTCCCTCTCCTATTGTGGTTTAAGCAGCGGCGTAAAGGCATTCCTGACGCGCTGGAGAGGCGGGCGACCGAATAGGCCCCCCCACAACAACAAAAAAGGGAAAAAAAGAAACTAGTGTTTATGTAAATAGACACCGGCGTGTTTACGTTGTGGGGGGAGGCGTGGGCCCCCGAACAGAGAGCCGTAAGCCGCGCGGGGGCCCCTGCCAAAGGGGGCCGCTCTCCATCAACTTCAGCCTTATTAAACTGATTACAAACTCCCGCTAATTAATCAGAGACAGTGCCCTTTCTTGTCATGCAAGGCAGAGACTCCTCGACGTGTCTCTCCGAGTTCCCTTTAACCGTAGACCCCCGCCACCCCCGCCCCCCCCCCCCCCTCCCCTCAACGCCAACGTACCCCCCTACCCTCCCCCCCCCCTCTCCATCCCCCCCCCTCCCTCATCCCTTTCTTTCTCTTTTTTTTCCCCCGGTCTCCAGCTTTGATTGAAGTGGAGGGAATGGTAATTTCCATGCATCATCTGGGCTACCAGGACGGGAGGACAAGTAGTAATTACCTTAAACAAACAGGGGCCAAGATTGCCAGAGAAGGTAGCTCTTTATTCAGGCTGGGGTTGGAATCGGGAAAAGCACGAGTGCATAGAGCATAGTCCTCTTAAAAAACACACTTTTTTTTTAGCATTGTGCGTCGTATTCCGTGCTGTGAACTGTATGTGTGTGTGTGTGTGTCTGTGTGTTTGTTTGATTACGATGTATAGCGGCTTGTTAAGAGCTCTGTTTTTCCAGGAAGGTAGGGCTGTTTGGTTTGACTGTGGGTTAGCAGTGCATACGTGCATTGATAAATGTCATTTTTATCTTGTGTTTTGCATCATTTATTCTCGCCACGTTTAATAAAGCAGAACATTAAAACATACGAAATAAACATTACACACCCGGCTTTGTCATTCCACTGTGACATTGGGTATCTCCGAGAGATACTGGGTCTCCAAAAGAATAAAAAAAATCCATTTACCAGTTTAACACCACATCTCAGCACAGGCTGGGAGGAGCACCAATAACCAATAGGAGTTACGTTTCATTGAAAATGAATATATCTGCTCTGTGCTCCATGTTTACAAGCCCAGATCCGGGCTCCCTCAACTCGCTGGTCCTGCTGCTTTAGCGTGATTGTGTTGTCTTTGTCTTAGCCGATGCACTCGCCACTACCTCTGGAGAGACTAATGCAGGCCCCTCTTTCCTCCGCTGCAATCTCTCCAAATGCCAAGTGTGACTGGTGCCCCTATTGCTCCTAATTAAACATGATTAAACAGTGAAATCAGGGATTCTACCAGCTGGATTTTCTTCTCTCTCTTCTTCCAAGGAGGAAGAGGAAATTAATCCCCTTTGGATCTTTCAGAATCATTTAAGGATTCTCCTTGTTCTGTTTATCAAATAAACCAAGTAATTAGAGACTTTAGATAAGTAGGCTAAATTGATGCCTGCCCTACGTGTCGCCAAGCTAGCGAGAGCTGATAGAGGAAGCGTTGGTGGTGGTGGTGGTGGTGGTGGTGGTGGTGGCGGTGGTGGTAATGTGCAGCATTATACTTGTTCAATAACAATGCCCTTTGTGTTCGCTAGTCTTGTAATTACACTGGGAGCATCCTTGACCTTGGTAAGCAGTGTCTATCAGACTCCTGGATCAATGTCTTCTGTGTCTACATGCACGGAAATGCATCACCCGGGAATTTACCCCAACTCCCTGCCTTCTAATGCCGGAAAATAAAGGAACCGCGCTTCAGTCAACGCGCCCTCGATGTTCGACAACCGTCGAGCACAAACCGCGTACACCGACCTTGAGAATTGAGCGATAATCTGAGTTAAATACAATTAGAGAATCCTCAATAAGCGTGGATGGGTCGGACTGGAGACGAGCCGTACCCCCATATTGAGATAGTCGAGGGGAAGCGGGGAGCACTGGTGGTTTTTCCATTTCAGCTGGATGACTGGGAGCCATGCTGGAGACGTAGTTCGTTTAGCCTTTCACCCCGGTCGCTGCCTATCTGCGATGAAATGCTCTGCTGGAATTCCCTTTGCTCGCCTTGCAAATGGGTCAGGCATTTCTGGGCTTGCGTCAGTCTTTCTAACCAAACACCTGCAGCGTTCGCCAGTACAATACTGCGACCTGAGACGGATACTTTGAAGCTGAGCGGCCCGGTCGCTTTAATTGTCTCCATCTCGTCCAGATGAAAGGTGTATTGTTAGCGGTTGGTGTTACCGAGTGCAGCTTGAGAATAGAATGGGGAGAATTGCATTGCTCAATTTCTTCATCTATTCTATTTTGTTCTGTGCTGAGGTGTGTGTGTGTGTGTGTGTGTGTGTGTGTGTGTGTGTGTGTGTGTGTGTGTGTGTGTGTGTGTGTGTGTGTGTGTGTGTGTGTGTGTGTGTGTGTCTCTCTCTGTGCACGTCTTCGTCTCTATTATAATGATTTAGATAATACAAAAATGAAACGTTTGTCTTTTAACTAACTGCGAACGTCTCAATGAGGTGTTTTTAAATGAAATGAAACGATGTGCCCGTTGTTATTCTAGTTCAGGTATAATCACCTACTTGTAGACTTCCAGCCAACTCTTCTGTACCTCGATTGAAGAACGTTCTATCCTCCAATTCCGATCACATTTTTAGCTCTCTCTCTCTCTCTCCTTAATATTCACCCCTCTTTTATTCCTTCGCGCCCTCCCCCTCACGTCGCTTGTATTATTTAGTATTTTTCCCGTCTTTTTTTTTTTGGTGGTGAGCCTAGCACAGAGCTTTCCTCTAATTAGATCTTATGGAATTAGGGTGTGGATTAGGTGAGGCAGCGGGTGCCAGTTCCTCTGACCATGGTAGCTATTTCAAGTCACCATTTCAAAGTTGTGTGCCTAATGCTTTTTTTCTCCCCCACGTCCCCTCCTTGTTGTGCATTATAACACAGCTGCAAGAGAGTGACAAACATGGCTAATCTCCTGTTTGCTGGCAGTACATTACAAAGGGGGTAAAGCAGGATGTTTTTTTCTCTCAGCTGTAAACACTTAAAATTCAGCATTGTCCATTACCTCTTAAACATCGCTGATAACAAGCATCATTAATTAAACTGTGGGAGTAAGTGGGGTTACATAAATTGAAATTAATATTCGTCTGCAAAACCGAAATAGAATGCACGTTGACTCCTCTATGTTGCTAGATTATAAAGGTTTGGCTTCCGTTGGCAGGGAATGGTTCCACCAATCACAGGGTTAGGTTTAGACATGGAGTGTTCTTTTAATTTGTTTCCCACATTCACACATTTTTCACCGAAAAAATAATCAAGTAGGCATTTAATTACTTGAAGGAAATAAATCACTCTGTGCTGCTGTTGTCCTGCTGCCAGGTCTATGAAGCACACACACCACAGTAAATAACACTCACACTTTTCCTCACTTTAAAAAAGCCCCAAACTTTTAAGGCAGCTTTATTCAGACTCAAGTCTCATATCACACTGAATGTTTTCTATAATGAATTGTCTCAGAGCAAATGTAGTCAATTAATCTCAATGGAAAGGACCATCCTGAATGAATAAGTATATTGAATGTTTATGGATAATACCGGTTAATAACAACCATTACGTTTTTTTATTATACGATTGCCTTCGGAAGTGTGCAATCATAACCGCCAGTTTGGCGTAATCTGTTGTTGTAATAAAAGTCCCCTAATGCCGGTACCTAAGTGCCTGAGCTATGACACAAATCAAGTCTAGCATGTTGTGTTTAGACTGTTGACATTACATGTGACACCGGTAGAGTCTCGGGGGGACGTCGGCACGCCTGACTGCAGACGTCGACTGTTAGCGCCGTTGTCATGGTTACTCAGGCTCAGGCATGCCCATCAACATCTGGCAAGAGGCAGGTTTTCCCGATCCAAATGCTTCGTATAATTGAATTAATTCTGTTCCTTTTGACAGGAAATTCCATTGTCAAAGATTAGTGGAGATGTATATTCATATATATATATATATATATATATAGACTCCACCAAGCACGTAAATCTACCTAACGACATGGTCTTCCATTTCAATCCAGGGATCAGTTTATTGGGCAGTTACGAGCTAAAGAAAGACATTCTCTTTGTTATATTAGTTACGGTTAAGTTCAGCACAGAGTGTGTCAATGCGAAAACGTGGCAATCCTTATTTTATTCCACGAATAAACAATTGCCACGTGCTTCCTGTTTACCTCCCCTGAGGGAGCAATACCAGCGGCCCCCCCTGACAAAGACTGATTATAATGCATTAAAAACACAGACCGACTCTTAGCATTTTAATTCAGACGTCAACATCAACTCAATGAGGTGGGGGGTGAGGTTGGAGTGTGTGTGTGTGTGTGTGTGTGTGTGTGTGTGTGTGTGTGTGTGTGTGTGTGTGTGTGTGTGTGTGTGTGTGTGTGTGTGTGTGTGTGTTCGTGGGGGGGAGGGGGGCGGGAGGGCCTTAGTGTTGGAGGTTGACAAACATCTGCCAAAAGTCACAGTTGAAAACCATATGGTGCGGAGTTAATTGGCGCATGCAGGCCCAGGCTAGAGTGAACATGGATACAAGGACGTCTCTTCTGGGTGGGCAGTGGGGCAGGGGGGCGGCTGGCTTGGGCCCGCTGGGTGGGGCCCGCTGGGTGGGGCCCGCTGGCTGGGGGCCGTAGGGTTGAGGCGGGAGTCGGGGGCCTCCTGTGCATCGCTTCAGGTAGGTTGTCATCTGCTCGTCTGTTTCAGAGGTTGGGGAGGTGTGTGTGTGTGTGTGTGTGTGTGTGTGTGCGCGCGCGTGTGTGTGTGTGTGTGTGTGAGCGCGTGCGTGCGTGTGTGCGTATGTGTGTGTGAGGAAGGAGGGGACGTCTCATAAACGTCCGTGACCTCGGTGTAATCCATCTCCCATTTCCTCACACGGAATCCCGGCCTTAATGTTGCCCATTAGGCGGAGACGGATCTGATGGAGCTGATGTCATCCTAAAGATTAAAGTACACTTTGCTACTCTCTGCAACGTGTGCAAGCAAGACAGTGACGCAGAGGGTGTGTGTGTGTGTGTGTGTGTGTGTGTGTGTGTGTGTGTGTGTGTGTGTGTGTGTGTGTGTGTGTGTGTGTGTGTGTGTGTGTGTGTGTGTGTGTGTGTGTGTGTGTGTGCGTCAGGGTGGAGGGGGCGGATCTTGAATGAGTTGACAGATTTGCAGACGCCTCAGATAAGGAAAAAGAAAACATAAACGGTGACATGTTTCCGTCCCAGAAGGTGGCGTGCATCACTGTTGAGGGCCCTGATTCATTAGGACTGGGGTCTCAGGTGGGAACCACAAGGGCCCCCAGTGAGGGGACCAAATGTGGGGCCAGGAGGGGGACCTGGCGCTCTGCTTAGCCCTCTAAAGTTGTTCATTCAAACACTTAATTAGTTCTTATACATTATCAGTTCATTATTGTCCTATTTGTATTTCGAATATATATATATATATTATATATATATATTTAAACTTATCGGAAACCCCCTTTTCCGACCGCCGCCTCCCCTCCTCCGGAGCTCTGCGCTCCGGCAGCGCGGGGGCGTCCTGGGAGTTCCTATTAAAGGCGTTTGAGTCGAAATCAGCATGCAAATAAATGACAGACTCCTGGGAAATCAACGCAACAAGCAGATACATGTTAAAACTCTGGAGAGAGAGAGAGAGAGAGAGAGAGAGAGAGAGAGAGAGAGAGAGAGAGAGAGAGAGAGAGAGAGAGAGAGAGAGAGAGAGAGAGAGAGAGAGAGAGAGAGAGAGAGAGAGAGAGAGAGAGAGAGAGAGAGAGAGAGAGAGAGAGAGAGAGAGAGAGAGAGAGAGACTGCACTCGTCTGAGTTGAAGAGGGCTTCCCATCCCAAAACATACAGATGTGACGGGGGGAGCGTTCTCCTCGTGGGGGCCCGCCTCCCTAAAGAAGTAATGAAGCAATTAGACGGAGCATTATGAACACCTGTGACGTTGATTGGCCCTCCTTCTGGCCCGCTCTAAAGACGCCTTAATGTTGCCGAGTGGAACCTCTAACAAGGCCGAGTAATGACGACAAAGGCCAAAACACGCCGATTGATGCACACATGCACTCGCATGGAGGAGCTCACAGGAGGTTCGCATTAGGAAGACCGAAGGGTTGCGTCATGTATTATTGAAAACCGGCCCTTGTGTCAACACAGCAGGCAATGAATTGGGGGGGGGCGGGGGGGAGGGGAGGGGAGGGGTGGCAAGGGATGGTCCTCAATTTTTCGGATTCATTAAGGTTAATGCAGTTTTAATTAGCACTTGATTTGGAGCCTATTAAGAGCCGTGTAGGTCTGTGTGAGACTTTTTCTTCTCGGTGCGGACCTGCACACGACATCGTGTGGATTTAACGCGATAAAAGGCCCGAGTCGGGGTTCCCTGTTCCCTGCTGGTTCATTCCCTGAGTAGGGGATGCTTCTCTTCTGTTTATTGACACAACTGCTTTGAGTCGGATAAAGACGGTCCGGTGAATAGAGAGCGTTTGTTGCACGGATTACCTCACCCACTGGACACAGCGGTGAAATGGTGATTTGAAGCTCATTAAAAATCATACCAACAATTTCAGAATAAAGAGCTGAGGATTTATCCACTGGAAACCCTCAAGCTCACCCACAACTCTGTACACTCTGGGACGCGTCGAAGGCCCGATGCTTTATGAGTGATGAAATGAATTCAAACGTTGGCCGTGCAGGTCACGTTCAAGCTCCGCATGATAGGAGAGGACATGTCGATGCCACGAGCAATAAAAACATCCAATAGCCTGTCGAACACGGACGATTACGTTAAAGGATCTAACAAAGATTTCATAAGCTGGAGATGGGGGGTGGGGGGGGGGGGGTGGAGGGTGGGGGGGGGGGGGGGGGGGGTGGGGGGGGGTTGAAGGAAGAGAAAAGAAAGAAAACCAGAAAGGGAGAGAGAAAGGTGGAGCTGTGTGGAGTGCTGACAGCACGAGTCACAACACACTCGGAGACGGGCCGACCAGGTCGCCCCACGTGTCAGGCCTCGACGTACTCAGGTGAACCGTTAACACACCTTGTTGTACACTGTCTCCGTGGGGACGGGGAGAGAGAGAGAGAGAGACGGGGGAGGGAGAGACGGGGTGGGGGGGGGCCAGGTGGAGCTGCCATGGCCCTGCTGCTTCTCCGGGCGCTGGACGGGACGGCTCCTCGCGGGTTTATGCATGTCGGTAAATTGCCACCAGGAGCGAATAAAATGGTCCCATCTGTACCGGGAGGCCGCGCCGGGCCCCACTTCAGAGACTCAAGATCAATTTGGCGCATTTATTTCTCAGAGAGCGGCAGCACACAATGGGAGTTTGCAGAAGATCAGTTTTCAATTGGATGACGGTGTTGTGAGGAGGGGTGGCTCTGGGGGGCAGTGCTTTCACACGTACTCGGAGCTCCATATTTGTGTAACATGAACCGCAGAGACGGCTGCAGTCTCAACACCGCGTGACCTTTATTCCTTTTTATTTTTACTTCTTCTATTCACAACAGTATGTTTGCGTTGTGTATATGGAGGTCTGCTTGGCACCATTTGGTATTTCGGTAACTCATTGACAGTACAATCACACCATTTCCCTTGAATATATCTATAAATATATAACAATATCAACTGTCTATACTCTGAACTATGTGACCGTTTTTCTCAAACCTGTAGGTCAGTCTATGTAGTCTATGATTTAGTGTATTTTTGTTTTTAATCATTAGTTCCTCATCCGTCTATCAGTCCATAAAACATGAAGTGTTCTGCGTCAGCGAGTCTCCTCTGCATCCACAAATGGAGCTAGCAGCAGCTGTAACATCTTCAGTCCACCCAGAGAGCGGCATGCTCTGTTGCTGCCGCTGAACGTATCTGTCGTCCCCACTCGCTCCTTAACCAAGAGCGGCCACTAGATGGGGTATGATAACCGCACAGAGCCACTCGCCGCTGGGACTCTGTGGGAGCCGGTAAGGGATAGAGACAGTCTGTCGTGCGGACTAAAGGGATGCAGCAGACAAATACAGCTCTACAGAGTGCTGAGTTGTCCATAGGCGTTCAAGGTATAGATTTGTTTGAAAATTATGTCGACCTGTTTTCTTTATGTTTTGAATTAAGACACTTTTATTTTTTGTTTAATCTTTAATTCGTTTACAGAATGGCTGTCACTCTAATCATTGGGTATAGTTTTAACATAGATTCTTGTTTGTGTTGATTTGATTGAGTTTGTTTACATGAATTTGTTCATTATGTTGTTGCTATGTTAAGGTGTCAGTCCTATTCATCTAATTAACTGAAGAATTTCCCCCCCGGGAAAATATAATGATCCATTTTATTTAGTACTGTTGCAAAGAAAATAATTACTCTAGTAAAATGTTTAGTTGCTGTAGCAACTTGATTATTAGAATACTGTTCACAGTTTAGCCTTAAGGCCTAGGTCATGAAAAAACTTTAACTGAACATTGCAATGTTGTACTAAAGTAAACCTTATAGGCCTGATAATCTTTCTCAGGAGATCATTATCGAAAATATTTCTCAATTTGTACTGTAGTGTGGTTCCCTTTTCCTGGTCCGACTCCAACCAACTTGCAAATGAAATCTTGCCAAGCTGTTAATGAATAGATGTGCCTTTAAGTTGACATAACTGAATGCAACAGTTTACTTTACTTAACAGATTAAGGTGAACATACCACAACTAACACTTGCTCATTTAGCCGTTACAGTTACTTAAATCACATATTTCCCACCGTTCAACTTTGACTTCCAGAAAAGGTTTTCTCTTTATGATGGACATAGCCGTAAAAGAGTGTGCTTATTTTAGCCTACCTGTGGAAAAAACGGTGAAAAAATGAAAGTATACTGAAGACAAATAATGTTTTTTAGCACAGAAATAACTGGATAGTTATGTAAACATCTCGCAATATTTTTGTGTAAACCTTAGTGGCTTTTTACCTTATTCTACATGTTAAATTAACCAACAATCATATTATTGTTATAACGTGGCTTACTTGTCTTACATATGATAACTTATGTACACTAAAGTATTCAATATAATTTTGCTAATTGATAGTGAATTTAGGAATATGCTAGTGTGTATTATTTGTATTAGTTTGCTGTATTATCCTGCTATGCAACACTAGCACTATAACTAAAGTACAACATTGTAAGCTACATTTAATTGCTCATGCAATGTGGTCAGTGATTCGGAAAGGTTTAAAAAAACTTGACCTAAATGTGCAAAATATATAGTTTGAAACACATACTTTCAAAATAAGTGTACAACTTGTTAAATCATACCAACAATATCCCGTTAGCATTTTATCAAAGTGTTTTCTACTTCTTAAGCTGTCACCGTCTAACTAAAACTAGCCTTCACTCCAATGACCCCCCCCCCCCCCAATGAGATTGTATTCATTGAATGCCTACATTCTATTGAATGCCTATGTCTTTCATTTACCTGATTTACTGCAAAGTAGTATATAATACATAGATATAGACTCCCTAAAACAACAACGATGAATGTATACTATTAAAAGTAGACTTTATTTGACAGATTTGACCAATCTTGGATTATGTGTACAATTGTTTGAAATTAGCCTTAAATTGCTGCATTTCAAGTCAATAAAATAGAGCGTGGGACATTTAAGATAAATAGGCCTTTGAGCACCGATCTATGTATCGTCTCTCTATTCACTCATGTTTTTACTGTCCTTTGTGAGTTACTGAATGTGTGCGTGAGTTGTAAGCAGTGGTGTAT
>NC_079426.1:1716015-1721906 GCF_026213295.1 Gadus chalcogrammus
GTCCTTGCATGCTATCTCTTAGGAATCCTACAAAAATGAAAGACGTTGGGAAATCAGAATGTGGCGTACACGCCCGTATCAGCACGGCTCAGGGCGACGAGGCGAGGAAAGTGCAAGCGAGGGACGGAGGGGTAAAACAACCGAGTGGAGCTGGGAAGAAATACCCCGAGCGGCTAGATCAACCCGGAGCCCCCCAGCGGTCCCTCTATTAGGACCGGTCAAACTATCAGGACCTGCAGTTGAACCCTGCAGGAAGGGCTTAAGTGTTCAGGATTAGGGATCTAACAGAGGCATCCAGAGGCCCCCGAATCAAACCTCCAGCACTGGGGGGTGGTGGTGGTGGTGGAGTCAGGCCTGGGTGGAGGGCCTGTACCCGGGGAGGGCGGTGGGAGCAGGGAGGCGGTGTGTGTGGGAGTGTGTTCTCGAAGAAACTTTGCCACACCTGCAGAAAAAGGCCCGGAGCGATTTGAGGAGAGAGAGAGAGAGAGAAAAAAAGGCCCTGCAAAGCCAGGGGAGCGGGCCGGCTTCTTCCCCCAGCTCCAGAGCGACAACAGCTGGGGGAAGTGCAAGGCAGCGCTGCTGCCGATGGCCCAAGGGCAAGGTCACCCGTCGGACCGGAGGGAACAGCGAGGGGATTGTTTTCACTCCCCGGCTGGTGGAAACACCGAGTGCCGAGACGTTGCGCGCGGCAGCTGTGGCGGAGGATTGCTGCTCCGCATTAACACTATAAAGGGAAGCCGGAGCACTAATGACCGCCGGCCTGTGGCCAAGGCCTCGGCCGTCCTCCCCCCCCCCCCCCCCCCCCCCCCACGCGGCAGACCTGCCGACCTGGGGACACAAGCGGCCACTCGCTGCCCTCACAGGGCCCGCCTCGGTGTGTGTGAGGGTGGGGAGCCGAGGTCGAGAGGACGAGTACAGGTTAGGGAGCATTAAGGAACTTTTATTTTCATGAATTTCTTTGTAAGTATGTTTGTATTTTTTTGTTTTGGTTCTGAATGAGTTAATAATAATAACTATTATACATTCCTTATTATATATATTATCAAAATTATTATACATATTATTACTATGGGGGGGGAGGGGGGAGGTATTGGTTTGTTGCTGGAGCGCACAGCAACCTGAATTCATCCATAAAACCACGGCGTTGCAGCGGTGTCCTCGGGCCTAATTGCTTGGGACAGTTAACATCAAAGAAGCCGGGCTTTATATGTAATCGGTTCATGCCACTGCCACATTTTAATGCAGAGTTAAAAATGTGTTCAAACATTTTAATGGAGGCCATTCTCCATCAATTCACTTTGATCTGAAATGACAAAACTTAGCATTTTAATAAAATTCCTTTATTGCCCTAACATAGTTTGATCTCTCACGCTGTCTCTCTCTCGCCCTCTCTCAAGCACACTCTGTACTGCTCTCTCTCCTTCATTTCTCCTTCTCTTTCTCCTTATCCTCCTTCTTCTTCTTCTTCTTCTTCTTCTTCTTCTTCTTCTTCTTCTTCTTCTTCTTCTTCTTCTCCTGGCAGAAAACAACTTATACAGCAGACATGTTGTAAATGAGTCCATTTACAAAAACATCACTGCTCTATCGAGGTAGAATTCTTTAGACATGCACCGACAACTGCAGGAGATAAACAAATTCAAATAGTGGAAACTGATAGTTTAGAAAACATGCAAGCTCATTTTATGGGGGAGTATATAGTCATTATTATCATTATCTCTGAATTAGAAAACACATTTCAAAGTAAAATATAAAAAAGAGGTTTTGAAAGAAATAACGCTGGCGGAAAATCCCCACATAGCCGGCTAAACATAATCATTACCTTCTGAATGAGAGGTGGCTCGTTACATTTGTTTATTACAGAGCCAACCCCAGCCGGGGGGGGGGGTAGCGGGAAGAAGAACAGAACAACCTGTAATGTTTCTTGGAACTCCCATCAAATGGCACGCTTCGGCACGGCCAACCGTGCAATCGTAGAAGGTGTGAGGTCCCGGGGCCGAGACAAAGACCAGGCGCCCCGTCCAGCGCCGCGGCGGCGGCAGCGGGACGAGCAGCTGTGCGTTCCCATCAATTGCTTATTATAGCCAATCACTGTCTCCAGATCGGGACGCTGCATAACAACGAGCCACGAGCGCTAATGCCGCGGATCAGTTGCTGCGGATGAGGCAGCTTTATGCCGTTATTAGGCTAATGTAATGGAGCCGTCCTAATCCAGAACTCACCAAACCCTTCCACCGTCGGTGGGGGGGGGGGGGGGGGGGGGGGCATGCTCAGAAGAGGCCGAACCCCCTGCACAAAGCTGACCCCCCCCCCCGCTAATTTGTAGCAGCGGGACGCGGGGGCTCGTGGCCTGTCCTAACGAGTCCTTCACAGTGCCCCCCCCCCCCCCCCCCCCCATAAAATCATTGTCTCCCCTTCCTCTTTTCTCCTCTTTCTTTCTCTCTTTTCCTCGCTTACTCACTCGTTCACACACACACACACACACACACACACACACACACACACACACACACACACACACACACACACACACACACACACACACACACACACACCACACACACACACACACACACACACACACACACACACACACACACACACTCACACCCTGGCCGAAGCCAAATTACCCCCCCAACCCCCCCCCTCCCCCCCGTTGAACTCTTTTATTTTAAACGAGAAGAGGCTACTGAGGGTTGCTGAACCATCTTGATAACCCCCCCCCCTCCCCCCCCCCTCCCCATTTTCCTCCCCCCCCTCCCCATTTTCCTCCCCCTTACACAAAAAAAAACGGGGAAAAATTAAACGGTATTAGAAACTACTGAACATTACAGTAATACCATCCGCCACAATTGGCGCTAATTGTCAGATAATCCAGGAGGGGGCTGAGGGCTGAGAGGGGCAGGGCTGGATAGGGGAGCGCCTCGCTGGGCCTGGCGTCCTCTCCCTCCCCCCCCCTCCCCCCGCCCCTCGCGCGCGCCAATCCACCATACGCACGGCAGCGGCGGCGGCGGCGGCGGCGGCGGTGGCGGCGCTGGGGTCAGGTTGCGGTGGAGGGGGAGGGATTAGCGTCACCATTGTGGGCCCTCGTCATTGAAACGTGACCTTGACCAGAGTTCTCTGCTCACATTCTTGCCAACGTTTCAGCAACATGAACTTTTAATTGGAGCAAAATGGGAGGTTTGAAGAGTGCCAAATCACGCGCGCGTGGGCGGACACACTCGCCCACACGCAAGCGTTGCACGCAGACACACGCTTGTGTGTGTGCGCGCACGCACACACACACACACACACACACACACACACACACACACACACACACACACACACACACACACACACACACACACACACACACACACACACACACACACACACACACACACACACACACACACAAACGCCTGTCTGACACGCACACACAGAACGGACGGCATTCCAAGTCCTGCGTGGCATTCCCACTAAAACTAAAACTTGATGTGTTCATAGTGTTAGCCAAGACCTAGTCACAAAAACGTATTTTATCCTCTCGGAATTTAGAATAGTTATCTATTCCTAATCTAAAGTCTGACGGCGAACGAGGTCAAATCCAGGTGTACGAGGTGCTTCCCTTCTTTCACTTCGTATTTGTCTCGATCAACCATGCTGCTGGATCTTGTATCTGTCTGTGCATGATTGGCTCTAACAGTAAAAAACAAGAGTCTGTAAAGGTTCCACGTGACCACCGTGTAGAAGGACAACTCTACGAATACAATCCCCTTCTTAAAGCTTTGTCGATTAATTTAATTCAGCTTCTCTCCGGTAGAATAGCTCCAATACGAAACAGGAAGCCCCGTGTAACCCCGCCCCTTCTGTCTTTGTTTTCCGGCCTCCTTAAAAGTTCTGCTTTAACAAAGTAGGACCTGATCCGGAGCCGACGTCAGCGACAACACACGGGGTAAAAACAATCTTCAAACCATCTTCAGTGTAACAATGACCCAACAAAGGTTTGAGACACATCCCCCCCCCCCCCCCCCCCCCCCTACCGAAAGACAACAAGGACCCAAGGCCGGCGACAGCGCTGTGGGAAAACGGCTCCGTGTTATGTGTTTTGAAAACGTTTCCGATAATCTTTATCCTAATCCGTTAATTGGGAGTCAACGTGGCCTCCAGTGAACGCACAAAGGGCGCGGCTCGCGGGCCCCAGAGAAAGGGCCCTTACAGACCAGCGTCTACACCTGGGAGCCCGGCACGTCTTTCCCCCTCCTGAGAGCCCTCTCCGCCACCGGCAGAGCCCTCGGCCCGCCAACCTTCCCATGCTAGCAGCGCTGGCGGTTTAGGTACGTCTCAAAGGGAAACGCGTTTCCACAAAGCGTTTGAAGATTTCGTTTTTTTTTTTTTTCTGTTCTTTGTTTGGGCAAAAAGTGTAACTTGTGAACTGATCAAAAGGCCGGGGCCGTCCTCAAGTCCGATGGCTTTCCCCCTTTGACACGAAGAGCCCCTCTCCGGGCGCCTCCTCGGCGGTGGCCTTGCAGGCTGGGTAAATGTAGCCCCTCAGACCATACGGGGCCTATTCTCCTGGGCCCCGGCTGCACTTGAGTCTGCTGCGGGAGAGCGCAGGACGGCCGCGGAGGTGGATCAGCACTTCAACAGCCCCCACTGACATTCCACGAGAGGCCTTTTACTATGGCCTGGTGCAGCCTTTCATCTCCACAGAGGGCTGCCTGTGTACGTGCATGTGTGTGAGTGAGTTGTGTGTGTGTGTGTGTGTGTGTGTGTGTGTGTGTGTGTGTGTGTGTGTGTGTGTGTGTGTGTGTGTGTGTGTGTGTGTATGTGTGTGTGTGCATGCGTGTGTGTGTTATTGTGTGTGAGTATGTGTGTGATTGTTGGTGTATGCCTGTGAGTGTGTGTGTCCATGTGTCCATGCATCTGTGTGTGCAGATGCTTGTTTGGGTGTGTGTGTGTGTGTGTGTGTGTGTGTACTATGCACTATGCATTCGGCACTCTGCATTCTATTTGTGGGTGTTTTGTGTATGCATATTTCTGTGTGTGTGTGCTGTATGTGAATTATATTTGCGGGTTTTGTGTGTATGTACGTATAATTCTGTGTGTGTTGTGTTTGTATATTTCTATATTTACACAGTCATTCATATAAATGGTAGTCTTCATATATCAACTATCACTGAATTTAACAATATTTACATCCATCCAACCAATTCAGACGATCATTTTAAAGAGTAGCTTAATGGAATAACGACAACAAAACCCCAGTGAAGAGTTCTTAAACAGAAGAAAGTATAGTTACACAAAGAAAAATAAACACTTTAATAGAGGTGCTGGGGGTCACAGACACACATACACACACGCACACACACACACACACACACACACACACACAGACACAGACACAGACACACACAAACACACACACACACATACACACACACACACACACACACATACACACACACACACACTTTTTCTTTGGGTTGAATGTATATTGGCCCAATTTTCTCCAGCAAACATCTTTAAAGTGGAAAGCGCGCGATAAGAAAAGGGGGCCATTTGTTATTCTTCCCAGGTCTGTTGAGTGTGCTTTGACGAGATGTCTCGCTCACAGCGACCAGCGACCAACAACCAGAGCTCCTCAGCCCTGCGACGGACACAGAGAGAGAGAGAGAGAGAGAGAGAGGGAGGGAGGGAGGGAGGGAGGGAGGGAGAGAGAGAGAGAGAGACAGAGAGAGAGAGAGGGAGAGAGAGAGAGAGGGAGGAGAGGGAGGGAGGGAGGGAGAGGGAGGGAGGGAGGGAGGGAGAGAGAGAGAGAGAGAGAGAGAGAGAGAGAGAGAGAGAGAGAGAGAGGGAGGGAGGGAGAGGGAGGGAGGGAGGGAGGGAGGGGAGGGAGAGAGAGAGAGAGA
>NC_079426.1:1722006-1727006 GCF_026213295.1 Gadus chalcogrammus
AAGAAGAAGAAGAAGAAGAAGAAGAAGAAGAAGAAGAAGAAGAAGAAAAGGAAGTGAGTGACAGCGGGCTAGGCTGTCGTCTCAGTGCTGTGTGTGTGTGTGTGTGTGTGTGTGTGTGTGTGTGTGTGTGTGGCCGCGGGGCACTGAGTTAATGCTGGAGATTGACTCTTAATTGCAGCGGGGTTCGCTCATCTTTTCTCATTAACGAGCCAGAGCTGGAGCCTGGAGATTTCCTCATCACTCACACAGACACGCGCACACACACACACACACACACACACACACACACACACACACACACACACACACATACACATACACATACACACACACACACACACACACACACACACACACACACACACACACACACACGCTCTCATTCACCAGCACCAGGTTAAGTGCTGTTCTGGTTATTGGCTTCCCAGCGCGCTGGATTCCCTTTCCATGGCCGCCGTCCACCACAGGCTGAGCACACCCAGCCAGACCGGTGGGCCGGGGTCAGGCAAGGTTGAAAGGGGACAGTGTTGTGTGTGTGTGTGTGTGTGTGTGTGTGTGTGTTGGAGGAGGAGGAGGAGGAGGAGAAGGGAGGAGGAGGTGGGAGGGGGGTCACGGGGTCTCTGAAGTGGGGCAGTCACATGTGAGCTGTGAGTCCAAAAAAGGCACAACTCCCATAAAGGGGCAGGAGGGATGGAATAGAAGCCCCTGTGCCCGGTTCCCAGAGACCTCACCAGACGGACCGATCGCACCATTTATAGGATCATATTTCATTTGCATTTAGTCCAACCACCGGATCAAAAGCCCGCCTTTAATTTGAGTGCTTCACCAATGGAAAGTGAGTGTTTCCTGACGGATACAGATGTTGGGGGGAGGGGGAGGGGGATGGGGGGGGGGGGGGGGCACGGTGAAAGTGCAGGGCTGTAATGTTGTGTGAGGCTGTCCGTCTGTCTGTGTGTGTGTCTGTCTCTCTGTGGCTCCGGGGGCCGGGGTGGTGGTGGTGGGGGGGGGGGGGGGGGGGGGGTTAACCTCTACCTTTAGAAAGGACCAGCGACTCCCCATGATGCATCACCAGCAGGGCTCAGGGAGCACAAAGCAGCAGACTGTTTGGGGGACGACTAAAACGTGCTCCTCCGGGGCTCATTGAAAAATGATTGCCGATTAAGTGTTTGAAGTCTGCCAAAGACGAGTGTGCGTTTTTCAGTGGGATGGCGATGAAACTCTATCTTTCCTGCTTATGCAGGCAATTTTCCTTCCCTCTCTCTCTCTCTCCCTCTCTCTCTCTCTCACTCTCTCTCTCTCTCTCTCTCTCTCTCTCTCCCCCCCCCCCCCTCATCCAACCCCCCCCCCCCCCCCCCCCCCCCCCACTAACTGTACCACGATGTGTGTTCTCTCGTCGCGCCTGGAGAGGAGGTTGCCAAACTCATTTCACCTCTTGGACCCCGGTTTGACGGGAAGCCAGACAACCAAAAGTGATAAGAGTGAATTAAGCTGTGACTCTCCAGCGGGAGAGTTATAATACTGCCAGAGAGGGGGGCATTGATTTCCCTATGAGAACAACAGGTGAGCTCGGGGAAAATAACTAGGAATCCACCCCTAAATAGCTAATACTGGGCCCTTAAAGATAAAATTCTGCTTATGGAACTAAAGAGGATTAGGTTCCATAACTCAATTCACGTGTGATAAATGGGGTCAGGACCTGCTACGATATTTAGAACGGCGTAATAGTGGTAATTTCGAGGGAGCACTATTTGGACAACAATTGGGAATGAGCTTTTTTTGTTGGTGTGTATCTAACCTGACTTATTATACTTTCGGCCCAGAATCCAGCAAAAACATATTATAATATGTGCCTCTCATTCTTTTGTTCTATGATATTTGTCTTAATATCAGTGAGGTTCACTTATTATGTTCCAAGGAGCAGTGAACTGATGTCGAAACAAGCCACCCAAAAGGCCTGTGGAACTGGGCCTGCCCTGATTCATTGAGCCCCTAAGAAGACTAATACTCTGAACTGAACCGTAGGAAATCAGTTGCGCAAGAGACAATGTTGGGGTTCGGGGGGGGGGGGGGGGGGGGGAGCGATGACAAACGTAGCTTAGCGTTTACCCGGTTGCACATCAATTGGCCGCACCGTGGGGCTTTGAACCCGCGACGCTGGCCCGATGTATTATCATGTTACACTCATTTGTTTTCATTATTGCATCAAAGAGGAACTGGTCATGCGGCGGCCATTTTCCCCTTTAAAGAGGGGGGGGGGCCTGGAAAACAAATGTGACTCTGGAGTCACACCGAGGTTAGGAAAACAATAAGGAATCTGCACTTTAATAAAGGGTTAGAGTCACATTCTTGCCGTCCTGCCTAAAGAGAGCAATAGCCACTGAAGTTCAGAAAAAGGAAAGAGCCACATTCTTTGGAGGCCTGTCGCGGCTCTTTACCGCCAGTAGGGCGCTACGTGGCTCTACCCGCGGGGTCCTCCGCCGTCTCTGTTGGTGAACGGACGGAGACGTTTTGTTAAACCGGGTGAGCAGAGCCTCGGTGGGCACGTTAAGGGACCGGGCTCTCCCTTCACCCCTTGGCCTCCGGCTCGGAGCCGGAGGCCAAGGGGTGAAGGGAGAGCCCGGTCCCGCGCCGACAGGTGGAGGTAAGCCGAGCTCCGTACCACCCAAGGAGAGGATGAACTTGAGACGAGTCCCTCACCGTCCTGGGGGGGGGGGGGGGGGGGCGGAGGTCAGCAGACGGCCGCGCCCCGCGGCCAAGATGGGCCCAGCGGCGGAGGCGGAGGCGGAGGCGGAGCATCTTCCCCGGGATGAAATGGAACCAAGAGCGGGCCGGGTCAGCCACAATTAGGACTCATAAAATATAATCAAAACCTCCGAGGCCCTGCCTCCAGCACTCGGGTGGTCAGGACGGAACAGAGGCCATCTTTGTGCGGTGGGAGTGCTTTTACTCAAGCGTGAAAACAGACACACCTTGTTCCGACGGCCGGAGGAATATCTCTCAATCAAGTGAACTCGCTTCACTTGAATACTTTGGAAAACAACCCCTGCACCGCGGCTAGGCGCTCTTAAAAGAGGGGGAAGGAATTGATTAACTCGCTTGAACCTTGTCAGGTGCACCTCCTTGAGTGTCACAGTCTATGTATAGGCCCGCATCCACAATATAGGAGACACGGGTCTTTTGTCGCTAATCTGTCTAAGACATCGGAATATGGCCATAACGGTTTGCTGGCCTGGGGGCTCGTGGTTTTCCAGCAGCATCTCTATCTAAGGCAGATTTATTGTTTGTTTTTGAAATCCGGTAATTAAGGCAGCTGCAAATTTGTATTTCTGTTGTCTGAGGCCTCTAGGCAGGATTAACAGCATTTAGCATTGTAGACTGTACCCAGCCCCCTTTAAAAAAAAAAAGCAAGATAAAAAAACATGGATAGATGAGCTTGTGGCCTGGAAAAAAAAAGAAGACAAATCTGTTGATGTAAGCATTAATTGGTCGAAAATGAATACATGTTAAATGATTCATCAGGCCACTGCTCTGTTGGTTGAATTGAGACATGTGTTACATGGTTGCAGCCATAGCTGCATCCTTTTTGTATTTCCCATGAATAGTACGTTCAACATAAAACAAGTCCATCCAGTGACTTATTTTCGGGACGCCTCGCCATTTCCTGCACTTCTAATGTGACAAGCAGCATAAATCAGTCGAGTTTTAAGAGCAACAGCGACAACAATGCCTGGGTGGGACTTGTGAGCTTGACACACAACTGACAGTCGACGCCAACAGGTATTTGGAACGGCTCTGCTCCTTGACACTCATTACTCTGAATTACATGAACACGTCAAGCTCCGGCATATTTCCCAGTTCTCCCCTAAACTTTGAACAAAGCGTTACAGTATAACTCGACACTCCTCGCACCCTCACACGCCGCCATATTGGCCCGAGGCAGCGGCTGCGGGGGACGTCCCAACCACTTGGTTTATTACACCTGCCTATCAAGACTCACGCCGCCGAGTTCTGAGCTCTTGACCCGACACGATAAGAGCGACGCTGCACTGACTCGCTCACCGATGGGAAGTTTCCTCTTTATCGGCTACTTTCAGGGCTCGTACGGCTTTAGAACAATTAGACAAGCCGTTGTGTCCGAACAGACGTTAAATGTTGTGTTTACTTGTATGTCACACAAAGACGGTTTAAATGTTTGCCTCAGGGTTCAAAGGTGTTATCAACTCCTCACGATGTGCATACTCGAGATGGCGCAACTTGACTGACGTGATGAGTAATTGAGCTTTTTCTACCGCAGATGTAAACACCAAACCTGTTGCCTGCCGTTCCACTTCCTTAATGATATCTCGTGAGGTGTTTTCAGTTTTTTGGGGATATCGAGTGTGTTTTATACGTACGGTCCTCTCAGTCTTGTGAACCACATGGTAAACAATCAGAAGGGTTGCTTTCAGATGGTTTTCGATGTCACTCTCTGTCATCATCTCTGTCATACATGGAAGATTTGAAAGTGAACCTATCGTTCAGTATGCTTCAATGCTACATGTTGTTTTTATGAGACCCTGTGAAGTGTAATAAATGTGTGCTGGCAGACAGCATACAGGTTATTCTGGATTACAATTTTAGCATGCCTTAATAGTCACGATGAACTATGGGTGGGTGGGGAGCAGCCTTGTAAATTCCAACTGCAGCCAGTTGGAGTCAGAGTAAAACAATGGAGAGCAACTTTAGGAACGGTATAAAACCGTCCACCATTCACATCATTTAGGCATTATCCATAGTTTGAACAATTTGATCATCATTCGACTTACTGTAATAGGTGTGATATAATATCTTCCATTCAGTGTAGTTTGGCAATCCGACCATCTGGATGAAGGGGAAGGAACTGTAACACAAGGCCTTTCTCGCAGACAGCCGTACACAGTGGATGTTCTTGCTATTGTCACAGACTGATGGGTATGATCAGGTGAACTCCTTAATAAGGGTTACGGACTTCCTTTCTCAGT
>NC_079426.1:1752006-1834506 GCF_026213295.1 Gadus chalcogrammus
ACAGCGTGAACACCTCCAGCAGAACGGGCAGGGTTACCCCGCCTGGCCCCCAGCGAGGCAGCACTCCTGGACAGTCATGCACGGGGGGCCACAGCCAGCCAGACGCTGGCTGCCCGTCCTCCTCTCTCCCCCACTGCTCTCCTCTCCACTAGAGCCGCCAAGAGGGGGAGACACCGCGACATGCACCGCCCAAGCGGCCTGCCAACAACAAGAGGCCGGCCGGCGGGGGGGAACAGGTGCCCATAGTTTCACCTGTCTGCCGAGGCACTCGCGCCCCGGCAGGATATACATTTCACCTCTAATCGTTGCCACATTTGCAGCACATGGAGGAGACGTGAGACTGGCCAGTGTGCGGGGAGGAGGAGGAGGAGGAGGAGGAGGAGGAGGAGGAGAAGGAGGAGGAGGAGGAGGAGGAGGAGGAGGAGGAGGGATGTGTCATCATCCCGGACGTGGCACACAAGATAAACGAAACACCAAACATTTTTGTTATGTGTTTGCCTTATTAGCGGCAGGTTATTGTGCGTGCACGCCTGCTGCCGTGCGTGTTAATGTGCGCGCGCGGATGTATGTGTGCATGTGTGTGCACGATGCATGCATGTGTTGGTTTAACATGGAGCTCTCAAGAACAAATACCCGGGCAGGCATGTGTTTATGTGCATGCATGTGTGTGCGCGTGCATGCATGTGTGTGTGTGCGTGTGTGCGCCTGCATACGTGTGTTGGTTTAACATGGGAGTTCTCCAGCGCAGACCTCTGAGTGAACCCTGGTCCCCACGACCTCGTGAACTGGCCCGGGCCCCTGCAGCAGGTGAAAGCGAAAGCTCATAAAACCTGTGCATTATTGTCCTGAGTACCTGCTGGATCTCCCATGGCCACTGGTGGAGCGCTGGAAAGACCCGTATCATGGCTGGAAATGTGGGAGGGGATTCTCAGGTCAGGAGACACAGAAGAGTTCAGCGGGCACATGGGATATATTTAGGGAGGCCGATGTTTGTTTTATTTAGGGAGCGAATTGAGGATTTTCCAAACTGCAGGGGCCCTGAGGTATTTGATCAGGTGTACAGTCCGCCACATGCTACCCATTAGTGTACCGGGGAGAACGCAGGTTGCAGATATAACCTATCAAATGTTCACTGTTTCAAGTTGGAGACTTCAGAGGTTCTGTTGCCCTTCTGAAGTGTTTGTAGGCATGGGGGGGGGGTCAGTAGAGCAAACGAGATTCGAGCCCTGACCGGGTAAATCTTGAAGCAAATGCTAACATAGAATATTATATTAAAGCATACAGCAATTAATTTGATTTATAGTGCAGAACAGTGTTGTTTTATTTACTATTGAGGAAGGAAGAAAGAACCTTGCCTTTAGATCTGAGGTGTTTTTGAACCCCGTTTTAATGATGGTAGGCTATGTATGAATATTTAATTAAGAAATGGCCATTTTATCTCTGCAGGCCAGAACATGGCTTTCACTTATAAAGCCTTCAACGCTGCCTGGGTCGGCTGAGCAAGTAATCGTAAGTATATCCTTTAATGTGATTCATCAGCTCCCAAAATCTAGCCTATATTTACCACCTTAAATACAATTGGCCGCATTTGGTCTGATTGGATTTAAGATGCAAAAAGTCAATGCGTTAATTGTGGCACCATCTCTTTAAATAAATGGAGTCGGGTATAAGTCTAATGAAAGAAATTACAACTCTACAAATGAAGACGTGATATAGGCATACAGGCCTGTCTAGCGATATACATATTTACTAAGACTATACCAAATATGGGTCATCAATAAAGGGAATTATTTAATAATAAAAAATCGACTGAATAAAAGTTCCTGCATTTAAGTAAACATGAAATGCGTATTGTAGGCTATGGTGCAGAATTGAAAATTATGAGACCTATATTTTAAACTATTAGAGAGGCTGTCATTTCTAGACGGAAAAATACGCGGCGCTATAGGCCCCTATATAGGCCTGATCCACATGCATTCATGTTAAGAGTGTGTGTAGAAAACCTAACTAGGGTGTAATATACTATAGGGCTGGCTATATATGTAGACCTACAAGCAATATTCGAATTACATTGAACATCTCTTTCAATTCATAAAATATCAAATAGGGCCAAAGTCTGTTAGTCTTTATGGGGGGCGGTTACAAAGTGCTTTCATAGTTTGTTAATCCGTAACAAGAAAAGCTCCTTGTAACAATTGCCAATCGTAAATGGTCGTGTGGTCATCTGAGCACATGACGGTCAAACGGGCCCGTCCCGCCCTGGTTATTAATAATAAAGACAGAAACTCCATCCGGGCCACCAATGTTTAATGTATTATTATGTAAGCTATTTGGAGGGTGATTATATGGTAATTGCTCATTAGTCTTGTATATTTATCGCTGTACCTTATGTCAAGGCCAAGGGAATTGTGTAGGGTTCATTCTCTCGTTTCAAGGATCAATTTCAAATGCAATTTGTGAAACGGGGAGATCAAGTTGTTGGTGACGTCACCTTCCGACAGCCCAGCGCGAGGCAGACACATGTGGCATATTTAAAACATTTTTAACTTGACATGATTCAATTTGGCAAAAAAGAAATTGAAATGATAGGCTTCTGTAAAGGCCTAGGTTGGGACCATCGCCTAAAGCTGTTGGTGTAGGCTATGCGGTTCCCCTCGGTGCAGCCCAACAGGGAGATGGAGCAGAAGTCTCTCTGAGTCGATCCTAACGCACGCTACAAAGTAGCCTTTTCCCCAACTGAAACGCTCCAACTTTCCCTTGAACCATCATCTGCAGTGTGGAGGTCAACTATTCAGTGATAACGTGTTGGGCCTCCGATCGAGTTGCTCGCATAAGCATTCACATGACGCTTTACAGCGTGCGTAATTATACCTACTAATTGCAGATTAGAGGTTTTGGGTCAATGAGGTCATTTGATATGATGGACTCGGATACTCTGCTCGGATAATCATTTCATGTGCTATACGATCACCAAAAGGGCTTGTATAACTTCAGGTCCGCATATGCACAGTGTGGGCCTATCCACCCCTAAAAGCGACATAATCTAGGATTATAAACTTGGCCACTAATCTATTGTCTCGTTTAATTTCCTCAGCCACCAATCCTGAAACCGTGTTGATTGATGGTTTCCTTGCTCTCAACACGTTTGCTTCTGGAAGCGCAGAGTTTAAGGTTAAGATAAGCGGGTCACTGTGGTGAGGCCTTTGACGCTCATTGTTGCATAAAATCCCGTCCATTTGTGGATGTGTCGTATTTAAACCTCACATCCACATTTAATTATTATTCTTATTTTTAGGTTACCCTTTAGTATTCCCCATGTTTCATATAGGCCCTTCAAGACACATAACCATGGCCCTATTACAAAACGCATCACACATCCTATACTGTGCTGTCCAAACTTGTGTTGGCTTTGTTTCTGCAGACGCTCCGACCGATGCCGGCACCGACACTGGCTCATTGTTTGATTTGAATTGACCATAGAACCTATAGGGCGACGCCTCAAACCGACTCCATGGAACCAACATAAAGTGGACGACTAGAATAACATTCTTGTGTTTAACATTAGGTTAACAGAACCATAAAGCCATGAGTCAGTGAAAATAATGTTTTTCAATTTGCCCGCACTATAAACCCATAGATGTAGGATTTATACTATATTTTTTTCTTGTTATGTTTATGCCTTGCCTTGAAGCATTGTAATAATGGAAAAATTATTACGGGTAAAACAATAAAATAGGCCTACACAGAAAATATATATCCATGCACAAACAACCAACAAAG
Organism: Gadus chalcogrammus; assembly: GCF_026213295.1. NCBI lineage: Eukaryota > Metazoa > Chordata > Actinopteri > Gadiformes > Gadidae > Gadus > Gadus chalcogrammus. The sequence goes on from NC_079426.1 coordinate 1,755,787, forward strand.
TAAAGCCAACATTTAGCAGAAGTATTAAACGAGGGACTGTTAATAAGGGAGCCGCTCCCCGCTGCTCCGACGCGGCGCACTGAACGGAAAGTGCGCCAAATTTGTTGTGCAGCGGATCAAGGCTCACCGCCTTCACTGCACTTTCTTTATCTTAATTCCGACTTGAAAAGATATAATTATCTAGTTTGAACAGGACCGCTATCAAATCCTTCTTTAGGCTGGGTGGGGAGAAGCTGGAGTGGATTGGGAGCTCTGAGCCGCTCGGTGTTGCGGGAGATAGGAGTAATGAAGTTGTGGAGTCCGGAGATACAAAGGGCATTAACCTCATTAGCATGAAACCTTTTCTTCTAACTATTGTGGGACCCTTTCAGTCCTCTAATCCCCCTATTTCAAAGCTGGGTTTGTAATAAAGCTTTTAGGGTTTTTTTCCAGAGCTAATGGTATTCTCTAAAGATTTTTTATTGCGGTTATAGTGTAGATAGATAGGAAATTCCCTATAGTTTTTATAAGAGTCCCGTCCCGCCAGCGCCCAATACCCGGGTTTACACACGCGCACCAACGAGAAAACAATAATTAAAAAAACATATTTCGATGCGTGACAAATGTTCTGAATGTCTTCGGAAAAAAAAGAAAGAATCCTCGTTGAATGAGCTATGACTACAAAATGAATATTCAGCCTATGTTAAGGTGTATTTATTAGTTTTAATTAAGGAGTTAATTTGCTTAACATAGCCTGATAATAATTAACACTGTGCATCTATATTATTAGTATCACCCATAGCACTATTTAGCCGATACTCCAATATAGTGCAACCGTTTGGCTGTTCAATTAAAACACGAATTAGACAAGACAAGGTTTCAACAAAGATCCTATTTTGTGGCACATTGCAACCTTTCCTTATCGCATCGTGAGGGGTAGTCAGATTGTACTAAATTATGTCCAGCCGAACCCTTTGGATGCATGGATTAAGAGATTAGAGCGGACCACTGGGCAATGCATCCCCTTTCCCCCTCATATTACCCGCATGATAATTGCCTAAACTGATTTGCACTTTCACAAAAGCTTGTAGGACTCTTTGTGGTTGGAGCAGGCTAGACGTTAGCTCGGAAAAAAAATAAAACCATCAGAACGAGAAACAAACGCCCCCTAAAAATACAGAAACCCCGGATTTCAGGCACAGGTCTAAACGATGACAGTGACTTTAGATTGGTGGACTTTTATATCTGCCTGTTTTAGGACACTCGTTTGTTTGGAGATTACAATTTAAGAGCTGAATTAGGCTGTATCTTTTGTTGTAAGAATACCGCACGCAGGCTGATGGTCGCTTTAAAAGTCGCTTAACAAGACCCTCCTAAAATCAAAAGCCCTATATGCTCAAGCTGCGCGCAACATATTGATAAAACTTTATTGACAAAATATTGACAATTACATACTTCTTGGAAGTATACTTTGTGTTAAAATTGTAGCAAACTTAACACATACACAAATTATTTACATTCTGTAAAAGAAGGTTGAACAGAAACATTAACTTTTAGTATTTCTGTACATGGAATAGGCTCAGTGCTTGGAGTTTTCTCGCCTCGGGGGCAAAAGCTCTCAGTTAGTCCTTGGGGCCACTTTCACGGGAGGGTCGAGTCCTGCCGGTCGGCCCGGGCCAGAATCACGGATTGGTAAAGCTTTAGGTTAAAGGAATGACCGTATACCTTTTTCATTGACGTACTGTAATCTGTGGTGTGATAAACTTTCATAAAGTTTTTGAATTGTCATTTTCTGTTCTCTTTTCTTTAAAACACTATAACGCAGCACTGCTACTTCATGTTTTCACAATCACTTTTACACGAGAATTATTAATTAAAGACTGCACACTTTGTAAAAAGGAAAAAGCACAACATCTCTCAGTTTGAAAATAGAGTAAAAACAAAACTGTTTTTTTGAGAAGTTTGTCAAATTAAAACAACTACCAGAGGGAAACTTCTACCATGCAGTTCAAGTTTTACAAAAAAAAACTGTTTTGTGTTTTGGTTTTTTGAGTGAAAACGTTTTTAAAAACCTTCAGAAGTGCAAATGTCCAATGTGAATTGGAGTACAAATTTGGGTTTGTTGACGGGGGTAGTGTGTAGTGGTGGGAGGGTGCGTGGGAAGGGGTCAGGGAGGTGGATCGATCACTGTGATGGCCTACGGTGGGAAGGCCCCCTTCTCCGGGTACAGCCCAGCCACCGGTACGACCTCTCGCCCGCAGCTGCCGACCTCCGCACGTTTGAATTCTGACATTGGCTTTGTACCCCCGCACTGTCTTTTCCCAGCATCTATATCCATGTCATCCTTCACGATGCTGCTTGTCCCAGGTCAAAGTTTGTCCTCTTTTTAATCGTCCGAAGTGACGTCTATTTCCTCCGGACTGCCCTGTTTGGTGGCCAGTCTCCAGCGGTTGATGTGATGCGTTCCCTTCTTCTTCTGCTGCGACTCGGAGCCCTCCTCTTCCAACTTCTGCCGTTTGAACTTTGTTCTTCGGTTCTGAAACCACACTTTTACCTGAACAACAACAACACAAAAACGAACACCGTGTCATTATTGGATATAAAAAAAACGCGCGCAACATAAAACCAACACCAATTTATGCATATTAAACAGCGCGCACGGACGTGCGCTATAGTCCAGTGCTTACTCGGACTAATGTCCCAATATTCAAGCAGGCCTAGAGAATACAAGATCTCAGAGAGCTTGTACACATTTAGATTTCACAAATGACACCAAAACAACACAGAACACTTGAACAACACGCAGCCACAGGCCTGCGCGTAAAAACGCAATACTGGCCATCGCGACGTGCGCTAAACTGCGCTAAAAGTGCGCCTATACTGGTCTATCCAAACGTGACGCTGATCGATGGGGCTGATGTACTGCACTGGCTACGTGAGTGAAACAAATAAAGCGTTTAGGTCTAGTTTTCAGTTGACCATTGTGGCTTAATTTTCAACACGTTTAAAGATGTTGACACATATGACAATGGCCTGGGACATTAGGCCTGCATCATCCAGACCGATCAACGCTCTGTGGGCTTTGTTAACAACGCCCTGAAGGTCTTCGTAGCAACTCAGTTGTATTTAATATGCCTTCTCTGGGCTAATTGAAGTAGGCGATGGTTCATTTCTCCCTTCAGCGGCTCTATGGGCCCCGTCTCTGAGAGAGTCGCTGCTGACACGGGGGACAATAGACGGGGACAGGGTCCACAGAAGCGCCGCTTCAAACGCGCTCTTAAATATGAGCTCTACGGAGAATCCATTGAACCTCCGTCTTGTTCTTTGTATGGCGAGTCCCATAAAACGGTTAACTGGTTAATCACCCTCCATTTTGCACAGAAACATCCTCCTTAGTGCAGAGCAGCCCCTATTTAGAGCACGGCAGGCCTGATCCACCGGCTGTGAGCTCCACTAAAGTCAGCGACCAACAACGTGAAGGCCAATAGGTCGTAGGTGCGATTTTTTAAAATACAATTTCTATTCGTAATCCATCTTAAAGGTTAGGCTATTTCACTAGGCTATTTCTAAACCAAAACAATTATTAATCATTAATTAAACACAAAAAAAGGTAAAAAAAAAAAATATGTTCAGGTTCGGTTCTTTGGGAAAATATTTTCTTAATAACAATAAACATAAAGTAAAATAATCCGTATTGCCAAAGTGATTTTTTCCTGGGTCACTACGGCCCATGCCGACATTAAAGGCCTACACACACAATCACCTCTGCAACGACAACAGGCCGAGACGTGGACAACAAGCGGCCTACTCTAAGATACAATATAACACACATTTACGCATGAAGACGGGTGATCGGACGGAGCTTTGGGTGACTCTCACCTGAGTTTCTGTGAGGCTGAGGCTGTGCGCGAGCTGTTTCCGTTCGGCCCCCACTACGTAGTGGTTCTTCTCGAACGCGTGCTCCAGCCGGAGGAGCTGCGACGGGGAGAAGGCTGTGCGGATTCTTTTGGGTTTTCTCGCCAGTGCATTGTGCAAAAGGAAGCTTTCTGGACTTGTTTCGTTACCTGCAAACGACCAAGGTTTTTTTCATTAGCATCATGTGTGTGTTCTCATGTTGCCTGACGAGACACTATAGCTGCCGACGTGCACACACACACACACACACACACACACACACACACACACACACACACACACACACACACACACACACACACACACACACACACATGCGCACACACACACACGCACACGCACACGCACACGCGCACACGCACACGCACACACACACACACACACACACACACACACACACACACACACACACACACACCATGCACAGCCGCAGCAAAACCGAGGAAATAATCGGAGACCATTCGTGTAGAATCACACAACGTCCACACTTTATAAAATTGGGTTTTAAAAATAAATGATGAAAGCGATACATCATTTATTTGGACTAATACACTCGACCTCCACCTTGGTCGATAAAAGACATGCCCTTTTTTAAATATAAATGTGTCTCCTCTAACTAAAAAATACCTCCGTGCAGGTATAAGAGCGTGCAAACAAACGTGTTAAAACTAGAGATGTTCATTATTTTTTAAATAATCGATAGTAGGCTATAGTAAATAAAAAGATTGGCTGATGGTGGTATAGGCCTAAAACCCAGTGTGCCGCCACTGGGTAAATATAACCAGACTGTCCAGTGCATTAAAACATTTTAGATCAGGATCATCTTACTAGACATTTATTTCTCAGTATTTTACCAGACAGAAATCGTTGCCTGGAAAATAATTGGCCTATAAATTCTTCGGATGAGAATCGGCCTTTTAAAAGGAATATATGTTTTATTACGCAGACACATCAGGATTATTGGTGGGTGTGAATTTCATTAAAAAAAAAAGGTTTCATACTATCTAGCAATAATTGTAAATTACGTTGGGGGTGAAGCCGATTTCGATATAAGGAAAAATGTAATAAAACGTTTATAATTTAGAAAACTACAATAGGCCTACAAATAGGAAACAAAATTATTTCGATAGTCCCGTGGACATCCCAAATTGCGTTATCAATCAAATGACGATTATGCCTTATTAGACCAATTTATTTTTTTGAATTGCATTTGACTAAATGCATTGAACGTTTTTTTTTATCAAAATGTAAACTCAAATTTAATTCTATGGATGTTTTCTGTGCCATTTGACCTGGCAAGAAATAAAGAGAGCTAATACAATGTAGGCTACATGGAATCGACCATCACTATGGTTACATTAATATTTAGCCTATTCAGGCCTCATTTAATTCCAACCTCGCTTTAAAAAAAAAACAACAGTGCATGAACAGTAAGCATCGAACATTCGATTACGTGTAAATAACAAGCAAAAAATTCGCAAACCTACCTTGGAATCGGTGGCCCAGGTACCTATATCTATGTATCAACCAGGGGTAGAAAGTGGACGGGTCCCTTTGCTGGCTGGCGAAAAGGGGGTGAGGGCTGCTGTGGGACGAGGAGAGAGGGTGGCCAGACAGGGCGTGGGGAGGGGGAACCGAGTGCACCGGTACACCCGAGTTAGGATGCGATACCGCCTCGGCGAACACCAAGTCCGGGTTCGAGTAGACGCCCCGGCCGCCGGAGTGAAAGCCGTTCAGAAAGGGGTTCATCTGGCCGGGGTTTGCATAGCTCAGAGCGGCGGGTCGGATGGGCTCCTCGGACCTCGACACCGGTAGCGGATTATCCTTCGCCACCAAAGACTCGATGGTGAAACACCTCTTGGGCGTGGGTTGAAACATGGTTTGATGGTCCAGATTCCCCAGCTTAAGTTGGAAGTGTTGCAGTCGTTCCTCGTTGAAATACTCCACCACCACACGAACACACACGCTCACCCGCGAGAGGAAAGTTTCTCAGCAGCACAAGTTGGGAAGGAAAACGCGACGATACAGAAAGCCCCAAAAACAAGCAAATCGCCTTAAAAGTGGGACTACTCCAGACAATCCATGGATGTGATCGTTTCCCCCGTACCGGTTGTGCAGCCGATTTGTTAGTTCATGAGCCTAATTAGTGCTGGAGTCCCATAAACAGCTTCCTCTGAAGCCTGTAATGGCATGGTGATTGGTCGCTTCTACTCCCCTTAAGGTTGAGGGAAGAGGCTTTAAGTGCGTCAATAGAAACACGCACGGAGAGGCGGACTCGCGCAAAAAGGGAACGGATTCGTTCAGAAGCCCATCTTCACAACATTTCACCTACTCAGCTGAACCAGTAGAAAAGCTACTCGAGGTACTTACGTTTGCATTTATGTCCAACGATAAGGCCTATGAGACTCCGACTTGGAGGAGAGGGGGGGGGCATAGGGTTAGTGTAGGCTATACGACTTCTTCTAATTATGAGGGCTATAAACAACAATATTTTGGTATTTCTGCGTTCATCTATTAGAGGACACATAGCATACATAGCAGTGCCAATCAGCCCCGAAGGATAATTTGCACCCATTTGTTATTCCGTAATTTCTCCCAGCTTCATGTTTTTGGAACAGCACTGGCCAGACCGCTTTATTCTCTGTTATATATGTTTTCAAGATATATTTACTAAATCGGAGAGAATGTTTGATGTTTTTTTTTACACACTGGACGTTATCCGTTTTACCACAATGTAGCAAAATCGAGTTTGACATCATTTTATATAATAGGCCAACATCAAACATACAGCAAACAACGCAATATAGCCCCATCCGCAGATGTAGTCCCATGTCATGCGGTTGGTATGTCAGAACCGAGATACACACAATGCTGGGACTACATTGTTAAATTAGGCCTACAGGTTAAATTAGATTTTATTATCGGGACTTTGAATGTCGTCATGTCTAATTGTATTTATTTAATTTTTCAATGCTATTTTGGATTCATCTTTAGGTCGGCTAAAATTAAGACGACCTTGAGATAGGGCCTATTTGTTTAATGCTACAATACAAGTGCATTATTAATTTCTGTGTTTATGCTTGACCAGAATCCATTGGAGTTATTTAAACCTAGCTGGAATTAAAGACTGCAACACTAAATTGTACTTGACAAATGGTCATTGTGTGTTGCTCGAAAGCCTTCACAGACTAATATAACAATCATTAACTCAAATGAATAATAACAGGAGTAGCCTAATTAATAGGCGTGGTTTGCTGGATTGTTTTTGCCGTCGTGCAAAACCAAATATCTTACCGACCTTCCCTATGCCAGGTGTTCAGACTTTCCATAGGGCATATAATATTATGTTATCGTAGAATATCTGACATATCAATATAATGCGATACGGACGTGTAACAAATATGAAATAGTAGAGCTTATAAATGTAAAAAATAATAAAATAGTTTGCTAAATATATGTAGCCCTATGCATTCATTATCTTTGCTCCATTATAATCCAATTATATATAAATATATATCACATATATACTCTGATAGGCAAAAAAAGGCGGCTTCCTAGAAATTAGGCCCATCGGTTTTAAGTCGGTGACCATCAACACCGTTTGTGAAAATAAAATGCTGAACGTGTTTATTTGTTTTAAAGAAATCATAAATTATAAGTTTTTTCTTTTCAATTGAACATTTTTGTAATTATTTTTTACAATTATATAAATGCAAATAGGCCTACAAATGCCGTCAGTAGCCTCGAGGTTTACCTGGCAAGTTCAATATCAGCCATGTGAAGGCGATTTGAGATTTCTAGGGGATTTTTAGACTCGTAATAAAAATGTATGTATTTATAGCCTACTGATGGATCTAATATAATCAAATTTAAGTTGACAACTCTTTTGTTAGGCTGAGAAGGTATCATATGCATCTAATGACTAGATCATTGCCTTTACAAGTCGAAGTCCTTCGTCCATGGCGTTCTAGCGACATCCAGTGGACACCAGATTGAGGTGCACTCAAATTTTACAATGCCGCTTAAATCGTCGAATCAAAAAAAAAAAATCACCGCAAACGGTTCGGGCAAATTAGTAACTTTATTGCAGACGTAAAGCCACTTATATTCAGATAATTGTATAAACAGCAAGAAAATGTCTTAAAACAAATCAGAATTTGGACAAAATTGGTGAGCAAACCGCTTTATTAATAAAGGCTTCATCATGTACACATTCAATCTCTTGTCATACAGTTGAATGCTACAAGATTGAACCAATCCACGGATTTGGAGAATTCTTTTATAGTCTAACCATGCACATCAAAATGGAAATCCCAGTTAAAGAGTTTATGAAGTTCACAAGATGACAGGCAATATACTAATTCAGATTAGAAACTTGGTGTTGTATTTATTCCATCACCAGAAAGGTACTACAAGTCCACAGTTGTAACAGGTCCATAGTGGAAACAAGTTAAACCATTATAGAGGTACAATGCAATTTCGATGTGTGGTGTATTTTGATCCAATTAAATATCATTCTGCGCAATGACACTCCAACACACCGGGGGCAGTCAGCCACAGACAAGATTGGCCACTCAGCTACAAACTCACAGGTGAAGCAACTGATGTAATGGCGGGTTGCACAACCATATCCTCACAGGAAAGCTGAAACTTGCACTCTTCATCATCTGCTTATTATATATATATATATATTTATAGATATATATATTGAGAGAGAAATCAAAGAAAAACATCTGGAATTACTAATGCCTATAATAATTGTACCACTCAAAGTAATCATAATGAGAATGGGGTTGTACAAAAGCTTTGCCACCAGTGTGCCCGCGGGCCCCTGGGGTCCACGGGGGGCCCCGGGGGGGCCAGGGGGGGTCGTCTGTGAGCAGCGACCGGCCGCCCTGTGGCTCAGTGGCTCAGCGGCGGACGGTGGTCCAGCCGTCGTCGTCCTCGGGGGCCTCTTCCTTCTTGACGGGGCGCTGGGGCTCCTTCTCGGCGGGGGGGGGGCGCAGCGGCAGCGGGGGCGGCGACGGCGGCAGGAGCGGCGGCGGCGGCGGCCGGAGCGGCGGCGGCGGCCGGCGCGGCGCTGCTACGCCAGGCCGCCTTCTCCCCCTCGGCCTCTCGCACCACCTCGCGCTCCCTGGGCTTCTCGCGCTCCTCCCGCTTGTCGTCTCCGCCGCGCCGCCACAGGCTCCCTGGGGGGGGGGGGGGGGCACGCAGAACAGGGTGAGAGCTGAACCACAGGCCTGTAGCGCGGGGGGGAGCCGTTACCGGGACAACACTACACACCTTGGTGCAATGGAACCGGCCTTGGATTTAACAAATCGAGTTTCGCAAAAAGAATAAGACCATTCCATCCGTCATGTGGACGTGATAAAGGTGCATTAACTACCCCCCACTGCTGACCGTCTGACTCTAAGGCCCAATCCCATTTCTACCCCTTACCCCTTCCCCTCTCCCCCTCAAAACATGGGGGAGGGGTAAGGGGTAGAAATGGGATTGGGCCTAAAGAGGTTGAAGAGACCTTTAAGACCAGAGAGGGTCCACATGCAAGGGTCCTCAGAGTCAGTCCTCACACCTCGGCAGATGGAGTCTATACTTTTAGGGATTCTCGGCGGTTTACGAAGGGAAACGGTGACATCCAGTGGTCACTTGTGGTAACGCAGCCCTTTCTGGTCCGGTTCCAAACCCAGTGGGACGTGGTGGGGTGAACTGAAGAGAGCTAATAAGTGTACGTTGCTGTACAACCACAGCTTGGAATCCTAGTCTCGACGACATAATGAGTGCACCCTACACTTTGCAACCTGGTACATACAAGTCAGCCAGAAAGAGGCAGTGTTAAAAAGGCTTTGAAACAATGGCCAAGACGCCCATCTGAGGCACGTCTTAATTATGATCATCGTCATGTGTGTGACTGTTAGGTAGTCGTGTACATTATTTGAATGATTGATGTCTGATTTGCTGCTCCTTGCCCTCTTCTTCTGCCCCACAGGGACCACAGTGGCAATAAGCCTTCGGGCTTTATCGCGTCATCCCTGACTATTTAAGTATTTTAAATGTATGACAGAGTGCTGTTCATATTTTATATACATCAATCAATCAATCATCAATCAATCATCAATCAATCAATCAATCATCCATCCATCGATCCATCCATGGGCCCTGCGCTCACCTTCGTCGTCCCTTGGCGCCGGCCTCGTCTCGCGCTCCCGGCGCGGCTCATCGCGGCGCGGCTCGATGACGCGGCGTTCCTGGCGTTCCTCGCGCTCCGGCTCCTCGGTGCGGCCCCTCCAGCTGCTGGTCTCCTCCGTGCCCCCCCTCCTCCAGGCACTGGCCTCCTCTCTGGAGGACACGAGGGAAACCTGGGGGTTAGCACTGAACCAAGCAGGGGTCCTCAAAGGTTTGACAGCTGAGGGCCAATTTAGGAACCCAAAATTTGACTGAGGGCCACCAAAGGAAAAAATAAATAAAATCAGGCGGGAAACGCCGTCAGCATCCCAGTGGTTAACAAAACCATTGCACCGTGGACCTCTGGGAGGGAGGTCGAGTGAGGTCTAAACCTCGAAACTGAGGTTCATCCTTTCAAAGTAATGTACAGTCGGATTAAAACTAACAAGTGTAACGGGATTTTATTGAAAGCTAGAGAGAGTCGACCTTTGTCTTTATATATATTTTTTCGTTTAAATTAATATAATAAAAAAAAAAAATTAAAATCTTGTTTTTCTCCTTACATCTGTACGTCATTGCGGGCCGCCTGGAATGTTTCTGCGGGCCGCACTTTGAGAACCAACGGTTTAAAGGCTGTATCAGCTATGTTGGGTGACCTCACTTCTGTTGGTGTTGAATAGAGGTCCCAGACAAACAGAGCCCGCTCGCCCCTCCCTGTGTTTCATGCATCCAGTAAAAACTACCGTGAACGCAGCGCAACTCGCTGATGCAACCTTTAAGGCTCAGGAACCCTTCGCAGGGGTTTTGGATTAATTAGCCGTTTAGAGTTTGACACTTTGAGCCTACAATATTTAACTTTTTTCACAATATTCAGATTTTCTGAGATTTGGAATTTGGGGGCTTCAAGTTTAGTTTCACCTTTTAAGTTGAATTACAGAAATGAATGATCTTTTGCACGATATTCTAAATGTTCCAGTTCCACCTTAAGGCCAGCATAAGGTGAGACCGTGTGCTATTTGCACACCTTCTCAGCAGAAGACATTTTTCATTTACATTTTAGTTTAATTAACCCGGAAAACACCCCTCCTTTGCAATGGTGCCGAGGGTACAGTGGAGGTTAATACATAGACTAAAAACAAATAAAGTAAATAATACAACCAAGTAAACCAATACATGTATTAGCATCAATATGGATATGAAACCTTCCCAATGGGGAAGACTCCTCTCGTACTACGCTCCCACCCAGGGTGGCCGGCGATTCAAGGGGGGCGGGGTTCCATGAAGGGCGGGGCCTACCTTGGTGGAGGTGGGCGGGGCCTACCTTGGTGGAGGTGGGCGGCGCTCTCTGGGCTTCTCCTCAGCCTCCGCGGTGTCCTCAGCGCCCCCGTCACGCGGTGGTCCCCAGCTCTCCTCCCGGGCCTTCTCCCGCTCCCGCCAGCCTCCTCCTGATGGTACAACTACAACCGTAAGTCCACCATACACCAAGAACTACAACCGTAAGTCCTCCGTACACCGAGAACTACAACCGTAAGTCCTCCGTACACCGAGAACTACAACCGTAAGTCCTCCGTACACCGAGAACTACAACCGTAAGTCCACCGTACACCGAGAACTACAACCGTAAGTCCACCGTACACCGAGAACTACAACCGTAAGTCCACCATACACCGAGAACTACAACCGTAAGTCCTCCGTACACCGAGAACTACAACCGTAAGTCCTCCGTACACCGAGAACTACAACCGTAAGTCCACCGTACACCGAGAACTACAACCGTAAGTCCACCGTACACCGAGAACTACAACCGTAAGTCCACCGTACACCGAGAACTGCAACCGTAAGTCCACCGTACACCGAGAACTACAACCGTAAGTCCACCGTACACTGAGAACTACAACCGTAAGTCCACCGTACACTGAGAACTACAACGTTTTCCCATTGTTTGTTTAAAAGGATCCCCATTAGCTGTCACCAAAGTGGGATGAGCCAGTCTTCCTGGGGTTCACAGAAAGACACAAAACATAATACACAAGAAAAAAAAACGTAAGCGTGTGACCCATGAGCAGCCTCTAGTGGTTCGGGGTGCAGCTACCGTTAGAGCGGTAGAATTAACACACGATAGCTCGGTTGTACGACAGGAACTTCTGAAGGACAGACATTCCCTTCATGGGACCACCTCCATCCCATGTTCCCTGAGCGACTGATGTGCAGCAGGTGAGTGCCGGGTCCTCTCTCGCCCTGCCCCTACCAGGTTTCGCCAGGGGCTTCCAGGGCGTGCCGTCGTCCGCGCCCCGCCGCGGCCCGTCGTCCGCGCCCCTCCTGCCGCCCCGCTCCTCGTCGGCGCCCCTGCGGGGGCCCCAGTCGTCATCCCGGCGGGGCCTGGAGTCCTCGGCTCCACGGCGGGGGGGGGCCCGGTCGTCCTCGAAGGCCCCCCGGCGGGGGGGGCGGTCGTCGTCGAAGGCCCTCCTGGCGGGGCGGTCCTCCTCCGCCGCGGCCGCGGCCCTCCAGGGCCCGCGCTCCTCGTCCGGCGCCCTGCGTGCCGGCGGCGCCCGCTCCTCGTCGGCGCCGCGGCGCATCGTCCGCTCGTCGTCGAAGGCGCGGCGCAGCCCGCGGTCGTCGGCGGCGGCGCGGCGCAGGGGCCGGTCCTCGCGCTCCTCGTCACGGCCCTCCGGCTTCCTCTCCCTGGAGGGCGGAGAGCACACGGGTCATTCATCAGACTCAAACGTAATAGAACGCCATCTGCAAATCGCAACGGCAGCGACTACAAATATAATACACACTGATTAGTATTGTTATTATTTTTTTGGTGATTCGTTACAATTACTGACTGGAGATCAGTAAGATCTATATTTATTTTTCTTTTACAATTTTAATCGTTAAATAAAGATGTTATAATAACAATTCTTCTCACTACATCGGCCTGGCCTAAAGGAAAGCTCTGTTTATATGTTGACTGCTTCCAGTGTTGTGCTGGTCATACTACAGAATGATCCAGTGCTCTTTTGGTGAATAATACAGAACATATGGAACTTAATGAATAAAAAACAAATCGCATATTAAATCGCAATATTGGTATAAAAAAATCGCAGTTCGACTATTCCCCCTCATGGTTCCGCCCTACAGACGAGTGATCAGCGCACCTGTCAGGGGCCCCTCGGCGCCACTCTGAGTCTCCGCCCCCGCCGCCACCGCCGCCGCCGCCCGCCGCCTCCGTGCGCTTCCTCCATCCTCCGCTTCCGCCGCCGCCGCCGCCACCACCACCGGCGGCCGCGCTGGCGCTCTCCTCTTTGTCACCCCAGTCCTGCTGGAAGCAGAGCAGTGAAACCCGGAGCCAACGGGGCGAACCACACCAACGACATTCATCTTAAAAAGCCCGCCAGGAGGCATACTTACAAATCCTACTACGGCCATACCAAGACACACCTGGCTCTCTTGTGATTGGCCGGGTTGCATGCAACTCAATTGGACGCTGTGAGCGTTCGCGAGCGTCACAAAAAGAGCTCTAACCCCCAACTCTAACCCCTAGGAGCTAATATCAAGCCTGTACAAGTGCAGTACTCGAATCCATAGACAGCAGAATCAAAGATGTGTGACGGACCAATCAGAAACAGAGGCGGGCGTGTCTTTTCGGGGCGTACTGGCGTTGCCATAGTAGGATTCGTAGATTCGCTGCCAGGAAAGGGGCGGCGGCGAGGCGAGGTGAGGCGAGGCGAACCTTGGTGGCGGGCTTCTCCTCCGGAACGCGGCGCTCCTCCTCGCGCCGGCTCTCCCGCTCCTCGATCTCCTGCTGGCGAGCGCGCTGCTTCCTCTCCTGCTCCTCCAGCTTCTGCAGCTTCTCCTGGTACTCGAGCTCCTCTGCCTCGCGCTGCTCCTGCTCGATGCGCTCAAGCTCCTCCCGTTCTGGGGGGGAGGGAGGAAGAGGAGGAGGGGGATAAAGACTCGATGAGTTTGGCCGGTAGAAACAAACGACGACTCGGGATTCGTTGCCGTCGTAAATACGTGAATCGTTAGGTAGAGTCCAAGCGTAAAGAATTAAAACAAATGTAAGCTACAAATGTCGATGCTATATCGAATTCTGCCAAATTCATTTAAAAAAGAATGATCGACCGGTATACACAGAAGCAGTTAAACCTCAAAAAATATAAAACCCTAAGACAAAAAATAAAAACTGCGATATTAACTGATTAAAGCCATGGTAGGCCATTTATAATAAATTCATATATGTTTAATTGTTCTTGACATCCGGACAGCAATCCGTGGGCCTTCCCAGCGACCTGCACTCTGCCATTGCTCTCATAATGCAGACCAGAGAACTCCATGTGCCGGCAGACCTGATGCTAAAGCTGACGAGTTACTGCCCCGTTATGGGGTACTTGTTAAGGCTTGCTACCTTCAGAATCTAGCAGCCTCTGGATCTTCCAGACGAGGGCCGTTCGCCCGTGAGGTGTGTGATCCCGAGCGGCCTGCAGGGGGCAGTAGGGGGGCCGGGCGCTCACCTTTCTTGAGAGACTCCTCGTGGATGCGCTGGGCCTCCTCCTCCTTCTGCCGGTAGTAGGCGGTGCGGCGGTCGTCCTTGCGTTGCCGCTTCCGGTCTTCCAGACGCTTCTTCTTCTCCTCCACCACGCGCTCCTGGAATGCCGCGAGTTTTTCCTTCAGACGGAAAAAGAAAAGGAGGCAATTGGTTTAAATTGATGACCTCGTTCGACAAGCTACGAGCGCATGCGTCTGTACGAGGGGTCCGTGTGGAGGGGTTCCTGGGGCCGTACCTCGTAGATGAAGCTGCGTGCTGCGGTGATCTTGGACACAAAGTTCTCCTTGTCCTCCATCATCCTGGACATGCGCTGCTTGTGCTCCAGAGCCTTCTCCCGCTCCACCTTCATGTTGCTGATCTGAGGGGGAGAAGGCGCGTCGCCACGGTTACTACAGGTTCACAGGCGGCGCCCGGCTGCCAGCCGACGCCCGGCTGCCCGTCCTCAGTGAGCAGACGTACCCGCTCCTCCTCCTGCAGCTCCCACAGCTCCATGTCCTTGATGCGCTGCTCTTCGTAGGCCTGCTTGATGAGGGGGATCTCCTCCAGTCGCTTGGCCCGCTCAAAGTAGTCGATCTAGACGGGGCAAACCACACGTTGTTTAATGTTCCCCGCGGCACTCCACGCAGCCTTCGTGATCCAGAGGAGGGGTGTACGACGGCGGACGAAGCGTACCTTCTTCTCCTGGTTCTTCAGACGCTCCTGCAGCTCCCTCTTCTCCTTCTCCAGCTGCTCCACCTGCTTGGCCATGATGAAGTCGGGGTCCAGCTCCTCCAGATCCTGTTACCAAGTCGACAAGTTAGTTTGATGCTAGTCCACTTGGGCCTCCTCGTGTTATGATTCCTAAATGTTTGTGTCTGACTTCTATAAGGAGATCTATAAGGAAAAGCCCTTTTTAACGATTGCACTACTGTTAGATGTAAGCTGCATTTCTTTGTACTGGTTGTCCTTACTTATGCAATGAAGATAAAGTTGAATCTATCTAAAACACCCACGTCACCCGAGTGCGTACGACGGGGATAGGGCCGCCCAGACAGGCCCGTTCAAAGGGACTCACCTCGATGTCGATGTCCTTGAAGGCCTTGGCTCCCAGCTCTGTCTTCTTGATCTGCTCCAGGCGCTCCCGCACCGTCTTCTTCTTGATCTGCTCGTGCTCCTGCATGATGCGCTCCTTCTCGCGCTCCTTGGCCTCCTGCCGCAGGCGCTCCTCCTCCGCCTTGCGCACCTTCTGCTGCTCTGCCTCGCGCTGCTCCAGCTCCTCCTTCTCCCTCTGGATGTTCAGGCTCTCCAGGCGCTCCTTGCGCTCCTCGATGGTCTGCCGGCGGGCCAGGATGCGCTGGTGGTCCTTGCGGCCGTTCTTCAGGTAGGCGGCGATGGCCAGCTGGCTCTGCTCCTCGCGCTCCGTCTAGAGGGGGGGGGGGGGCACAGAGAGAGGCCAGAGTCAGGCAGAGGACAGACACCAACACCCAGGGACTTGGGGTGTACACATCAAGCCACACAGGGACCACAGTGGAAATAAGCCGGTCGGGCTTTACTGTGTAACCCCTGACTATTTATGCATTTTAATGTATGACACAGCGCTGTTCATATTTTATATCAAAATGGTCAAATAAAAAAAATATCACATGTGGAGTGTGTTGATTTGGACGTCTGAGAACCTCAGACCGAGTTCCCCATTAATCTTTTAACAAAAGATGAATTGAAAAAGGACGAGCGATGTTGTCGTCTGACAAAGGGCCCCAGCGAGGGAACACTTGGTGAGAGGACAGTGGATAAGCCACAGGGTCTGGGGGCGGGCAGGACGGGCACCCACCAGGATGGAGGCAGGCCTGATGATCTGGATGGCCTTGGCTAGCGAGGAGGACATGGCGGTGAGCTGGTTCCGGATCTGCGCCGAGGGCATGTTCTGCAGGAAGGGCCCGACCGGGGAGTCCTCTTTGGTCGAGTAGTTCAGGTCCGACCCGAAGCGCAGAGTTCGAGTGGAGTGGTCGATACGAACCTGGAGTCAAATAAAGGGATATCGTTTTTATTAGGGCCAGAACAGTACGCAGAAGTCACGGTTCAGTACTAACGCTAAGGTCCGCTGGGGAACACTAGACCAGACTAGAGATACATTTACGAATAAGTGTACTGTTTTTCTTGTCACATAACCACACCTGATTAAAAGAAAAAAGAACAATAGTATTCCATCCATTATTGGGGTAGGATTGTAAAAACATCTAAGCAAAACATTTGTCTTATCGTTGGTTTGCACAACATGTTTAATACGTTAAGTACAGTGCACCTCTGCCTCAACCGGCGCGTACCTGCAGGTCACAGTGGCGGGCGGCGTCCACGATGGAGCGCTCCAGCTGGAAGGCGTCCACGAAGGGGACCAGGGAGGCCAGGCGGCTGAACTCGATGCTCTGGTAGATCTGGGCCACCTGGTGTGCACGGCAAACAACAGCAGACGTGGTTAGGCTGTGTGCGGTCGGGAGGGGACATGTAACAAGGTGTTCTCGGTGGAGTAGGTAGGGGGGGGGGTTGTTTGAAGGTGGGGGTACAGTGGGGGGGGGGGGGGGGGGGGTTACCTGCTGCAAGAGCCGGAGGATGGTGTTACTCTGCAGATGAGGAACATACTGCTGCAGGTCCGACTCCTTCTCGGCCTGGTCCCTCACCCAGTCCAACACCTGTGTGGAGGGCGACCGTGTTCAGTAAGACCGCCAGGATCCAAAGACTCGGGTAGAGGACAGGTTTAGGACGCACGTGTTGAGAATTGATTTGTTAGAAGACTATTTAAAAGAAGAGTTAAGTTGGATAAGTTAATAATAAATAAGTTAAGATTAATACTGATAGTTAATATTCAACATTTAGATTGACAGTTCAAGTGTCAGATACATATGTGGTTAAAAACAGACTATATGTAATTATGATTTGAGAATTGTATTGAAATGGACCTCATTACCCAAAATGCATTGGGCTAGGCTCGAAGTTCGTTCTTGTCAAGCAATCATCTGTTCAATGATTTTGCTGAGCAAGCACACGCTGTAATTACCCATTTTTTATTTCACTAAAACGTCTGAATTTCAAACCACGTCTTGTTTCGTTATTCTTAGTCGTTAAGAAGATAAATGTACAACAGCATGTTTCGCTTCTACCAACTTAGGCTCCCCACCTTGGTGACTCTTCCGCTCAGCTTCAGGGGGTGGAAGTCCATCTCCAGCCAGTTGTACAGCTCTTTGACCTCTGGTAGGATGTACTGCAGCAGGTTGAACCGCACCTGTTGCACCCACAGTGAACAGATTAACATTCAGTCCAGAATACGTATTCAGTGTATAGGACGGGCGGACCCAGAGTCCCGTCGACCGTAGTGGACTCGTGTGGCGGAGGACAGCGCACCATGTCGTTGATGAGGCTCTGGCGGGTGGGGGGGGACTGCAGCCCCAGCAGGGTGGCCAGACGGCGGTGTTTCTCCACGATGATGCCGTCCATGTCCAGCAGCCGGGCGATGTCGGTGCGCTCGGGGGTGATGGGGATGGACAGCGTGGCCAGCAGGACTCTGGTGGACATCCTGACCGTGGGGAACAACCAGGGCTTTAGTGGACTCATTCCATGGTGGGACAGCAGGTATGCAGACCATACAACCCCCAAGATATCTTTAGGATTAGGGAAGCTCCAAAAAATTACCCGATATCTTTATTGATATAATACTAGTTATTTTTTTGCATATTTAGTGTTGAATTACAATTTGAGCTCATCTTGAGGTTTTATCTAATCCAATATGAAAAACCGTACGCACAAACTGTTGCATTGGGGAAATTCTAATGTTTTTTCCGCCTCCGATTTATGAGTGCCTCCTGTGTATTTTAGTCGTAATAGTACTGGTTGATGACGCCCTAGAAGTGATGGATGGTTACCTCTGCATCTCCTCTTGGGTGAGATTCTTGCGCATCTCCCGGGAGAGGTGGTAGAGGCGGTGGAGGGTGCAGGCGTGGAAGAGAGCGTTTCCGGACTTCCAGAAGACAGTGGACACCTTGTTGTAGTAGTTGGCCATCAGCTGGGGCTTTGGGGGCTTCTTGGAGAGAGCAAAGAGCCCGTGGATGTCCTCCACAGCCTTGAAGGCCTCCTACCCCAGGGAAGAAACAAGCAGAATCAGGGACACATCCTCGATCCTCTTTACGGGGGTCAGGTGAAATGATGAGTGCGTGTTGGGATTTATTGGGGGTTGATGGTTAATCAATAAAGTACGGAGGACTGACCTGCCACAGCTCCATGCTGATGGCGCTGTCGAGCTGGACCAGACGGGTCTCCAGGTGCATGGACTGGCTCTCGGGGTTGTTGAGGTTGATGGCGGTGCTCTGGTTGTGGTGGCGCTGGATCTGGCCCAGGTGCATGCGCAGGTTGTCGCAGAGCTTGCGGAACTCAGCCTTGCGGGTGTACTGCAGGCAGAACTTGAAGGCTGGGGGGGGGAAAAACATAAGCTTGTTTACACATTGGATTGAAAATAGCTACCGATTAGAAGTGAACATTTCACAACCCTATTAAGAAACTGAACGTTATCCGCAGAGGTGTTTATGTGTTCAGCGGGCGGGTCTACCTTGCTGGGCGATGTCATGGTAGAGGCGCTCCACCTTGGAGTTGTTCCTCAGCAGATCCAGACACTGCCTGTAGGACTCCCACAGGAACTTCACCCAGGGGGTGAGCAGCAGACGGTCGGTACGGTCCTGGGTGTCCTCTCCACTGACCGCACTCAGGAGCACACTGGAGTCCCACAAGCAAGCTCAGTGTGAACACGACCCCACGGAAATACACAATGTGACTTAAGCTCCCACAGGTTAACCAAGTGAAATATATAAAAGATGACGTCACAGTACCAAGTACACAGTAGTAATCTAGTCGATTTCAATGGCTTAATTTTAGTCTCGAACACAATTAATAAATGGCTACTTTGCACATGATCCATGATCCACCCAGACTCACCTCTCGGGGGTCTGGATGTTGTCCAGGTCCTCGATGTCCAGAACCATCTGCTGGGACTCCCCCTTGGCGGTCTCAGTCTTCTCCTCGGCGAGCTTCAGGTACGCCCTAACCACATCCTCAAGAGACTTGATGTTCACCTACAGCCACGGAGGGGGAAAAAGTAAGTCCTCGCATGTAATCATAACCACCCAGATAACAACTTTCAAATTTGCCACGTAGTCTCATTCAAACCTGCTGGCAGATGTTCTTGTACTGGTACAGGCCCTCTTTCGCCAGGTGGCTCTTGCGGAGATCCACGCAGAGCTCCAGGTACTTGAGCATGATGGGCTCGTGGATCTTCTGCCATGTTCGATGCTTCTTGCTTTTGATGACATCGTAGAGAACATCCAAGGCTGGCTGCTTCTTGCCAACCTCCAAGAACTCTGCAGAAAGGCACTGTAGTTAGTTTATCATCCGTATGCTACAGCGAGAGCGCGGAGGTGACCCGGTGGGAGTAGGACATACGGGAACGTCATCGTCATGTCAGCGTAGGATACCTCATATCTTACAAAGAACCCGGGACAATGACAGGCGGGTAAAGGTGTCCTTATTAAACTAAAACAACTGAAGGGCAGATCATTGGATCTATAATTGAGGTTAAGCTAAATGAGGAAGGCTACTGACGTTCACATTCCCCACTATTGCATTGCTAACCGCTGTGTGGCAGGACTCAGTGTGCAATATGGCCTCCACGCCATTCCAACGAATGCTAGCACCTAGCTAGCCGCCGCTGAAAGCGACGTGCTGCTACAGCGAGGATGCTATCGTCAGCTAACCTAGCTTAAATGACCGGTGCCTTCATAGTTCTACAACAGGGTCCATGCTTACCGTTTGCTCGTTTGAGAGCATTCTCCGGGCGTTGAAAATAGGCCGGCATTTCGGTGGCGTATTAGCGAAACTTAGGATCGGCTGACTTGGGTGAATTTTACCAATTTCACCAATCCATCCGGGCCAGGCAGTAACCCGCTTCAACACGGAGTCGAGAAAGGAAAAACCTCGTGAACGGCCTAGCTAGGGTTGCCAGATGAAAAGGCAGAAGCCCCCTAATACAGCGTTGCACAAGTGCATCTTTATAGTTACAATACACATTCATATATTGCATTGTTCTGAATGGATATATTTGCAATAATGACATACATACCACCTTTGGTGAACCATACACAGTGTTTGTGGGTTTTTTGGGGCAAATGCAACGTTTTTTTCATTCATGTATATATTAATCACGATTATATATATTAACATTCCCAAATCTTTTTTGTTTATATGAAGACCTACTGATAGAATCAAACACAAGTGGTTTTGTTTTTAGAAACTGAAAAGGCAAAGAAATAAAGACAACTTCTAACATTGAAATTGCACTGTGCTCTATTATTGCATTTATTATTTTTGCTATACATTTTTTAACAAATAACAGTGCATATATAGGCCAATATATATATATATATTTATCTATATTTATTAATTAACTATTTTATTTTACTTTAATGAAGTAGTATAATTTGAGATAATGGTTTGTGTCGATTTATTAGATAAACTTTGTCAAAATCGTATCTGATCTGTATATAATATATGTATATCTGTATATTGTCTTTTTCTAATACTGTATCTTCCTCTGTCTCTCTTTCTTCGACAACGGAAAATTATTATTCATTATTACTTATCTTCTGACCGACCACAATACTGGCAACCCGGTATGAATGTATATTGCGCATGTGCAACAATGCCATCTCTGTGACTGGTTGCGACCATCCTGTCTCCTCCCAGCGAACATCTCGAGTAAGGAAAACGGAAGCGACCTGCATAAGTAAGCAAAGTCTGCTGACAGTAAGCAGAGGATAACTTCCCTTGTTCAAGTTCATGTACATTAGGTGGTGAGCAGGCAGATATATCGAGCAATCATCGCGGTTATATATTGTGAATTGGCCGAAGGACAAGGTAGATTACCTTTGCACTGCACTCATATTTACTGAATAAGTTGCAGGATCTCTGCTGACTCCCTCAAGTATCTAACCAGGTATGTCAATTATTCCAGGTATGGAATATGGCATCATCTGAAGCACACCTTATGCTAAGCGTCGGACTAATCGGTAAGCAGATCTCATTTTAGTACAATATGTTTCTTCTGTTTAGCTCTCTTAAACCTGTAATAACGTTAGCTCGGCGCCTTGGCATGTCAAATGGAATCACATGATAGCATTGTGATCAACAATACACGCGAGTGACTCCTGGTTTACAAGGTTGTTTCCCAACATTTCAGGCCCAACTTTATGTTAATATAGGTGATATGGTCACAAATCTTTCAAAAGCTCCCAATGCTTACTTGGTTTTATTTTGTTAACACAAGAGAAAGACGCGAATGGAGACACGTTGTGGGTGTGGTGTTACCCCTCTGTCACCGCGGAAGTGAGACAGATCCTCCTCAGCAAGTGCTGCCTGACCCAGGATGGTCGGGAGCTCCACTCCTTTGTATTTGGCCAGTTCCGCCGGACCTGGTACTATATTACCACGGTGGAAATACAGGAACCGACTGCCCTAAAGAAGGTAGGGACACTTATCAGTAATAATTACAAAACATACTATTATTGCAGCTGTTAATGAGGTCATCTGATGCTAGTTGGCTGAACACATCTTTAATTTGGTGTATGCATTTCCTCCTTAGGTTACACATTTCTCACTAGTTGTCACCACGAAAGACTTCAACCCTGAGAAATATGCTGCTTTGAGTAGAGTGTTATGCAGGTAAAATGTAGACTCGGTATACCTCTGTTTTGCATGTTTTCAAAAAGAGGATTGTGCGGTTACAGCGTTTTTATTCCCCCTCTGCAGATTGTATATCAAACATGGCAGTCCAGTGAAAATGATGGAGAGTTACATTTCGGTTCTAACAAAAGGAATTTGCCAAAGCGATGAAAATGGCTCATTTCTTAACAAGAATTATGATGTCAGGCTGGCCTATTTAGCAGGTTCCCTCAAAGGTAAAACATACAATAATTGATAGTTTCTGCCCATGTGTGAAGGATGTGAGAGTCAAGATAATGATAAGATCATTCAGTTATGGTTCCCACTATGTTCCTATGTTAAGATGTCGTGGCCCAGTTTGGAATGGAGTCCATTATCCTGTATACAGCCCTCATGCTGAAGAAAAGAATCGTTGTCCATCATCCTCGAATCGAAGCACTGTTGGAGTTTACGAGGTAACTAGAGAGAGAGAGAGAGAGAGAGAGAGAGAGAGAGAGAGAGAGAGAGAGACTCAGAGAGAGAGAGAGAGAGACTCAGAGAGACTCAGAGAGAGAGAGAGAGAGACTCAGAGAGAGAGAGAGAGACTCAGAGAGACTCAGAGAGAGAGAGAGAGAGAGAGACTCAGAGAGAGAGAGAGAGAGACTCAGAGAGAGACAGAGAGAGAGAGAGAGAGACTCAGAGAGAGAGAGAGAGAGAGAGAGAGACTCAGAGAGAGAGAGAGAGAGAGAGAGAGACTCAGAGAGAGAGAGAGAGAGAGAGAGACTCAGAGAGAGAGAGAGAGAGAGAGAGAGAGACTCAGAGAGAGAGAGAGAGAGAGAGAGAGACTCAGAGAGAGAGAGAGAGAGAGAGAGAGAGAGAGAGAGAGAGAGAGAGAGAGACTCAGACTCCTATCCTTCTGTCTTCCCCAGAGCGTTGCCTGCCTTTACATGGCATAGGAAGGACTGGTCGATCCTGCACCCCTACCTGCACCTGACCGAGGTGGAGCTGGACGACCTCAGGCAGTGCCCAGGTGAGGAAGCCCACAGACAGGGCCGTCCACTGGGTGTGGCAGCTGCCCCACCTTGACCTGTGGTGGGTCAATGTTTCTTTCATATCAAATTATGAAGAAAAATAAAATAAACAGGGGGCCATTTTTTTTTATCATGTTTTAAAATGTACATTTCAAAGGCAAATTATTAGGTAAATTCGTTTTAAAACAGATTTTCATTTTATTTTTTATTTAATGATCTACTTTCGAGGGACTTCTTTCATTTAGTTTTGTCGCATGCCAACATGTCCATGCATACACTATAAAATACACAAATACCTTGACTTGTTTCAAGCATTAAACGATGCCTGATCATGCATTTACCCAAGCGTTGAAAAGGTGACGGAAATGTCACTGATTGTGGGGCTGTTTATTTCTAGCCAACATCCCCACTGAAACAGGCCCGGACATGTTTTCAACAATTATGCAGTTTGACAACAATGGTGGTTTGGGGCGTTTTATTGGCGATGAAGAAGGTCTTTCTGCTTGTCTATTCCTCCTTAAAGACTGTATTTTCAACATGTTGTGTGTTCTCTAGGATACGTGGCAGGGTTCACCAACCCAGAGGTCGGCAACAGGGCAGATCTATTTGATGTGTACGTGAACCTCCCGGACAGCACAATCACTGTGTCTCCCGACGCCAAAGGTTTGTTGAACATCAAATGTAATGTTTTGAGTTTAACACTTAAGGGCTTATTATGGTCCTACGTTCACACAACGCAAGGTTGTTATGGAACCCGTACGCCCTTGCAGACCCTCCTTGCGTCCACCACAAGGGCCGGACGTGCGCCTCTCAAAAATTTGAACCATTCGTCGAGGCGACGCAGCAGCAAGGCCTGTGATTGGTCCGCTTGCTAAAACCCGACTCAGAGCCATAAAGGTTCACGACTGCGTCGAAGCGTCTGCGTGGTCATTGCGTTGCGTGAACTTGGAACCATAATCAGCCCATAACACTTAGAATCTTCAAGTAAACCAGGGTTCAAAACGGTCCTTCTTAATTTTTCCACTCTGCTTCCACAGAGGCCTTGGCTATGGGGAAGGTTCATAAAGACATCGGTCAGCTTATCGTCCAATCAGCAGAAGATGCTGAGCGAACGGACGCTCAGGTGATCAAGGTAAGAATGTACGCAGGGTATCAAACATGAAATGACAGCTGGAAATGTTATCGTTGCGGAGATGGCCCTCCAAAACCACTAACCTTGAAGTCATAAAGTTCACCTTTTGGATTCTACTCCTCAACCTCACGGCCTACATTAACATTAATTATTTGACTGTCATGCATCATAAGATTGATACACTTTAAGTTTTATGTAGTAAAGTTAAATAGGCAACTCTCAAAGAAAAAAAGCAGAGCTCTTGTTTCTTTTGAGTCTGCTCCACCCTGAATGGTGCATCGTTTTCCATATTCTGTTTTGTTGCATTTCTCTACTTTTATTTTTACTTTCCGTTTTAATTCACAGGACATTTCTACCAAGACTAAAGAGATACTTGCTAGCTTGATGGCCCTGGCGGACGAGAGTGAAAATTCTAAAATAACGGTAGAAGGCTTGAAGAAACATCACTTCCCCCCCGCCACGGAGAACTTCCTGTTTCACCTGGCGGCCGCTGAGAGACTCTTAAGGATATGACTTCTGCCTACCTGCAAACATACTAATCACGGGACGGGACCTCCTCACTGTCTAGGGATTGTCATGAGGACTCACTGAATGCGCCTTGGCTTCTAACCAGTGCCATTATTAACAACTTGAGCGGGATTAAATACTATTACTGTTCAATAGAAAGTTATGAAAGGAATATTTCAGTTGTGAGAATTTGTTTTCAATCTTGTTTTTACTAATAACTTTTGTTCCACCCAAGTACAGGCAATATAATGTATTTTTCTTCTCAATCACAATTTTCCTTTTGGTTCAGGCCTGACTTCTTGACTGTACTGTAATATGCTAAATGCAACCAGGGATGGACAGTTTGTTTTGTTGACATTTCTGCATAATCATTTTTACTTTGGAAGATCCAAATGCCCAAAACTGTATTTTTGTGTCTAAATATTTTTATATTAGTCTGTGCTGTGCAATAATATGTAGTTTACATTTGGAAAAAACATATTTTCATGAATTAATGTTTCTTAGCAAAAATAATTGCACTCCATGCATCCATTAAATACATTTATTATCAATAATAATATAATTGCCCAGGTTGTGCTATATATTCTTCATGTCTCCCCAAGATATTACCCTTCCATTTGTCGTTTAAAACACCAACAGCATCCAATACTCCTGGACAGGAAGCGGTAAAGCAGAACGATAATGGGACTGACGGTTTCGATGTCTTGGTGTGCGAGGTTATCTGGAGTCAATGGGTAAAGCCACAGGGGTCCATCGCTCCTCAGAGCCCCCGGTGGTAGAACAGCTCGCCATCGACCGCGGCCGCCTGCAGCTCCTTCTCCAACTTGTCCTTTTTAATCTGCAGAAGAGGGAGGGCGTGAGAGGTGTGGTGTCTCCGACCCCCGCTGGAGCATGGAAGGGAGAGGGAAGATGAAGCCTTACCGTCCCCAGCTGGGGGAAGATGCTGAAGGACAGTGGGATCATCATTCCGAAGACCATCGCCGTGCTCACATGCCGAAGAGGCGCTCGGAGCATGGAGTTCTGGTTGAACAATCTCGTCCTGTAAACCAACACTCTGCTTAGCTGGAATTTCCTTTTGGAATATCTTTTATATCCACTTTAATATAATATCAATCATGTCTTCACAGATAAATCTAAATGAAACCCTTCTCCAAGTCATGAAACGTGGTGAGGAAAAATGTTGTGCAGCAACAGGTGTGCTTCACAGTTCAAGGTCCAATCCCATTTCTACCCCTTCCCCCTGCCCCTTGTTTGAAGGGGTAAGGGGTAAGGGGTAAGGGGTAGAAATGGGATTGGGACTAGATGTGTCCAAAGAGAGGCCGGGGGGGCACTGCCACCACGGGGAGGACAGACTTACTTCCCCGTGAGGTACACCAGA
The DNA here is from genome assembly GCF_026213295.1 of Gadus chalcogrammus. Taxonomy (NCBI): domain Eukaryota; kingdom Metazoa; phylum Chordata; class Actinopteri; order Gadiformes; family Gadidae; genus Gadus; species Gadus chalcogrammus. Next base: position 1,782,135 of record NC_079426.1, read on the forward strand.
AGGTTAGGAACAGCAGCCGATGCACCCAACAGGACTGCTCTTGACCACGCAGTGTCCCTTATAGCCTGGATGCACAAGTCAAAAAGCATGTTAAATGCACTGCATCACATATTTGAAACGGGAGGGAGAGGGTTTGAATCCTTACTTTGTCTCCAGCTGCTCGAGAGATTCCTACAGAAGCGCCGTTGGAATCAAACACCTGGATTCCATTATCAGACTCTTCACTCCTGATGGTAAACACGCTGAAGAAGCCCAGGGCAGCTGGGGAAGGTTCCACAACTTACTGTGAGCTGGTTTCATTTAGAAAAACAGAGTTTACAATGGGCCTAAGTTTGAGTTTCATGCAAGAGTAGATGGTTCAAGAACACAAATGACCTGCCTGAGAGAGGAACCGGCACGATCGACCTGAAGAAGAACAGCAAGGATTGGCTCCCGATGGCAAATCTTTGGATTAAAATGAATGGAAGTGCCTGAATAATGAAGATTTTTATTTAATTTATTGCATTATTCTTTTAATATGTGAAATATACAACAAAAGTACACCATATGTTATGGGATATCACGTTGCAATGGGGAAACAAAACATGAAGTTTGATTGACGATCGAAATGCAATGTCCATAGAAAACAAGCAGTACCCACCCCTGCACATGTTGTGTAGGAAACCGACCCTCCGATCAAAAGAGCCTGTTTCAAAGACATCTTCTTGGCCTGCCGGTGAGAGATAATGAAAGAAAAGGCAGATAATGAAAATCAACCCACAGGAGATTAGCCCAGCTGGCCTATCTCCTGCAATTCCTCAAATAATGCAACTGTCCAATGGGCTGGCTGACACTGGGGTTTATCGCATAGGGTTACACCCTTGTCAGACCTTGCAGAGGACTTTACCGCCTAAACATGGTGTAGACCTGTTTTAAGCATACAACTGTGTCTTTTGTTTGAATATCTTAATATTTTGGCATAAATCAGTAACAAAACTGTACCGTAGCTTAAAAAAAAAAAGAGCGATTACCTTTTCTGAAGAAGAATTTCTATGGACATGGTTAAATCCAGCCATGTAACTCTGCAACAAAAACTGTAAAAAAGTGTTGTTGTTTTTTTAGAATCATCTGAGGAATATTTGGACATATTCTTTGTTATGTTTGGTTAAATGGGGTTTCTACCTGACAAAAAAGAGCAGACTTGACACTGCTGTGAGGCAGCAAGCTGGCAACGACCTGGGAAAAATGTGATTCAACATTAAAATGTTTTACTGCCAATGTTAATAGTCTATGTAAACTAATAGAACAGGGAAAAATACATATTTTTATTTGAATAATATAATAATATAGATTCAGCACTATTAATACACATTTTCTTACCAAAGGAGCCGATACAGGCAATAATGCTAGAAAACAATTTGAAAAAATAGCATTATTAGCAGCATAAAATGAAAAGATCATGTCAAGTTTCAGTAGGCATTACAAAGATGGTTGGGTTATCTACCTGGAGGGCGGAATGCAAATGGCAGCACAGCCCCAGAGTCAGCATGAACAGAGGACTGTTGGAGAAACAAAACTAGACAGTTTACTGAATGTCTTAGCAGGAGAGAGGGTTGAGGTCCCATTATAATAGATTCATCCACAACCATCCCTTTGTCATGCTTGGATAGAGTCTGACTTGTTTCTGAGATTTTCCTCGAAGGGACAACATCATTGTTGTTTTCACTGTTTTGGGCCATTTTGAAAATACAGTTTTTCCACATCCAATCTCCTCCTCTTGACAGGTAATCAAATCAACCTTATTGTATTAATTCTAGTTTTATTCTTAGTACCAAAGGGACATGGTAGTATCAAGTCCACATCACTTGAATGCAATCCCTACACATGAATTCTTACTTCACAGTGTTGTCATTCCACTTACAAGAGATAAGGTCCACGCACTTCCATCCTATCAGAGGACAAAATAAAAATATTTAGCATACAGATTTTAATCAACTATGATGTATTTAAAAGATTGGGGGTTGACCATGTTCCTTACCTTTTCATTTATTTTCTCAACACTGCCAACAGTGACACGGGCGTTCTTTATTTCAGCCTAAGCGAAATTAAACATTAGAGAATACCTGGACTTCAGTGATAAAACACTACGGTCATTAAAACGTCTGCTACTTACTTTTGAGGAGAGCAAGGAACTTGGATCAAGGAGATTAGCCCATATTTTAAGTCGACTAAGGAACATCTGAAAAGGGGTTCAGATGTACATTTTAAAGGAATATCACAACCAATATCGACAGTGTGATTGATAGGGTGATAGGGTGATTGATAAAGACAAGGGAGCCTCACTGAAGCATCCCATATCGTTATGAAGTCAATGAATGATGCTCAGTGCAGGCTCTATGGGATGCAGTACTTTGCTTTGCACATTATTACCTGTCCCTCACTTTTCCAGTAATGCAGGTTGGGATCCATTTCAACCCGTGTATTGCAGATTATTTACGTTAAACGATATTAAGTATACAATACTATGACATATTATCCCAAAATTCTCCCATGCTTTAAGGTCAAGTTGTATTTACAAAATCGTTTCCGCCTTGTGGGGCGGGCCTGTTCATGCGTTGCTATGTAGAGTCATTCTGCGCCAATTTTACGCATACATTCCCAAACTATATTTTCGCCTCCCATGCCGTGAAATATTTTAATACACACCATTTTATAAATATATATTTTAATTTAAAAAAATACACAAATCTTTTGCGTTGGAATATGTTATAGACAACATGCGCAGATAATGGACGTAAAAACCTACTGAGCACACCGGCTGTCAGTGTCATCATCCAAAATGGCAGCCACCGTAGGAAGACTGCTAAAGACCTCTGTAAGTGGATACGGTTTAATTAAGACTTGTTGTCCATGTTTGCTGTTAAAAAATGTTTATATTTGACTGAAAAATAGGGTCAGTCGTTCGGTTTAATGCGACAACATTTTGAATGAATTATAGTCATGTCCAGGCGCTTTCTACGCACTTTAATTGGAGACGCGCATGACATGTCATATGCAATACCTTGCAAGTGTAGAAGTCATAGAGAAGTTTGTTTGTTAGATTCATTTAATGATATACTTTTGAATGGCAGTGGGAATCTATATCTCTTCAATGGGGAATTCAATTTCCAAAATTCAAAACAAGGATTTGTTAGTGAACTATGATCCGTGTGTGTAGGCAAGACTCGCAGCGGGAGGACTCTCCAGAACGGCCAACTGCACTGCCCTGCAAAGAGGCGGTTTCTCCACCAGTATGTACCATGTTCAGTCCAAGCCCACCTTCTTTGATGTTTTGATACAATTCTGCTCAAGAGGTTAAATTTAGGCCTAATAGTGTGTTATATATTTTGAATTTGGACTATTTAGAATTTGTTTAGAATTTGGTCCAATACATTTCATTGGTCTATTCACGGTATTTCTGTACACTTTCTGAACTTTGCTTCCAATGGGTTCTTTACTGACGAGCTAATTCAGATTTTGCACAGTAACCAGGAGGAACAAGAGCTGATGGTTGCAAAGGTTGGCTAAATGTTATCTTTAACTGACCATCTCAGGCACAGCCAGATTTGCTGCCGCGGTCACTCATCCGGCACCGGCCTTTAAAGGCACCGCCGTCCACAATGGAGAATTCAAGGAGATGAGCCTGGATGACTTCAAGGGCAAATACCTTGTCCTCTTCTTCTACCCACTGGATTTGTGAGTATTAGGACTTTCCTCTCATAAATGCCCTCATCGCATCATTATAGATTATCTAATGTTACACAGTAAGTAGGTCTCACAATGCATATGACTATTTTTGTAACCAAATAATATTGAATTGCTTATTAAACAGGTCTTGTCTATGCTATGGTAATATGTATGACGCAGTGAATCTTTGAATTCAAACTTCTCTTTATTCGACTTTGCAGCACCTTTGTATGCCCGACTGAGATCATTGCGTTCAGTGACAAAGCGAACGAGTTCCACGATGTCAACTGTGAAGTTGTGGGCGTGTCTGTGGACTCTCACTTCTCCCACCTGGCGTGGATGAACACTCCACGCAAGGTACGCTGACCCACTTAATATTCATTGAATAACTGACACATTGCCTTAAGGTGTTTGTACTTGTAGTTATGTTGTAGTTATCATGAACAGAGTCATGGAGTTCCTTTGATCGGTTGTATACATTTATTTTTAGTTGGTCTCTTGTCTAACCCCTTCATCCCCATTAGGCTGGGGGGTTGGGTCACCTCCACATCCCTCTTCTTGCTGATCTGACCAAGCAGATTTCCCGGGATTACGGCGTCCTGCTGGAGGGTCCCGGTATCGCACTAAGGCATGTCCCTGCTCCAGCCTCATGACAGCGGGGTCGTTTGAGCTCACACAAATGTATTCATGCTGTTGTGAATGAACATTATCTTTATGTTCACACATTTTAACATACGTTTAAAAATAAATAAATATTCAAGTTTTGAGGAGGTAAAAGTGATCAGTTTAATATAGTTCTAGAAGTGGTCTGAAGGAGAACATAAAAATATTAGGATAAAAATGTCTCTTTAATGTATTTTTTACTTGCATTACTTTGTCAATGTCAATGTGATACAGAAAGTGTCTATATTTTTGATCCATGTCAATGTTAATGGTGGTTGTGCGTTCCTCCAGGGGCCTGTTCCTCATCGACCCCCAGGGAGTGGTGAAGCACATGAGTGTGAACGACCTGCCTGTGGGCCGCTCTGTCGAGGAGACCCTCCGTCTGGTCAAGGCCTTCCAGTTCGTGGAGACTCACGGAGAAGTCTGCCCAGCCAGCTGGACTCCAGAGTCCCCAACGGTGAGCTCCATCATGAATAGATTCCCATTCAAGTCAATGTGGACGATACTCGCCCCCGTTACAACTTTAAGTAAAGCCTCTTCGTATCATGCTGGGTTACCATAAGCAATGCTGACAGGATTAACAATTCCTTGACACCGATTTAGTTTTACTTTTCTTTTGATTCATGATTTCTTTCATGCTTGACTTCTTGAAATTGACCCAAAACATATATTGGTTACGTGATAATGCCCCATGATATGTCTTAACTCAAATCTCTACTTAATCCATGAGACGCCCAAACAAGTGAAACCGTTTCTCTTCCATTGCAGATCAAGCCAACCCCTGAAGGGTCAAAGGAGTACTTTGAGAAAGTAAACTAAATAAATGTGTCAAAAGCTTACTAAATTGGCATATGCTCCACATCTACAAAAACCATAATGTACCCTATCATAGATCAAGTGTCATTTGTCCTTATTTCATGCTCAGTTCAGTAATAAATATTTCAGTGTAATTGAGAGATGCCTCCTTCATTGACCATCATGCTACATAACAGTAACAAAGCCACTCTTACATAACCCCTGTACATAAACATGTTTATTTTGTTTTTACAGCAAGTTAATATGCAGATTTGAAATGTCTTAAAAGACATTGGTACACAACGAGGTGCCAAAAGAAATCAACTTAGTGAAGAGGGGGATGTTAAATAAAAATAAAAAAATCAACAAAGGCATTATCAATTTTCATACATGTAAGGTACATACTGTATTTACAGTTGGGACGCATTTGAAACACTCTGCATCTGGTAATGAAAACATCAAGTGTACATTAATTTCACTCTGTACAATATGTTTACAGGAGGGAGACAGTCTACTGCTCCCAGTCCTTTGGACATTCACGAAGATGTTTTTGGGTTAGGCAACGAAACGTGTGTGTGGGGCTTACCAGAGGTTTTAGAGTCTTCTTAAAGCTTATAAAATTATATGTAAAACACAGACAGAGGAGACGCCCTTTCTGCAGGCTTTTCCGAACCTCTTTATACAGTTCATCCTCAAATAACAAACCCCAAACGCATAGCTGTCTCCGGTTAGAGATGCTCAGAGCAAACCAAACAGCGCGGAACAAAGTAGAGTATGATGAGCGCATCGTTAGGTGGAGACTTCATGCAATTTCAGGCAGGATGTAACAGTGCCACCAGCCCGACCCCAAGCACCAAACACTAAACTAAAAGAGGAACTGTCCAGAACAGAATGATTGGTTTAAAAAAAGAAAAGAAAAAAATGAAAACCCTGTCGTAAATCTGTACAACGAAAATACAATTGGGATCTACATCTAAAAAGGTACATTATGGTTATATACACTTTTCCCACCTATCCATATATTATCTTTACAAGTAGACTTCATTCAAACCCAAACACTAAGAAAACAGACTACGTAGGGGAAATGGAACTACGTCAAAACATCCATTTCAAACAATCTGCGTTGAAACGTACCTCAACTGTTGGGTCAGTTCAGCTTCTGTTTAATAATTTGTTTTGAGCAGGTGGAAAAAAAAAAAAAAACCAGCAGGACTAAAAATAACTTCCCTCAAAAACGGATGAGATATTGAAACGGAGTCTGCATTGTCAAAAGAACGTAAGGTGTGTTGGGACGGTTACGAGAGCTCCTTGAGGTTGGATGCATGGCGTTTCTCGGCTGTGGCTGTACCATCTTCTACCAACCTATGCATTTACTCCCCCGTCGTTTACGGTAAGAGCTTGAGGAGACCGAAAAAAACAATAGTAACCATATTCAGTGTGACTCAGTAATACAAAATAGCATCAAGTCCGAGCACAGACACAAACCTCCCTGTCCGATGTTCCAGTACAATAGAACAAAGGCTTTCGATACACTTAGGCCTCTTCACTGAAGAGAGCGAGACTAATCCATCAATAATAAAGATCTATGTTCTCAGGTCTCAGGAGGGACTGGAAGGAGCAATCACCACATCCGTAAACATCTGCCCCAACATTTGTTTCAAATCGTTTGATTAAAAACAGAACCAATGTTTCGCGTCTTGCCACGCATCCGCCCGTATTCACCTGTGTTGCGGCATTGAAACTCATTCTGGAAAGAAGACATTTGGGGAAAAGAAGACATTGTACAAAGTGAGATTACATGAAATCTCTTTGCAAAAAGAAAAGGGAGATAAAAAAAAATAAAGAATGACTTGTGCCCGCCGCCTTGGTCAGGATGCCCGTGGTCAGATCTCCCGGTCCTAATCGATTTTCACGTTTGTGTAGATCTTCCTCACGAAGGCACTTGTTCCGACGTAGCCAACGGCACCTGCAGGAAGAGTGAAGCCTTTAAATCCAAGACCTTAACTGGACACCTCCCCAGCTGTACTCGGTCCGTTCCAATAGCCTCGTCCATGCCTATCATCTCAGCAGTTATCAAGCCCTTTAGCATTGGGGGTAACCTTAGATACTCCCGTGTCAAATCATTGACAGAAGCACAACAATATCCCTTCAACCTTTTGATAAACCCTGGATGGACCACAGAAATCCTTGTGATTCGAACACAGAGGGTCAAGGACTTGACTATTCCTGGAAAGTCCTTGAATGTCCCGAGCACTCACCACACATGATTCCCAGGGAGGTGCTGAACACCGCCATGTAGCCAAAGTAGAAGGAGGTCTGGAAAAGCCCGTACATTCTGAAACAGCCAAAACAAATCGGTTATTAGGTCGTTATGAATAGTATATAGGGTTTTCCTTACGACTAAGCTCCCTGATGGACAACGGGAAGTATTGCAACGACTAGTCGGTAACAAAGAAAAGGCCCAGAAATCGGTTCAAATTGAGCCACTTAGAATCCAAGAGGCTTGTCAATGTTAAAGATTTCTATACAACAAATTTAAATGAGGCTGATAAGTAATCCATTTACATTATTGCAATGGGTTCTCATGCAGCAAATGGAATACGCGTCGCACCAGTCAAACGGTTAGGTAGGGGTACAACATCTAGGCCGATGCGTTAGCAGTGAACCGGTGGACTGTGCCGAGTACTTCAGTGGGAGTGGTACTCGTTTGTACATCCATGGTCGTTTAGCTAAAGGCCTATAATTAATAACAGGTATTTAAATGGGGCGTTGGAAAGACCGACTGATCGCGAACGCCAGTGCACACGACTGCAGTCACCGTGTGGAGAGCGCACTTTAGAATTATGAACCAGATTAGATTAAATCATTAAATTAATGATTCAATGTTTTGTGAAACTACACGTTTGTTTAGGCCTATTAAAAGCCTGGTCTAATTATACGAGTTTTAAAGTTTATAAAATCACATGTAAAATAAGAACGGTTTGTTCCCTTTCAGCAGGCTTTTCCGGTCCTCTAAGGTTAGTCCATAAAAAACAACAACTTGGCGTCTCAGGTTTAGAGATGCTCACAGAGAAGAAATTAAACAGAGCGGAACAAAGCAAAGTATGATGAGCAGCAGGTTAGCTGGTTAATAACAGCCTCCAATGTTAGCCGTTATATCCTGCCAGAAATGCCCCCCAAGGGAAAAAACTGTCCAGAACGATTGATAAAAGTAGAAAGATTCTGTAAAAAACGAAAATACTGCATAAAAAAACAAGAATCAAGAAACAAGAAACCTATCTGCATATTCATTGGAATTGTGCATTGCCACGATTTATACAAATCGGCAGAAGTGGTTTCTCAGAGAAAACAATTAAATCAACTTTTAACCAACGGCAATTTCTGCTATCGAGCAAAGACTATTTTATCTACAGCAATCTCCAAGAAGATAAATTGAAATTGCCCGGGGAAGGGGGTGGGGGGACGACTCACTTTGTTTTGAAGAAATAGTAGTAAAAGGAGTACATGTAAACATATACAGCAGTAGACGCTGCAGACAGGAAGCTGGTCCATTGCCTATGAAGAGAAACATGAATAATAATAATTAATCAGATGAGTTCTACAGGGGGCATGAAACAGCCCAACCAGGGTTGGACTAGAGGCGTTCCTGCGCATGTCATTTCCATTAGGCCTGCACAATTCCGGGAAAAATATGAATCACGATTTTTTTTTAGCTTAGAATTGATATCACGATTCTCTGCCAAGTTTATTTTCTCACGATATGTAATTTTTATTACACATAACCCCAGAAAAAAAAAAATGGCAGTACCAAACATAGTTTTTTGGCACCTCTAGCACGTTGCGTTTTATATGGCCCTTTACAAATGATTAAAGTGCAGTATCAAAAACGGTGAAACTAAATTGAAATTAAAAAAAAAGTAAATCAAATTAATTTAAACATTTAATCCACAGGGGTGTGAATCGAGATCACGATTTTATAGCGATTTATCGCGCAGGCCTGATTCCCATCGTTGGTAAACCAATCAGGCCAACGTATCGGCCGTGGCGGAGCCTCACCATCTGTAGTCCTCGGCGTTGAGCAGGAAGTATGTGCACACGATGGTGACGCAGACCGTCACGATGCACAGGATCACCAGAACCAGCATCATGAAGCCGTACACGTAGTAGATCTTGTAGGCCCAAAAAGATGTGAAGATAAAATACCTAGGGGGAAGGAATGGAGGAGGCCGACAGAGCACAGAGCAGTGAGGGGGATTTCATTACACAGACAAACGGATCCAAAGACACACACACAGTCTGGGTCACAGAGCACACACACAAGGCTTACATTTCAATGAAAATGGATCCGAACGGCAGGATTCCTCCAAGGCAGACTATGACCGCCGGCTCCATGAACCTAGGGGAGCACAATGACACGAGTCACATCATTTGACTTTAAGACGACGAGAACATGAATGAAAAGTACTTCAAGAGCATTTGGACAGATACTATTTGTATATACACGCATGTCTTAACACCAAACCAAAGACTAATACAGCCCAAGTCAACATCTACCATCTCAACCAGTGTCTGCCAAAGTTAAGCTATGAGGCCCGTTAAAGGTATAATACTTTTGGTTGTTATATTGTCATTATCATTTGTTATTGCAACGTGACCGCCGATACCAGCACAATTTCCTTTTTACTACAAAGTTCAAACCTGTCCATAGTTCCGGTTTTACATATTACAGTGGAAGGAATGCTGGCTCGCCATGCAAAACTGGTATGAACACGCCTCGCTCTAAAGTACCTTCTTCTATAGCCATTAAAGTGCACTGCATACCGCACATACAACAGAAATAACCCAAGGGGACGCCCTTCTCCGATCACGGCGGGAGTGTGCGTTGATGCCTCGGCTGCAGGTGGAGAGATGCTGCTTCACAACCACACTACACCCAAGCCCCACTCACCACTTCTTCTCGGGGATGGGTCTGGGCACGGCGTTCACCCGGCAGGGGAAGTTAGGCTGGCCGGACAGATTCCTCCCCAGAATGGTTCCCACCAGGTTGAGCGGCAGGATGACGAAGAAGCAGATGCAACAGACGGCGACCTGGACAGCAAGAAGCAAAACAAGACGCGTTGCGTTCACGGCCGACACGGAGCTCTCTGCCTCGGGGGCGGGGGGTGTTCCTGGAGGGAGGCCGGCGCCGGGTTTCTAACTCGCAGAGTGGAGGAACTCACCATGGTGCCGAAGGGGATGGCTCTGGACGCATGATAGTACATGGCGATGAAGTTGATGAAGAAGGCAGTGCCGCAGACCATAGCGGGGATCAGGAAAGCCCCGATAAACATCTGCTTGATCCATCTCCTGCCTGAGCAGACGGAAATCAATAGCACACCGTTTGGTATAAAGGCCCACCAGAAGCACGAAATGGCCTAATTAATTAGAGAGCGAATGACTCGGTGTAACAGGAAGTAGTGAGAAGAGTTCAGGAAGAAGAGAGAAGGGTTTATGACTACCTCCTTGCTTTGCATACAGACTTCCCCCAAAGTAGCCGTTGACGGGAGAGGTTGCAGCGTACACGAAAATGGCTGTGCTCAGCATGGATCCTCTCCTGCAGAGAAACGGCCCATAAACGTCTCAGAGCGGACGACTCGAGAACCCCACACGTCACGGCGATAGGACCAACGCTATGCATCCCCGAGCCCCTGGCCACTCACTCAGTATACAGGTCCTCGATCATGGCCACGATGATGACGATGAAGGACACGGAGAAGATCTGGCAGCCGGAGCCGATCAAGGAGGAGAAGAGCATGGGGTGGCTGGAGGGCCGGAACACGTCCCCGTGGACCTGCTTCCAGCCGTACTCGTCGCCCAGGTCGCGGTCCTGGAACCAGGCGGAGCACAACATTAAGAACAGCAGTGCCCTCACGTCTGAGCTGATGGGGCCTGGTTACGGGTGGACGACTGCTACAAAACAGGCTGCACATGAAGCAAACTGAGACTACGGCAGGGCATGGACAACGCGCTGAAGCCCTTTCAAGGGCTGCAGAGTTTCCATGGTGAAGCATGGATGGTTCATTTGTAATGCTTCACTGTTGTCAGTCACTCAGGGAGAAGAAAGACTCAAGACAGTGCCAGTGTTCTGTCCCATGCTTGCATGGGCAAAGCGTGAGTGTGCTTGTGGGCGTGTCTTATTTTCCCCCCATCTTCCCAGGTCACGGCCCTCCCTTGTTCCTCATTGGGCGGCCAGACCACCAATCCAAATCAGCTACGTTATGAAAACTCCACATCCCAGGAAGTCTCTCTGGACTTTGTTTGCCTAAGCTACGTGTCGAAGGCTGCAGCTAAAGTGATTGTCTGTTTAGCCGTGTGCTACCGGCTCTCCATGTTGTCCTCCCAGGGAAGGGCCCTAGGTAGGCTGATGGTACCCTTTACACCGCCCACACGCGTAGATAAAACCCTCGTCTAGAACACTACATGGGATACCTTCAGTGTACTATTGCTAGCTAGTCTAGTCAGTAATACTTTGTTCGTTAGGCCGTGCGCTTCAGTAGTAGTTTTGTCGAGTTGCTTTTATTTTTTCCCTTCTCTCATTTGGGGTCCAACTACATTATTAATAGAAAAACAAAGGGGAAGGGAATTCCCTTAAGGATATTGTCCTGGAATCAAACTTTAACACAAGACAAACAGATCAATGAATATCTGCAACAGATGTACCAAAAACCATGAAGTACTTCCTTACTGTAATCTAGCAATTACTCCAAGTGCCTTTTTTTAATTGCCTAAGATTAATGTGGAATATTAAACCAAAGCATTTCGTGTTGGAAGTGACATATTACTGCATTAAAAATATGAATTTAAAAAGCGCAAACTGACAAGTATGTTTACCATGTCATCCATTTCCTCTTCTTTGCTGTATCTGGCATAATCCTTCCGCAGCGTTCTCATCAGAATCATGGACACCAAGCCCACCAGGAAGATGACCATCATGAAGGAGTTGAAGATGGAGAACCAGTGAATCTGAAAGCAGAGCAACCACCTCAAACTCCATTCACTAAATCGTATCACACATGCAAAACTAGATGCAAAATTGGCAACATTTTATTTTATCGCTAAAGTAGGTTCAGTGCATTCATTCATAAAGTGCTGGGGAGAATTCTGTTGGAGAAAACAGTAATAGGGCGGAAAACAAACCACATTCTAACAGAAAAAGCAGACTGTCTGGTAGTCAAATGTAGTCTTATTTTGAAGAAATGCCCACTAACGCTGCAATAACAAAAGACCACTTACTCTGTGCTGAAAGAAGGAAGGATCAAGGTACTTGTCGAACCGGTCTTCAAACTTAACGTCCGATTTCTTCCACTTGACCTGCAATGGGTTCAACAATCAGCAATGTTCTGCCTTGCACTTCTATGGTCATTAAGCTTAATTGCCTAGCTAGCAATTTGAAGCTAGCCATTTGTCTTTTTTATACCGTAACAAAACCTATGGTGGCATACCAGTGCGGAAAAATCGGGAGCAAAAATGGCTCTGCGCGTTGCGCACTTTCGCTGCACTCACGGGCAGTACTTCTCTGCTTCGGGGAGCGATTAATGAGGCCCCTGTCCGTACAACTGTTGTTTAAACTCTTGAGTAGGGATGCACCGAAATGAAAATTCTTGGCCGAAACCGAACATACTGAAACAGTTGGCCGAAGGCCGAAACCGAATACCGAATGTGGCTTTTACTGTTTTTCATTCATTTTGCTTTAATTTTTCACCATTGCATAAATCAAACAATTAAATGTCCTTTATAAACTTTTTTGTCTTGCTTTTCTATAAAAAAAAATCAATTACAAATTTGATACAAAATATTGAATCAATACTGAACGTTTTCTAACATTCCAGCAGACATTATAGCAAGAATTTAAGAACAATGTACCTTTAAATAAATGAGTAAAACTTATTTTTATTTTTTATTTAAAAAAAATAAAATAAAAATGTTCGGTGTATTATGTTTAGCCTTTTTACTCCTTCGGCCGAAACCAAACATTATGTTTTGGGCAATTTTCGGCCGAACATGTTCGGTGGCCGAATATTCGGTGCATCCCTAATCTTGAGTGTTTTCTTGCACACTCAGCTTGGCTGTTCTTGCAAACAGCCGTTTTCCTTTTGAAACTTAGAAGGCAGATCCAGCTATGGCCGGTGTGTAACTAAATTGATTGGTTACACGTTGCCGTATACGTCAAAGCACCGCTCGGATTCCTTGGAAGACTTTTTAGGGAGTATATAAAATATTAAACAGACCAGGAAATAAACGTTAAAAATACTGAGTTAAGAGTAATTTGCCATAATTAATCAAATTATAAAAGGAAACTACATGAATTGTAAGCATTGCATCGCTGTAGTTAGTGTAACGCAGTTATTAATATGATGATAATATATGATTGTCTAATGAAAAATATAACAATTCGTTGGGTCGCGCGATTAATACGTCACTCGTAGGCGCGGCACTGTTTACAGCCAGCCGCCGACAGGTTGGTTCACGGTTCATGCACGCCCACAGCGAGCTTTAGTGAGAGCGACCACAGCTTGTATTTTGGTCATATCTTAACACTGGACTGTAGGCCTATATAAAAGTGTTGTACCTTCACTGTCTTTGGGTTAAAAAAACTCCTTCAACTCAGTATCCGTCTAGTCCAACAAAAAACTCTGTCAGCTGCTGCTGCTGCAGACGTTGTGCAGACGGGCTCGGAGTCGGCACCGCGTGCATCAACAGTCACTCAAAGCAGCGGTAGTAATCACACAACCGGACGGTGTAGAAAGTCCCATCAGTTAAAAATAGTAATCCAGTTTTTAAATCCAAGTTAAAATCTGCATGATGTAGAGCTAGTTAGCTTAAAAAAATTTAGCAAACAGTGTCAAATGTGATGTGTTCAGGTCAGCTCAGTAATGTGATTGATGTGTTCAAATGCAACATTAAAAAAATGAAATTTGAGATTTTGGCGAAAACTTGTTTTCCCAGCTGAATAAAATAGATAGTAAAGATGGAATTATGACCAGTTTAAGGTCCTATCTTGAGCTATGATCATCGTATCAGCAATTAAAGCAATAATACAAGTTCTATTTCAACAAAATAATGGATAAGTAAGTACCAAAAGGGGCATCAATAAAGACTTCGATCCTTAAGGAGTCTCGAAAATGGTATCAATATCAATAAAAATTAACGATCTGAGAGAAATTAAGATGATTTAATTTCTTTTTAACCGTTAGTATTTACCGGTTAAAGATCTTATCGGTTAAACGGTTAACCATGGACATCCCTTATATCCCTGTGTACATATAAATGTATATCATACATTGTATGTTGTTTTTGTGTCATCCCAGTTATGCTTTTTTATCATTTAACATTACTTTTAATAGTTCCAGGACGTTGGAGCAATAACCTGGTGTTTTGACACTTCAGTCTGCGCTGTGAATTTGAAGTAATGTTCAGTTTTTGAATAAAGATGCGGCAATTACAAATGTTTCTTTTTTTATCAGATTCATCGATTATTAAAATAACCGTTAGTTGCAGCCCTACAGCCATTTCTTGGGATTCAGAGAAGGCAAGTCGACTTGTCTACGCAGTGTTCTGCGCACGGGAAAAGTCAATTTTACTTGTGATTTTCTACAGTGGCATGCCGCCGTTAAAACACAACATTAAAACACTATTTTGTAAGGTGGTTTACCATTGTCAATCCCATAGGAATGAATAGTATTCAGTACTCACAGAATAGGACATAGCGATTCTCGTGTTTGGCACCAGCTTGACTTTGCCTTCACTGGTCAGGTTGACGTCCACAATCCGGTTGCCATTAAAGCCGATCTCCAGCTTCTTGTACGTCCACAGGTAATGGTCCTCTCCATTTTCATCGGCCTCACCAACAATACCTGATCAACGAGACACAGATCATGCTTTTAAAATGCCAGAGGTAATGGGGTCATTGGTTGCAAGCAATACCATTCCTGTTTGGTAGGTGTTAGGATGTTATGTGAATCTGTGGACTGGCCATGGAATCAGTAATAAATTGATTTTCATTTTTCATACACCTTCAGGTATGTTGCTCTGCTATTAGACATTGCAGAAAGGAAAACTTAAGTCTACTCCCTACATTATTTTCAGCACTTGTGGTATTAAAGCCACCATAAATACAAGAAACCGGATACAGGGTTGAAGTCCATATTTAGTTATTCTGAATAAACAGATTTACGTTGTGTTTGACGTGTGTAGCGAGTTATATAAGAGCTCTTGCCCCACCCTTTGTTCAAATTACAATCAGGTAACAGTTGCACTGTTTGATTTACTCTGGGATGGGCCGAAAAGAAAAGGCATATGACAAGCCATGTGAACTTTTAACTGTCACAGCTTATTATGTTACTATTATACAGCACTAAGCACAATTCTTATAAAAATTTAACTTATCTCAAGAATTTACACTGCAAAATTAACCAGCTTTGGCTCCTATCTCAACTTAGAGTAAACTATTCAAGCACGGAGCCAATTGGCCCGATATACAATGAATGAAAACTGGTTCTTCCTTTGGCATCAGGTTAAACAAGTGTTCTAGGAGGCATGAGGTGTCAAACGGATACAAGTTTCCTGCTTCTAGTTAAACAAGTATATAAAAGATGCAAACTAATTGATAGTACATACTGTAAATTTAGTGCATGCAAGCTTTCCTTTCGAATGATTCACAGATGCAGGCATACAAAAACCCTGTTAATAAATCGCTCCAAGCTCCAATCAAAGCTTTGAGCGATTAATAAACTACCAATACTGTCTGAGCAATAAGTATTACTTACCCCAGATGGGAAGGTCATCGATGTACATCTGGTACCAGTAGTGATTGTTTATGGCGTAAACAAAGGCATCCCTTTTGGCTTTGTCCAGCTCAATGTCACAGTATGAGGTTTGCATGACTTCATCTACAAAAAGAAGAGAGCACCAAATCAACGTTGAGATCGTTCAAATTTAAAAATGTGGCCAAGTGTTCCAGTTAACAGTTAAATACCTTTGAACTTTATGTCTAGTCCGCTGAACTCCAGCTCCACTCCTTGCAAAGCTTCTCCAAGAGTCTCGTGGTAATGACTGATGGTCTTCTTGGTGCCCACACAGAAGGGCAAGGAGAAGTACTTGTACGTCTCTTGTCGGTTATGGTAAGGCCCCACCGTATTCATCCATAACACCACCTCCTCCTTGTCTACGTACTGTAGAAAGAAATGGCATTTGATCACTTTGCTGTTGGTTATGGCTGAATAACCAAAGAGTTTAACCAATAATAAATGTTCTATAAAAATGGAGTGCCATATGATAAACACTTCAAGTTTAGGCAGGGATTAAGCGCAACCTAGAGATCAGGGCGAACTATTGGAGACAGCTGAGAGCTTGGTTAACATCCGTTGCGTTGTTTATTTCAATATATATTTATTTGGTAGGTTTAGAAAAGAAATAATACACTTCGTAGACTTGTGTAAATCGTTCCCTAGTTCAGTCCACAATCAAATGGATAAAATAAAAATAGCCATAGTAAGCGACATCTGAAAGCAACACATGGAATGAGATTTATGCGACATGAAACAAGCTTCTCCATAAGCATCAGTTGCAGAAAGCATTTCACAAGTTAAACGGTGGAAGACCAGACTTTTTTCAAGAAAGAATCACCACGAAAAGGCCCTGAACCGGCTTGAGAACAGGAAACAGAGTTCGTTCACACATGCACCACACCATAGGATACCAATGCATTAGAAAGGCAACCAAATGATTAACCCTATTTAAATGTCAAACGTAAATGCAGTTTATCTGCAAAACTGGGCTCGGGTCTGCAGCTTCCGAACTGACTGGGGGTCGCTAGCTGGCTAGGGTTAGCTAGCTAGCACTAGCAAGCAGAAAGATGTCCGCTATGTAGCGATGAAATGTTAATGCGAGCATTAAACAGTCAGAATACAGACCACCAAAACCCCAGGCTGCCAAAAGAGTTAATGAGTTGTCACCAGTTTAACATCGTTATTGTTGATTGTCGCTCGCTATGCAGGCTAATGTTAGCGTGTCTCACACTAAGCAGACACGTCCATTATTTTCAATACAAGCAGGGCTGCTCTTTCCCTCCGGCCTCACAGACGTCTTACCGTATGCTCGTGTTCATCTGCCCCCACAGATAATAGTGAACACTCTACTACGAAAAGCACCGCCACTGCAATCTTCCACCTGGAAGACCCCATTATTTTCGGCAAAAGAATAGCGAAAAGACAGGGATGTTAGCTTTGCACGGCTATCCCACCTCCTTCCTGGTTGTATGACAGAAGCGATTTTTTAAGGGACGCTGTCGTACGCATATGGCGTAAAGGAACCCGTGCGCATTCATCGCACAGGAGTGTGATTGACTCGGGGACGTCACGTGGAGCCGTCCCTCCACTCACGTTCAGCAGCGTTGGCTGCAGCGATGATTAACACAACCGCTTCCACATCGTCCGCAACCTTCAGCCACGTCATCCGATTGCCAAGAGAGGAGCTGCGCCTTCACCTTTGACAGGGGAATTCATGGAATACATTATCCTCATAACGTTGAATTGTGCTTGTAAAAGTACATTTATCTAAAATAAATTGAAAGAAGACCGTTTAACTCCAACATCTGTGCTGCGCAGTTGTGGAGATCTGTGTTTTAGTTGTAGACTGAATGTGTTGTTTATCTTACTCAAATAGTCAATACTAATCGAATAATGATCACTGACATATATAGGCTATATATATATATATATATAGCCAGTTATTTGAAGTAAGCATACACTCCAATCACATTATGACTTGCTTATAAATATTTTGAGGACAAATGTTTTTCTAAAAAAGTGAACAATGGGTTTTATTTTATTTATTGTTAAATTATATATATATATATATATATATATATATATATATATATATATATAGTTAAATTATATATATATAATACGTAATCGATATCATATAGGCCTATTGTTTTCAAAGTCTACCAGATAAATCTATCTGAAATGTAGAATAAGTGCTTTAGTTTCATGGCAATAGGAGCAAGGATTTAGCCTTTTTCTTAATACAACAAAAATGTAACAACTATTGTATGATCCTCATAAAGTAGAATAGTGCTTGTAAAAGTACATTGAGTTAATTTAAATACGGTTAAACAGTTCAAAATGTAACATCATGAAATGTTAAAAATGAAATAGTTTATACTTTTTTGGTAAAAAATAAATAAATAATACTCTCACAACTGATAAATAATAATTTTAAAGATTACATTTATCATAAGTCATCGGGCATAATTACTTAATATGTTTTCTGTATTCTTGTCTGACATTATAACCAGGTATGTCTATGTTCATTACACCCAAATCTCCAGTAGAGGGAAACAAACACTGCTTTATTTTTTGATTATTTGACCGTGGTGGAAACATATTCATTATCACTATATCATTATTAACATTACATTTAATGTTGACCTCCATTGTTCCCGGAATCCGAGGCCTTTCTTGAGATCTTTACAAAGCAGGCATGGCTTCAGTTAGTGTACACAAATAGGGTCATTGTTATCGTCCACAGATCGATGTAATTAAGTTGTGTAGTGCAAATCAAATCACAGGCTACCTTGCTCCATTAATCTGACAGCTGGGTTTTTCAGCCACTCTTCAAGGGGAGAGGAAATGTAATCAATTATTCCCCGGGAGATAACCGTGGAATAATTATTGTAATGAGACGTCTTGGAACAATTTACTTTGGAAACATTAAAAAAAATGGCAAAAGATATGGCAATGCCCTCTTTCTTTTTTCTAAAAGATTGTGCCTCATCGTACGGTACAACGTTGATTGAATTCCCTGCTTGAGTACCAGCTTCTAGTTATTTCTTACCCAGTTCTGAGATTGTGTCCCCAGATGACAACAACCTGCTTTGACCCGACGGTAACGCCAGACAGCGTCCGTGGTCAAGCCTCCCGCCGTTGGCTCTCCCTTATTAGTTCCAACAAAACATAACCCGTGAAACAACAACAATGAACCTGCTAGATTGTCCGATTTGTATTCAAACTTGTTTTGCTCTTTTCAGAATAGAACAAACTGATCCAGAGAAAAACAAATCCCAAGTATATTGGGCCATGGTTGGAGGACTAATATTCTCTCTAGGCCTAATTAAGAACCTAAATCTTAACTTAACAAAACAGCACAATCTTCAATATACAACCTATTGTTATTTTTCCCCCCATCTTATATTAGATGATTGAATACGATCCCATAGTAATGGGAGTGTAAACCAACCTCTGTAATCCATTGACAAGACACTGTAAATGATTCAACTCAGTTGACAGATAAGCCATGCTAATTATTTTGGTATTTTTGATCTTTTATATTTTTATCAAAACACTATTTTGCGATGATGATGAAGATAAATGAAAACTGGATTTCCATCGTTCAGGGATCTATGGCACCATGCAGAATCCTTCTCTTGAGCCCTTCCCCATTTATTCCTTTGGACAGTGTGCCCTAAGGAGCAATGGTAGTAATAATAATACAACAGAGCCTGCAAATAGAACTTATCTTTTCAATCCTTACTTGAAATGGTGGGAGCATGTTCCATTCGGCCATGGACTTGGGAACACACGATGAGCTAAGGGAGATTTATTCCTCAGTGGTGAGGTGCATGTTGAAGGTGTGTGGAGTACCGATGAGGACCCAGACGCCCAGAATAATCCATCTCATTTCAACTCGTTTTGGTGGGATTTGTTGGCTCGTCTGTTGATCCCGAAGGCCAATTCACCGCAGAATCATTCAAATGATAAACAAATGGCAGAGCCCACTTTCTGATCACCATGGGATGGTGTCTCAAGCACACACGTTTGATTGAATTTCCTGCTAGACTAGCAGGAATGGAGTTTAAGGCCCAATCCCATTTCTACCCCTTCCCCCTTCCCCCTCCCCTTCCCCCTCCCCCTTGTTTTGAAGGGGTAAGGGGAAGGGGTAAGGGGTGGAAATGGGATTGGGCCAAATTCTACTCTCAAGAATTGTAATTGTAGTCAGAATTGTTTGAACTATAGCTGTTCTTTAGATATGTGAACTATGGAAGCACATTATATTCAAATTGCTGAAAGGAGCAAGAGGGATGTCTGTCACGAACCGCCTCGTCTCAAATCCTTGCGTTTGAGTCGAGATTGCTGTGTGTAGGAATTATGTTTCTTTCAAATCCATCCGTGATCCGAATCAGCGGCGGCAGAGCTTCAGAGGGGGCCACACACCAGACGAGCCAATAGGAGACGCGTGTAGCAGATGGAGAACGCACCCCGGGTGATTCCAGTTTAATAGAATCCCGGTTCATGAAACTAAAAAAGCTGGTTTTGTACATTGTGCAAGAAATGTCGCGTTACCACCAGGGTATCGTTTCCTCCCTCTTTTAAAAGTTTTTGTTAATCAAAGCAGGAGAAGTACACAAATCGGTCGCACCTGATAAAAATAGTCCTGGTCTTCCCCGTGGCCTCCTCTCAGTCAGAGCGGAGGAGGCCAAACCTAAGCCCTTATGGGCCAAAGAAGCACTGACACCCCTGACACCCCTGGTTCCCGAGGTTCACCCCACAGGGCTTGCTATCGTAGAGGTGCTAGAAATGGAAATAGGAGTGGCCTCGGAGTTCCCCCGTTGAGTCCCTTCCTTTGAGACTCAGACGAGGATTCAAACTCTGCAGGCGGTCTTTAGGAGAGTGTTCTGGAGCACTTTGTATTGGAGCCAAAGGTTTGGAATAAGGGATATACTACGGTGTCGCATGCCTTCTACAAGCTGATGGCTTATAACGACACACACCTCAAACCCACCATTATACTAATCCATGAAACAGCGTGTGCACACACTGTTTCACGGTTTCACACAAACACTGTTTGTGAGAAACCAACTCATTGTCAAGCTCAGAGACCTGGGTTATTTTTTAACCAAATTATTATTATTATCAACATAAATTTACCAATACATACACATATTTATTTGTAAGTATTGTGAACAATTCATCAGCACCAATACTGTTTAACAGAAATGAAACAAAGTAATTGGAATTATGTTTAACAGAAATCAAACAAAGTCATTGGAATTATATTAACGTAATAAAATGTATATCCTTATGTGATGTGTAAATTTACGTCATCGTTCCCTGCATGGCGAGATTCTGAAGATCTTCACGACATTTCTTCTGTTGTAACCACAAAGTTCCTGTTGGGAACACAGTCCACATGTTACGGAATCATTTCGATTTGCCAACCAAACCTCTCATCTAACACATGTGTATAGTGAAATGTTTCTCACTTGATGATGGCGGGCAGGCGAGGGTCTTTATATAATCCATTATGCAGATACCCCAGAGAGCCTTCAAACGTTACCATCCTGACTCGTTTGTCATCCTGGACACTCAGCGCTGCCTGATACATCTGGAACAGAAACCCAGAACTCACACACAGCAACGACAACAATAATATTACCGCTATTATAACAGTTGTTATATACTGGCTCTTCTTACCTGTTCAGCGTTACGAAGCGTAGTTAAATGATCATCCTCTGAATGAAGGAACAGAAGCGGGTTCCTCATTTTCTTTACACTGCAACATTATGAGAGCAAGCCATTTGTTGTTACTGGTAGTCATGAACAATCAGCTTGAAGTCACAATGAGAAGCATTTCAACTAGCTCAATGCTTTAAATGACCTGGACATATCTGTAGTCAATGCTGAAAGTGACATATTCTACAAATACAAAATGCTGTCCAGCCCGTACAACCCCATAGCATAACTGAATTTTTTAAATCTCCCGCCGAACCAGTAGGAAGGTCTCAATGCTACACATTGCGACTCTTAAGTGATGATACATATTTTTTGGATGGGTCACCAATCAAAGCAATCAAAACATACTTCTCGTCATTAGGGAAGATCATATCGCCCACTTCGTCTCTCAATATGAGCCTTTTTATCGTCCATGAATACTGGGGATTTTAGAAAAGATGAGGTGAGATATGCAGTGAAATTGGTCTGACATGAAAATCCATTACAGAAATAGGCAGAGCAAGGAGAGTTTAAAAATATTACCCTGTAGAAGTGACTTTGAGGCTCTGCCCTCCGTGCATTTTTAAATGCACCTTCAAGGATCACACCGTCAACTAGCACACCTTTAAAAGACATAGATGAAGAATGTGTCAGTGTGATCTTCCAAAGATGAACTAAGTTGTTTAGTGCAAATCAAATCATACCTTGCTCCATTAATCTGACAGCTGTGTTTGTAGCCACTCTGCAAGGGGAGAGGAAATGTAATCACTTTTCAATTAATACCCGACAATGAATCGTATCATTAATATTGTTATGAGATGTCTTGGAAAAATTGACCTTGGAATCATTCAAATTATTCCTGTCATTAAAAGGGGTTATGTCAGTTCAACCTTGATTGCATTTCCTGCTTCCCTAGCCAGGTTTGGAGTTTAATTGTACTCTTAAGTATTGTAAGTATAGTCAGAATTTTTATTTCTTCAGATATGTGAAATGTAGGTTGGTATATCTAGTCGCAGAAAATATGTATTCATATAAAAAATAACCTTATTTTATGGATTAAGACTTAACACATCTGCTCCTGCAAGTTTCAAATCTGTGATTCCCTCAAAATATTTTTGACACAAATTTCCCTCTAAACTGCAAATATTAATATTCTCAGAAATCCAGATGTGGCTGGCTAGTTCACAGACCTGAACAGTAGGTGGAGCTGTATATCGGGGAAAAAACTCTATACACAAAAAAACAGCAGCTTTCCATTGCTAATCTGAGTAAGGGGTCTTTCTGTTTCCAAACCATCTTGACTGGAATCCGTGTTTAAGGTGCAGTGTGTAGAATTGAGTGGCATCCAGCAGTTAGGTTGCAGATTGCAACCAACTGAATGCCCCCACTCACCCCTCCCTTTCCAACGTTGCAGGAGAATCTAAGGTCGCCAGTGCTGACCTGAATGTGTAAAGGGCTCTTTATGGTTCCACATTCGCGCAACGCAACGTCCTTGCGGACCCTCCAACGCAAGGGCCGGACATACGCCTCAGGTGATGCCAGTAAAGCGTTACTTAGTAACGCATTACTGGCCTCAGACCACTTTTTTCAGTAAGGAGTAATCTAACGCGTTACTATTTCCAAACCAGTAATCAGATTAAAGTAACTCATCAAAGTCAGTGCGTTACTATTTTTTTTACCAGATCACCGATTGGTGTTGAGAGCGATGGAGTGGTGTGTGTGTGTGTGTCTGTGTGTCTGTCTGTCTGTCTGTCTGTCTGTCTGTCTGTCTGTCTGTCTGTCTGTCTGTCTGTCTGTCTGTCTGTCTGTCTGTCTGTCTGTCTGTCTGTCTGTCTGTCTGTCTGTCTGTCTGTCTGTCTGTCTGTCTGTCTGTCTGTCTGCCTGTTTGTGTGAGAGTGCATGTGCGTGTGAAGCGTAAGTCTCAAAAGACTTAAATCCATTTATCTTTAGATCGGATCCGAGTGTCTACCTTGACTCTCCAGAGTCCGCGCCACCAGTTGTTATTAGCGGCGGAATTAGTCACGCGGTGCTGCGTGCGTGCGTGCGTGCGCGTGTGCGTGTGCGTGTGTGTGTGTGTGTTGCGCTGGAGCGACGGCAGCAGAGAGAGCGCGTGGGAGCCTCTACGTTATCACCAGAGAACTAAACCCGCGGGGAGGTCCGAGCAGCTCGAGCGCTAGAACGCGCTGTTTACGTCACGCACGTGGAGATTCGTCCGGTGATCGCCCCGTAAAGCACGCAATGATATTTTTTCTGCGCATTAAAAGTTGCCGGAAGCGGTTGAAAGCCGTGTGTCAGTGTGTGCACCCCGTAGCACCAAATTCTGGGACCTGTATACAAGAGGTACTGATGGGCCCCCCCCCCGAAATCCCCCTACCAGCCCCCTGCGCAGAGTTTTTTTTTGGGGGGGGGGGGGGGGAAGAACAATTGTTGACAAAACCGGTTGTAATTTTTTATTTGGAGGTGGCAGGGGGTGTTGTCGCAGCTAAATGTAACTAATAAAGTAACTTGTAATCTAACTTAGTTACTTTTAAAATCAAGTAATCAGTAAAGTAACTAAGTTACTATTTTAAGGAGTAACTAGTAATCAGATTACTTTTTCAAGGTAACTGTGGCAACACTGAACGCCTCCCAGAAATTGTAACCTTACGTCGAGGCGACGCAGAAGCAAGGGCTGTGATTGGTCCGCTCACTAAAACCCGACGCAGAACCATTAACCTTCACGACTGCGTCGAAGCGTCTGTGTGGTCATTGCGTTGCGGGAACGTGGGACCATAAAAAGTCCTTTAGGTGCCATTAGGTACTTCAAAATGATGGCATTGTCGACGACACCATCGCGTATAGCGTTAAGTGATGAGTGTCAGTGTTTTTTTTAAACGTTATTTAGTCTTTAAAACTATAGTCCATCAATTAGTTAGTTTATAGATCATCTTGATGTCAACATAGTTAATTATCCTACTTTGTCACTACTACTAAAAGAAGACTGTAATATGCAGAAAACAGGAGTTAAATCCTATGTTTTTGCCAGTCTCTGACAACCATTTTCCACACCGCTCTGAGCGCATGTGGCTTAGTGTGCGTGATTGTGTTTGTTTGCGTCAGAATGAGGGCACTTATGTTTGATTTTCAAACTGAATCAGAAAATGACACATCTTCAACTCCAAATACCAACCAACAACTTCACAAATCGTAGAAAACAGTTACAATAATCCGTGACAATAATTCTGGTAGCCAGGTTCTACTTCTTTCTCACCCGCTTCCAAGAGAGTGTCCCCAGATGAGCACTCGGCTGCCTCCGCTGTGCTCTTTGGCCCAACGGTGCAGCCAGACAGCGTCCTTGGTAAGGACTTCCTCCGTGGGCTTTCCAGTCGAGTCACCGAACCCTGACAGAATACCAAAAGATGGTGCTTACACTCATCAAGGAATTGACTTAGCTATGGCTTAACATATCAAACCTGTACATCTTGCGCCTGTACTATGCCACTGTTATCGTCGGGCATGGACAAAAAGGCCTGACGCAATTGGACAGACCTACAACCAATCAAATCTAAGAAACGTGTGAGCCATCAGTAGCAGCCATCTTGGTTGTTTCTAAAAAAGACCCAACAGTACATCCCATAGGGTGCTCGTACAGCCAATAAAGCGGCCCCATATTAGATCAACTGTTGTGATTGGTCCGACCAAGTCCAGGTCTGCTGGATATCTGTCTGAACAGGAGGGGGGCTGGATGCATTTGCTAGAGCAAATAAAGCATGAGCTCCCAGATTGGTATTGTTCCCAGTCTACGTACTTTTTCTCCCCCGACCAAATTAATTCCGAGACCTGAATCAACGGAGAACACCAATTGATTCAGAGAACTGAGCAAATGGATAGTTGGCTTTAATTCTAGACACATACGATTTAATGTCTGCAGTGAAAAATATAATTAACATATCATTGAGTTTACAGGCCTATGAGACAAGGACCAACCTCTGTAATCCATTGACAACACATGGCAACCAATGGAACTCAATACCTGTTGAGACAAATAAATGTTTAATGAATTCCTTTCACATTTTCCATAGCTATAAAATCCTATTTTATGATTTCACGGCGGTTACTCACGTTGACCACTCCAATGCGATGCTTGGCTGCCCTGTTTGAACGCAAACACATTTCAGTGAGAACCGACTGCTAACAACTAGTTTGGAGTACTTACTAATTCTATTGCTGTTACAATATAAATAAACCTGGTACCTTGTCTGTGTTCTACCATGTAGATAAATGATAACTGGACTTCCATCTTTCAGAGATCTGTGGTACCATGCAGAGTCCTTCCCTTGAGCTTCTTTCCACTTATCATCCGGGACAGTGTGCCTTGAGGAACAACCGTAGTAATAATACAACAATAGAGCTTGCATTAGTCAGCACTTCAAACCCTTCCTTGAAATGTAGCCTTGGGCTTGCAAACACACCATATGCCAAGGGAGATTCCTTCTTCAGGTTCAAGGTACATGTTGATGGTGTGATTTAGTGCCAGTTCAGCCGGATGACTGAGATCAAACACAAATGGTGCTCTGACTGCAAATATATAAATAAGTCAACAAAGGATTAATGGAGATACGTTTACAGGGTACTTTTGCATGGGTGGATTTGAACAGTGATTTCCAGGAGTTAACTTACTTCGATGATAATATACACGCTGCCTTATTATTTCAGGAAGCTCCTCCAAGATAGGCATCATAATAAAAATAGCACAAAGTGCATATGCGCCACTTTTTACCCAAAACCAGAATTTTGATCTGCAGGGAGAGACCGAAGGGTATGTGAAAGAGCGTCTGAGGGAACATGGTTGTTTATTACCAGGGGGAAAACCAGTGGGCATCGGCATTAAGGTCTTAGAGCTCATCAGCCATTTGTAAGGCCATACTTTGTTTGTTACATTGAATAAGCTGCAGTTATAATGGTTATGATTTGAATGATCACAACTTAAGTAAAACTTACGCCAGCCCCTTCTTTTCCTGGCAAACGGTTGTTTTCGTCTGCATGCGAGAGGATGAGGACACATTCTCGCCATCAGAATGTTCAGTAACTCTTTTCCTCATTGTACTTAGTAATTACTAAGTAAGTAGAGTTAGTATGTGCAGGGAATATGAAATGACTGCGGCCTGAACTCCAACGCGTATCTGGACTAGTGTCTTTTACCAGCGGGGGGAATACAATATAGCGAAAATCCACCTCCGTCATATGTTGGGGGAGGCGCCAAGTAGGTGGAGAGAGGACCATGCATTGCATCGCTATCCGGGTAATTATCAGTCTTTACTTCCTATGAGCAGCCGACTCCCTGAAAAGCATGACTGTGACAAAATATATGCCCGAAACATGTACACATCTTTATTTTTTTTCTATTTCAGTCATAACCATGGATTTCAGACGGAAAGGGATGGCCCTTAGATTTGTGTCCCTCTTACTCGCCGCTAAACCCATGCATCAGAAAGTCCCGCCCTCACCCTCGCCAATAACGGCTAGCTTGTAAGTCCGCCCTTTCCGGTAGACCCCCATGAGACCTCTGACTGAGCTCGTAATCTAATAATGGGTCTCAATGGAGAGAAACGAGCTATTTCTTCCTTCTCAGAGACACACAAAGCATAAACAAAAATGGAATTCCCATTAAAACGGACATTTCTGTTGCAGAAATAAAGATATATGTGGAACATTCTGCAACAGCTCAATACAAATACTTGTATGTTTGTTCGATAATTGTTGATCGGCAAAACCTTTTTTAGAAGTTTATTTCTGAATATAATTTAACTTAGTACGTGATTTGACGATGTAAAAATAGCCTACATGTCCTCATATTACTTCATTTAGAAGTCAACTAGCAAGTCCACCTTTTGACCCTGTCAATAGTTTTGAACTATCTGTAATGATTGACTAGTGATGATAAAAATTATGAATCCAATCACTTGTGCGGAGTGTTTGCATAACCACCTACAAAGTGAGAGGGACTTGTGTGTGCATGATCAATGATTTAGTTTCTGTGACTTGACAAAAACAAGTGGCTAGAATTAGCAAAATGTACATGCAAAGAAACCCTTATTTTCTAGGACTCTGCCAGCAGGAGAAAGTTTGAAGTGGTTACAGTGAAAATACATATGCAAATAAATATTCGGCATAGCCGACAGAGAGAGTCCGGGCTGAGGGGGAGTCTCCCTGAATCTGACGGCTAAGGTACACTCCAAGGGTCAGATAGAGAAAATAAAGATATCACACACACACACACACACACACACACACACACACACACACACACACACACACACACACACACACACACACACACACACACACACACACACACACACACACACACACACACACTATGCAAAATACATTGTCTGTAGATGCACGCCGTGCACATCCACATTGTGCACGTGGCTGTAAAAGCAAGTAGGGACGGTTTGGACCAACCTTCCCCGAGCGGCAGGCTGAGAGAGCCAGAAGAGGAGCCTTGCTCTTAGCCCCAGTGTCCTGATCCACGCAGATCAT
This sequence comes from Gadus chalcogrammus, assembly GCF_026213295.1. Taxonomy (NCBI): domain Eukaryota; kingdom Metazoa; phylum Chordata; class Actinopteri; order Gadiformes; family Gadidae; genus Gadus; species Gadus chalcogrammus. The sequence continues at coordinate 1,810,355 of NC_079426.1, forward strand.
CTGGCACCTTCCACATCGACCTCCAACCTTAGTGTTTAAGAAGCACATAAGCGCACTATGGAAGCCCTTGTTGTATTGGATTCATCTTTTGTGTTTTTTGTCATGTATCCATGCAGCCCCACAACCAATCGATTAATTCCGTCATTCATTCATTAAATGCAATCAGATGCGTCAGCTCACAAGAATTTGAGCGTTTCCGATGATCAGCTGTGACCAAGAACCCTCTTCGAATGGCCCCACTCCAGCGGCAACCAAATTGGCCTGAAAGCCGCTGATGAGATCCTGTCTCTCGAGAGGCTGGCCGTCTTCCGAGGATTCCTGTCTGTTCGGCAAACAGCGGACACAGAACGTGGAAGACGGCATATCCATTTCCATTTGTTGTTAATCTCAGAGCATTGAAAAACGTGGACTTATTTTGTGTTAAAACCAAATTAACCTGCTTCGAATCTGTTCCTGGATGAGGTCCACGCTGGCCTGGTTGATCAGGAGATATTGAGCTTCATTCACAAGGGAAAGCACAGCAGTGGAGGCTGCGGAAAGTGCAACAGCGTGCATTACCACAATTATTCGATGCAGTCCAGTTATTCCCATGTTTCACTTTAGTACATCACAGCGATTTTAAAGAAATGGAATAAAATGCACCACAACTGATTTTACATCAGTTCACTTTATCAATACAAAACCATTTGTATGAAAAACTAAATAAAAACATAAAATGTAGGGGATCTGACGCCAAACTTTTGACAAGCTTTTTGCAGTTTTACCTGTGTTCAATCTTTTCTGCCCTCTGTCGTTTGTCGTATCAGACAAAGTAGACATCTTCGGATGTAGCGGTCACTCTGCTCAAAGAGTCCTGTTGGAAAGATCGGCAGAAGAATATGGTTTGATGTTAAGGCCTCAAGGTCATTGGGGTCATCCGAAACCTCTGCGATGGGTCTGTCATTTAGTATTGCCTCTACCTCACAAAACAGCATCTGCAGGCCCTCATCGTTCAATACCTGCTGTCCAAGAACTGAGGTGAGCATGCTTCGTACTGAGCGAATCAGATGTTCCCAAACACCACCTTGATGTGAAGCAGCTGGTGTGTTAAAGCTCCACTTGATTCCATCTTGGATTTTCACATTGTTCAGCTCTACAAGGCTTTGTTTTAATATTTTGTTCGCACCCACAAAATTTGTGCCGTTGTCGGATCTCAAACTCGACACAGGGCCTCTTCTGCAAATTAATCACTGTATGTTATTAATGTAAGAGTGTGTGTCAATGGAGTCTGCCACTTCAAGGTGCACCGGATGACTGGTCAAGCAGGTGAAGAGCACTCAATAACTTTTTAAAAGGCTTCTTCCTCTTTTGACTGCGATTGGGCCAAAAAATCAACTCCCACGTTTGTGAAAGCGGTCTGGCATAACCCTCTCTTCAGGTAAGTCTGCCAAGTTTTCCTCTGTGGCGTCTACACACAATACGTTTGAGTCGCTTTTCAATGAGGCGATTTCACTTGCAAACCTTTGTTTCTGTTTTCTGCTTCATCATAATCTTGTGGAGTCAAGTTTTTTCCTACAAGAGTGGCTTTAGAACTCTGAAGTTTCTGTTCCACAGAACATTTAACTCTGGCGTCCTCATCGCTCTCAGCGGCTTTGAGTTCTTTCCTCTTTTTGCTCAGAAGCGATAGAACTCTTTTAAGCTGAAGGAACCAGGCAACAGCCACTTTAAGCTTCCTCCATGATGAGAAGTAGTTGATGAAGTGGTGTGTGGCATTATCTGCATATTTGACAATGGTATTCACTTTTGTTTTTTTGACCTCGGGGTCATCAGCAGGAATCACAGCTGGATCCATGTCCGCTACAGGCCACTCCTTTTCTGGCAAGTAGAGGAACTCTGGGCCTTTAATCCATCGTGATCTTGTAAGGAATTCCTCAGCTCTCATTCAACAAGATGCTTTATCTGCAGGGTTGACCTTGGTGTTTACATACTTCCACTGGTCCCCGTTGGTGGCTTCTCTGATAACAAAGGTATGAAAGCGCCTAGTTTCATTACAGATGTACTTCAGAACAGTTGTAAGAATCCTAATGGATCATATAGGGAGCTGACCACAGACAAAATGCCTCTCCTGGTCTGTGGACGTTCCCGTAATGCAGTCCTGAAGCTGAACTGGTTAGATTCCACACACCTTTGCAACCCAGTGCTCTTTTTATTGGAAGCTGGTCTGTGTCTAAATCCAGTTCTCGTACATCTGTTGATCTGATGTTACCTGGGATTGACGTCAACACAGAACGGCTATTTGTCTCCCATTTTTGGAGGCTGAATCCACCTTTGTTACAGAGTGCTGTCAAGTCTTTCACAATATGTATTGCATCTTTCTCCGTGGCTGTGGACTTCAGGCAGTCATCTACGTAGAAGCTGTAGTTGACTGTGCTTATCACTTCAGGAGGAAAATCAGATGCATTGTCCTCAGCAGCTCTCCTCAAGGCATAGTTGGCACAACTTGGGGCGATACTGCTCTAAACAGGTGTACTCTCATCCGATGTTCCACTGGCTCTAGATCAGTGATGCCACCAAAGGAAGCGGAAATTCCCAAAGTGTTGTCTCTTGTCGTAAATGGGAGAACAGTCTTTTAAATGACAAGTGTTATTGTGGTGTAAAGCCAAAGTATATTTAGGTTTGAGATTTTATTTATTATATAGGAACAATTGTTCCTATATAATTTCACAACAGTGTGAAACAATAACTCGAGCACTCCAATAGTGTTACCGTTTTCCACTACGGCTTTGAGAGGGAATTTGAGAGGGGAGCTTGTAAGCGCAAGACCCCGAGTTGATCTGGCTGCCGAGTCGATCTGGTACCCACAGCTGTCTTATCTATGCCCGCCTACCTCTATATATAGGCTAGTAATAATAATGAAAAAAAAAAGCATAAACAAACTCAAATTAACTTTAATTTATAATACAAGCGAGAAAATAAGCATAAAATAATCATTGTTTTATATTAAGCAAACAAACCAAATAAATATTTTACAATTAAATCTTACGACTGCATAGCTCCAAAAATACCCATAATCATCAAAAATTAAACACATCAGAATCCAGACAAATAATCAATGCTGCCAGCTAACCTCAATCGAACGACTTTATCGGACGTGTACATCGCACAGCCACATCGAGAGACTGCCGCAAATTTTGGGAGTATAGGAGACTAAAAAGCTGGTTTTGTACATTGTGCAAGAAATGTCGCGTTACAACAAGGGTAACGTTTCCTCCCTCTTTTAAAAGTTTTCGTTAATCAAAGCAGGAGAAGTACACAAATCGGTCGCACCTGATAAAAATAGTCCTGGTATTCCCCGGGGCCTCCTCTCGGTCAGAGCGGAGGAGGCCAAACCTAAGCCCTTATGGGCCAAAGAAGCACTGACACCCCTGGTTCCCGAGGTTCACCCCACAGGTGAACCTTATAAGGGAACGGTTTGCAATAAGGGATACACTATGGTGTCGCATGCCTTCTACAAGCTGATGGCTTATAACGACACACACCTCAAACCCACCATTATACTAATCCATGAAACAGTGTGATATTCTGCATCCCCTGTTCCTGTATTAATATTGCTGTCTTTTAAGTGTTAAGCATCCTTTATATATATGTATACATGTCTCTAATGTAAAGAAAAGAAAAGGAAAGAGGCAGGCCTTTTACTGTTTGTGTGAAACCATGTCATTGTCAAGCTCAGAGACCTGGGTTATTTTTTAACCAAATTATTTATTAACATAAATTTACCAATACATATACATATAAGTATTGTGAACAATTCATCAGCACCAATACTGTTTAACAGAAATGTAAGGGCAATCAAACAAAGTCATTGGAATTATATTAACGTAATAAAATGTATATCCTCTCAATTCATGTGATGTGTAAATTTACGTCATCGTTCCCTGCAAGGCGAGGCCATTCTGAAGATCTTCACGACATTTCTTCTGTTGTAACCACAAAGTTCCTGTTGGGAACACAGTCCACATGTTACGGAATCATTTCGATTTGCCAACCAAACCTCTCATCTAACACATGTGTATAGTGAAATGTTTCTCACTTGATGATGGCGGGCAGGCGAGGGTCTTTATATAATCCCATATGCAGATACCCTAGAAAGCCTTCAAACGTTACCATCCTGACTCGTTTGTCACCCTGGACACTTAGCGCTGCCTGATACATCTGGAACAGAAACCCAGAACTCACACACAGCAACGACAACAATAATATTACCGCTATTATAACAGTTGTTATATACTGCCTCTTCTTACCTGTTCAACGTTACGAAGCGTAGTTAAAGGATCATCCTCTGAATGAAGGAACAGAAGCAGGCTTCTCATCTTCTTTACACTGCAACATTATGAGAGCAAGCCATTTGTTGTTACTGGTAGTCATGAACAATCAGCTTGAAGTCACAATGAGAAGCATTTCAACTAGCTCAATGCTTTAAATGACCTGGCTGGACGTATCTGTAGTCAATGCAGAAAGTGACATATTCTACAAATACAAAATGCTGTCCAGCCCATACAACCCCATAGCCCCTCACCCACGCCAACTCAGCCAGCTAAGCTGAGCTGTTCGTTCCAGGCAGCTGCACTGCCAGCTACATTGTACTGAATTTTTTAAATCTCCCGCCGAACCAGTATCGTCACTCTTAAGTGACGATACATATTTTTTGGATGGGTCACCAATCAAAGCAATCAAAACATACTTCTCGTCATTAGGGAAGATCATATCGCCCACTTCGTCTCTCAATATGAGCCTTTTTATCGTCCATGAATACTGGGAATATTAGAAAAGATGAGGTGAGATATGCAGTGAAATTGGTCTGACATGAAAATCCATTGCATGAAAAGGCAGAGCAAGGAGAGTTTAAAAATATTACCATTTCGAAGGGATTTTGAGGCCAATACATCTGTACATTTTTAAATGAACCTTCCAGGATCACAGCGTCAACTAGCACACCTTTAAAATACATAGATGAAGAATGTGTCAGTGTGATCTTCCAAAGATCAACTAAGTTGTTCGGTGCAAATCATATCATACCTTGCTCCATTAATCTGACAGCTGTGTTTGTAGCCACTCTGCAAGGGGAGAGGAAATGTAATCACTTTTCAATTAATACCAGACAATGAATCGTATCATTAATATTGTTATGAGATGTCTTGGAAAAATTGACCTTGGAATCATTCAAATTACTCCTGTCACTAAAAGGGGTTATGTCAGTTCAACCTTGATTGCATTTCCTGCTTCCCTAGCCAGGTTTGGGCTTTAATTGTACTCTTAAGTATTGTAAGTGTAGTCAGAATTTTTATTTCTTCAGATATGTGAAATGTAGGTTGGTATATCTAGTCGCAGAAAATATGTATTCATATAAAAAATGACCTTATTTTATGGATTACAACTTAACACATCTGCTCCTGCAAGTTTCAAATCTGTGATTCCCTCAAAATATTTTTGCCACAAATTTCCCTCTAAACTGCAAATATTAATATTCTCAGAAATCCAGATGTGGTTGGCTAGTTCACAGACCTGAACAGTAGGTGGAGCTGTATATCGGGGAAAAAACTCTATATACAAAAAAACAGCAGCTTTCCATTGCTAATCTGAGTAAGGGGTCTTTCTGTTTCCAAACCATCTTGACTGGAATCCCTGTTTAAGGTGCAGTGTGTAGAATTGAGTGGCATCCAGCAGTTAGGTTGCAGATTGCAACCAACTGAATGCCCCCACTCACCCCTCCCTTTCCAACGTTGCAGGAGAATCTAAGGTCGCCAGTGCTGACCTGAATGTGTAAAGGGCTCTTTATGGTTCCACATTCACGCAACGCAACGTCCTTGCGGACCCTCCTTGCGTCCACCGCAAGGGCCGGACGTACGCCTCCAAGAAATTGTAACCTTACGTCGATGCGATGCAGAAGCAAGGGCTGTGATTGGTCCGCTCACTAAAACCCGATGCAGAACCATTAACCTTCACGACTGCGTCGAAGCGTCTGCATGGTCATTGCGTTGCGGGAACGTGGGACCATAAAAAGTCCTTTAGGTGCCATTAGGTACTTCAAAATGATGGCATTGTTGTCGACACCATCGCGTATAGCGTTAAGTGATGAGTGTCAGTGTTTTTTTTAAACGTTATTTAGTCTTTAAAACTATAGTTCATCGATTAGATAGTTTATAGATCATCTTGATGTCAACATAGTTATTTATCCTACTTTGTCACTATAGGGCCCGACCGATATTGATTTTTGAGTGCCGATGCCGATTATTTTCAGAGAAAAATTACGATTACGATTTAATCGGCCGATAAAAAAAAAAAAAAAAAAAAAAAAAGCATATAAAACGTAGTTTTTGATACCTTAAAAATACTTTAAACACTTTTGACGAATATGTGAATTGAATGCAGAACCTTTGAGTGTTTTAGAATACATTTACAGTCAAAAATGAGTGTAATGTAAAATAAATAAATAACTCCCAATGTGCTGCGCTCGTGAGCAGTGACTTACACGTGCGTGCTGAGCAGTATGGTCTCACCGTTAGAGTCTACAGTATAACAAATTAACATGGCCTGGGACCTAAAGAAAAACAGGCACAACATGCTCAAACAACGCATCTTGTGTACATTGGTGAGGTGAGTGCGCAGCTGCCTGAGCGAGCGTGCTTTCATGTTGTACGGTAAAATTCAATCTCCTCTTTTTTACTCCAGCTAAAGTTGTTAATTAGCAAGGTGAGTAGGAGCGCAATCTGCAGGATACTAAGCGCAATAACATTTCTAAAAAAAAAATTGGTCGTAATTGGCGTCTTTTTGGCCGATGCCGATTATTTTCAAAAAGACTATAATCGGCCGATTAAATCGGCAGGCCGATAAATCGGTCGGGCCCTAGTCCCTTCTACTAAAAGAAGACTGTAATATGCAGAAAACAGGAGTTAAATCCTATGTTTTTGCCAGTCTCTGACAACCATTTTCCACACTGCTCTGAGCGCATGTGGCTTAGTGTGCGTGATTGTGTTTGTTTGCGTCAGAGAGTGGGCACTTATACGGTAATTGTGCTTATACTTGCAGCTATAGTACTCTTCGGATACTTATATTAAAATGCCTGAAGCTCACTCACGGCAGCATTGGACGTTGAAATACAAATGTATTTATTCTCAAATAATTGTAATTATTATCAGTCTACATCACTCCCCGATACGCGCATGTCATGCAGAAAGAGACGAGAGCTACAAGAGCCGCAATCATGTCCTGTTGTGTGGTTGGTTGCACAATCCGTTTTAATAAGACTAACGAAATGCAGGAGTTTTACAGGATACCATCGATTCGCACCCCATTTAAGGCAAACAGGAGACGTCTTTGGTTGCAAGCTATCAGAAGAAGCAATTGGAACGAACAGATGATTAAAGGCTAGGCTTACTACCGCCAATAAATAAAACGGTATAAAAAATAAAAACTCCAAATACCAACCAACAAATTCACAAGTCTTAGAAAACAGTTACAATAATCTGTGACATTAATTCTGGTAACCAGGTTCTAATTCTTTCTTACCCGCTTCCAAGAGAGTGTCCCCAGATAAGCACCCGGCTGCCTCCGCTGTTCTCTTTAGCCCAACGGTGCAGCCAGACAGCGTCCTTGGTAAGGACTTCCTCCGTGGGGTTTCCAGTCGAGTCACCGAACCCTGACCGAATACCAAAAGATGGTGCTTCAACTCATCAGGGAATTTAAAGGGGACCTATTATGCTTTTTCGACTTTTATGACCTATAAACGTTGTTATAATGATTGATAGTCATGTTTACCGATACACAAAAAACAATGTAGATTTTCGGGAAACTCTTCCTCTCATCTGGGCGCTTTCAGCATTCTCTGTCAACGCTCCGTTTCGTCCTTCTTCGCCCCCTCGCCCCCCTCCTGCCAACCCAACTCCGTTGTGATTGGTTACCTTCCTTGAAGCGCGTGCGCGGGCCGATTTGACCAGGCATATGGGGGCGCGGCAGGAGTGCCTCTACGTAGATGATTTCCCGGAAATGTGAACAAGTGAATCGCAAACGTTGCCCCGAGTGTTTAGCGCTCTGCACAGCCACCCCAGACTGTCAGCAGGGAATACGTCGAAATGCATGTACGTCATTATTTGACACTAGTAGTAGTATGGTTAAACATGACTATCAATCATTATAACAACGTTTATAGCTCATAAAAGTCGAAAAAGCATAATAGGTCCCGTTTAACATATCAAACCTGTACATCTTGCGCCTGTACTATGCCACTGTTATCGACGGGCATGGAAAAAAAGGCCTGACGCAATTGGACAGACCTACAACCAATCAAATCTAAGAAACATGTGACCCATCAGTAGCAGCCATCTTGGTTGTTTCTAAAATGAACCAACAGTGCATCCCATAGGGTGCTTGTACAGCCAATAAAGCGGCCCCATATTAGATCAACTGTTGTGATTGGTCCGACCAAGGCCAGGTCTGCTGGATATCTGTCTGATCTCCATGACCCAAATCAATGGAGAACAGCAATTGATTCAGAGAACTGAGCAAATGGCTTTAATTCTAGACACATACGATTTAATGTCTGCAGTGAAAAATATAATTAACATATCATTGAGTTAGGGTTAGGGTTTTTGAGACATGGACCAACCTCTGTAATCCATTGACAACACATGGCAACCAATGGAACTCAATACCTGATGAGACAAAATAATGTTTGATGATTTCCTTTCACATTTTCCATAGCTATAAAATCCTATTTTATGATTTCACAGCGGTTACTCACGTTGACCACTCCAATGCGATGCTTGGCTGCCCTGTTTGAACGCAAACACATTTCAGTGAGAACCGACTACTAACAACTAGTTTGGAGTAGTTACTAATTGTTACACTATAAATAAACCTTGTACCTTGTCTGTGTTCTTCCATGTAGATAAATGATAACTGGACTTCCATCTTTCAGAGATCTGTGGTACCATGCAGAGTCCTTTCCTTGAGCTTCTTTCCACTTATCATCCGGGACAGTGTGCCTTGAGGAACAATCGTAGTAATAATACAACAATAGAGCTCACATTAGTCAGCACTTCCTTGAAATGTTGGGTTGCAAACACACCATATGCCAAGGGAGATTCCTTCTTCAGGTTCAAGGTACATGTTGATGGTGTGATTTAGTTCCAGTTCAGCCGGATGACTGAGATCAAACACAAAGGGTGCTCTGACTGCAAATAGATAGGTAGAAGTTAGCCTATATAAATGAAAAAACAAAGGATTAATGGATATTTGTTTACAGGGTACTTTTGCATGGGTGGATTTTCAGTGAGTTAACTTACTTCGATGATAATATACACGCTGCCTTATTATTTCAGGAATCTCCTCCAAGATAGGCATCATAATAATAATAGCACAAAGTGCAAATGCGGCACTTTTTACCCAAAACCAGAATTTTGATCTGCAGGGAGAGACCGAAGGGTATGTGAAAGAGCGTCTGAGGGAACATGGTTGTTTATTAGCAGGGGGAAAACCAGTGGGCATCGATATTACATAAGCTCATCAGCCATTTGTAAGGCCATAGGCCTACTTTATCTTTGTTATATTGAATAAGCTGCAGTAATACAATAATGGTTATGATTTGAATGTTTGTAAAACTTACGCCAGCCCCTTCTTTTCCTGGCAAACGGTTGTTTTCGTCTGCATGCGAAAGGATGAGGACACATTCTCGCCATCAGAATGTTCAGTAGGCCTAACTCTTTTCCTCATTGTACTTAGTAATTACTAAGTAAGTAGAGTTAGTATGTGCAGGGAATATGAAATGACTGCTGCCTCAACTCCGACGCGTACCTGGAGAGTGTCTCTTACCAGCGGGGGGAATACAATATAGCGAAAATCCACCTCCCTCATATGTTGGGGGAGGAGCCAAGTAGGTGGAGACTGGAGAGAGGACCATGCATGAGAAGGGTCCATCTGGCTTGGGCGTTTCCGTCATGACACAAGAACGCCCTTTAGGCGTTCCTGGTAGCGTTTCATCGACCAATCACGAGGTGTTTCGAAAGGCATACTGGGTTTCGCAAGGCATACTGCGAAGCCCAGTCGCAAGGCATACTATGCTTTCCTTCCTTAATGGCAATTGTACCTCTCTCATTAGATTTAGCCATAATGGAGCCCCCACTTGGCTAACGTTAGTTCTATGCTACCCGTACTTACTACTAGATCTTATTTTGAAGCTTCTGTTTGAGAAAATCGAACTAGCGAATGTTCCGGATGTTGACAGCCGTGCGAAGAAGAAGGGGTTTGGTGTTGACGGTGAAAGTTAGGCCGGTTTATAGCAGAGTTTCCGTGAGGAGGACTAAAAATGAGGACCAAAAATGAGGAGGACTGAAAATTCTAAATGTCCCCGGTCAGAATGACCAATGGAAATAATTCTCTGCACAATTTGAATTGTGTTTAAATATACTACAGTGGTCATTTGTTTAGCTAATTCATGTTAAACAATGAGGGGGTCGGGCCGGGCCTTTGATCGAGCGTTTGTGTTTTTTTTGGTTTTTGTTATGATCGCTTTATTGGCCTAATCTGAGGAGAAATCTATGCCATAAACAGAAATAGTATAGGCCTTTATTACACGGGTCTTCTCAATGCCGTGGAACGCTCCGTTCACTTAATAATAATAATAATAATAATACATTTAATTTAGAGGCGCCTTTCAAAACACCCAAGGTCACCTGCATGGGTAGTAGTCCGGTAACTTGTCAACCCCAGCGTCTTCGCTTGCTAAGCGACGACAACGTCTTTGGCGGACTACTTCACTGCTGATCAACACTTCGAATGCTGGCAGCGAATCAATGGTAAAAAGACACACCATCTGAAGTTATTTTCCAAATAAGATTTGAAAAGCTTTGGAAGTTTATTCACAACACTATTTACATGGTTTCGGAGTAGTTCACTTTTTTAATTTTTTAATACAGTTCAACGGGAAAGGCGACGAAGAATAAGGAGGGGGCGTTCCAGTCTGCGTAAACGGGAACCCCCACCGCACGAGAACGCCCATTTGTGTCATGCATTTGTAACCTCGGTAAAAATTGGTTTAAATAGATATCCTGTCACTTTAACAAAGTGCAGTGGATTCAGCCAATCAGAGTGGCTGTAATGTTGCGCATGCGTGAATTCTGAAAAAAATCAACGCAAACTTTTCAGAGAAGCAAGACGCTATTGAACTAGAACCAGTGAGCGACATAAAGTTACGAACCAAAACCTTGTTGTTAACCTTTATTTTCCATTTTTGAAAGGGTTTTATGTAACCGTTCCGTCTATAGAGATAGACTGTTTTATTTGAACTTTGATATTGTTTTTGGTTTGAGAAATCGTCGAGTGACCTGAGAGTTCTGAAGCCACGTTACGATCGACGAGAGAAGATGGCGAGCCTTTCCCAATAGGAGCTGAACTACTATCGGTTGGCATCTCCCAGAGTCATCTGCCTTCTGGAGGAGGACACACGCTGTTCAATCAGATTTGCGGTAGGACCATAGGTGTCGATTACGGGGGGGACATGTCCCCCCCACTATTTGAAATACAAATTTTGTCCCCACCAGTTTTAAAAATGTGCAAACCAATTGCGACTGAAAAAATCCCCACATACTCAACCGAAATCGTTGAGTCTAAAATCATGCTATAGGCGCGCTCGAATACATCATTTATTAGATAGGCCTACCTAATAAACCGTTGGAACACCCAAAACCGGAACCCATGGCAACGCCGGTAAACAAACCCCGACTCCCGAGAAGCCCAATCCCTATGAGCTCCCCGTGCTACGGCCATCCGGAGGCACACAGAGCTTTTGGCCGTGATATTATATATACAATTATATACAATTATATACTATTATATATAGAGCTCCGAGAGTCGCAAACGGCAACAATCACTTTCTCCTCCATGCTGCAGTACACCCCGAACTGCACTGCGCTGAGTTTGACGGTTGAACGCTGATTGGCTCTTACGTTACACATGTCACTCAGTGGCCACGCTGTTGAACGCGGATTGGCTGTCATCACGCAAAATTCGTGTCAAAGTTGAAATTTGTCGCGCCACAAATCCTCGTGAACGCGCTCGCCTGTGCACGGCGAAAGTGTGGGGCGACAAATCAAAAAAATTTGCCCGATACGCGTTTATACGTTCACTTTGTATGGGATCTTGTCGTCCCGTTGCGTTTGGTCTGAACGCACTGGAGAAGTATCAAGACAGACAGCCAAAATTGACATTTTTATTCAGAAAATAACCGGTCCTTTTGCTTCCTATAAAAAGCATGTTTGTGACACTGGATATCGATATGGATACGTCATCTAGCCTGCATGTGGAGGGCCACATAAGGTAAGAAATTGGTTTACGTTGGTTCTGTTGCTGCTGGTTCTGTTTGCTCGTGAATCGTGATGACCTGGCCAAAGGTTACCCACGGTCCTAAGCGATTGTGATCTGATTCTGGTTGGTGCTCCAGCTAGTATGCATTGTATAGATTGCAGCTAGTAGCAGCTACACACGGTGCGATTGCTATGCCAATGTGGTTATAGTTGGTTTTGTCTGATTGAGATATGTGACGACTTGGAGCCTGGTAGGCCTATCCTGACATAAATATGTTCTCGCATAACCTGTGTGATTATCCTAAACTGAAGGGGATTTTATTTGCGGACAATTTTCTTATGATGTTGTAACGAGTGAAGTCTACATTGGTCCTTCGCAAGTGTTTACTGGTGGTCATGATTTGGCAGATGCAATTCTCCTCTGGGTGCTTGTATTTTTCTTCTTTTTTTTAATGCAGCATAACGTATGCTACCAGCAGCCCTTGCTCGTCTTCAAAAGGCTGATGCTCAGTACCTCGTTTCATTTCATACCCCCTTTATAGTCCGGCATTGTTTGTCTGGTAAACTTAGTTGATGTCAAGATAAGTGTTAAATTGCCAACACTGTTCTTTGTCCTGTGTGTATTATTAGGCCTACATATCCCGAGCCGAGGTGTTTCCAACGCCGTTTTTCAAAACAAGCTAAAACACAAACTGTGGTTTTCAAACTTTTATTGTTCGAATAGGATCTTCATAGGGCTGGCCCGAATGCCATTTTTCAGGCTTCGAATACTCGTTGGTTTTTCCGAGCGAATATTCGAATACTCGTTCCAGAAAAAACACCATTAAAAAACAACATTAATAATCCTTATATACTCCCTGGAACCGATTTTGACAGTATCTGCATATTTTGTTGAAGATTTAATAGCTTTTGAACGTTAATTAGTAGGCCTAAGTAGGTTGAAGTTCCTTCGTTTTTCCCCGTGAAAGCGAACAGCTGTTGCTCCGTTCCAAATCAGCTGTTCTCTGCCATCTCAGCCCTTACGGGAGCTTTTTAATTCATCCTGGAACGTGCATCTTTTCATTTGTACAATAAATCCATAACAAATACAGAATATTGATTGTCTTATGTGTCCATATTATATCCATTATATTGACCGGGTATTCCCAAGACGCTCAAGCTCTGCAGCAAGCCAGTCACAGTTGATTGGCGCGGCGCTGTACAGCGAACGTAAACAAACAACTAAGCTAAGGTTTTAAGTATTACTTTTCCTCCAGAGATCCCGCTAATGTTGTGTTATAAAGTAATGGGAAACAAGATATATATTCTTCATCCACCTCTCTCGCTTCTCTGCTTGGCGTCGCTGACGCTTATAGTTTGCCTCCCTCGCTCTGGTAAAGTCACGTACTGATTTAAGCTTCAAATACTAATTTTCCGAACGAATATTCGAATAATTTCAGCACCTGACAATACACTGTAGAGCATATTGTAATGCAGCGTTGAATGGATGAATAGCGTACCCAGGGTACCCAGCACTTTTCAGACCACACTCAAGCTTATGGTTATTGTCCCCACCACTTCTAAAAACAAACTGACGCCCTTGGGTAGGACTGTTGAAATCCAAAAATCTGATTACTTGATTCTAAATAGGCCTATTGCAGCTATTGCAGCTATTGACATATTGAAATTATTGAAACTAATTAATTACAAATTAGAGCATAATGATGACATAGGAATTAAAAATACATTTAATGCTAATTACATGTAGGATTTTAAGAAAATCTTGTTGATAATGATTTAAAGGAACTCTTATTTAAAAATAAGATAACCATTTAATTAAATTGAGTTAACTCTGAAACTAGAAACTAAATGTAACTTTAAATGAAACTTTAAAGGGTACCTCACTTGAAGAATTTCTTTGAATTTAATTGATATTTCTGACAAGAGATTTACAAGTGTTCCAATTGCATTTAACTGCAATTGTTGTTAATCAATCTATGTGTATGTAATGTAACTGTCTTCAGGTACCACTTTTCTATTTGTTTACTTTTCTACAAACTTATATAAACAAGCCGGCATTTAAAACTTATCTGATGGTCTGTTGTGTTATTTTGCTGTAATTACTGTGTTAACTTCTACTGCTCCCTACGTAACCTGGAGACTGGTCCTAATTCACTTTTATTTAACTACAGCTCGTAGTAAATGCTACATCTCCTGGTTGCCTTAAATGGGGTGCGAGTCGATGGTATCCTGTAAAACTTCAGCGTTTCGTTAGTCTTATTAAAACGGATTGTGCAACCAACCGCACAACATGACATGATTGCGGCTCTTGTAGCTCTCGCCTCTTTCTGCATGACATGCGCGTATCGGGGAGTGATGTAGACTGATAATCCCTCAGAGTCCTTGGTTGCTAAGCGACGTCAGCTTCTTTGGTGGACTATTAGCTCAGGAGGTAGAGCGGGTTGGCTGGTAACCTGAAGGTTGTTGGTTCGATCCCCGGCTCCTCCTAGCGTGTCGAGGTGTCGAGGTGTCCTTGAGCAAGGCACCTAACCCTGACTGTTAGCTCCCGACGAGCTGGCTGTCGCCTTGCATGGTTGACTCCGCCGTCGGTGCGTGAATGTGTGCGTGAATGTGAGGCAATATTGTAAAGCGCTTTGAGTGGCCAATGGTTAGAAAAGCGCTATATAAATGCAGTCCATTTACATTTACATTTATTTTTATTAGTTGATCAACACTACGAATGCTGGTAACAAATAAATTGTAAAAAGACACGGTGTAAATTTATTTGGCCATATGCTAAAGACGTGTCTAGTTCACCGTCATGAAGACTGTGTTCAGTAAAATAAATAGTGATGTTTTAATACATTTTATTGATTTCATAAAAATCAACAAGCCTCTCACTGTGTCGTTGTGTGTGCGTGTATCCGAGGTGCGTGCGTGCGTGCGCGGGGGATTCTTGATTTTCGAATATTATTCAAATACTTCTCAGCGAATATTGAATATTTTGCCAGAAATGCACATCCGTAGTACTTCTCATTTTACATAAGTGGAATGCCAGTGGAAAAACGGTAGGTGCCAGTATAAACTGGTAATTACCATTTTACATGAGTGTCCGGCTGTTTTCAAAAGCATCTGTCATTTCAAAAGCAACAACAAACAGATCACACATATCCTAACAACAGAACGGACAAGAGAAACATATAAATCCCTTTATTTACGGAGTGTGATATAGTGTCAATAAAGACCAAATATATATAGCTTTACATTTACGGCAATACTTGTCTTGAAATTATACGGAGGAGGCTGGGCGTGCTGGTGGGATTGTTGGTAAGGGAAGTTACCGTTCCTGAATGGCAGTAAGCGTTCCACCTGAACGGCACGTGCCGTTCCTGAACGGCATGTGCCATGGTATGTCAGTGGTCGCGGTGGCACATGCAGAAGGCCAATGAACGATCTCGGTGCTACTGCTCAATGGAGGGAAATTCATTATTTTCTGGTCCCAGTCTTTTTATGCCCTGGATTACACATATGTTGTTTGTGGATTTAAATTATAATTTTTGGGGGCATCCTGTTCCAGAACACCCGGAGATGAGGTTTTGACTCAGTTTCCAAATCGGATATGCAGAGAGTAATAGACAGATCAACAGGTTCCAGAATTTCCCACCGGGATAATGAAACTGTAGACTGCCTAGACAGGCAGTGTCCATTGCACACAAAACCTTTTAGAAACTGTTGCATTTCTTTGCCTACCGTGAATTATAGGGCAGTAATGAGCTATTTCTTCCTTCTCAGAGACCCACAAAGCATAAACAAAAGTGGAATTCCCTTGAAAACTGACATATCTGTTGCAGAAATAAAGATATACTGCATGTGGAACATTCTGCGACAGCTCAATATAAATACTTATATGTTTGTTCGATAATTGTTGATCGGCAAAACCTTTTTTAGAAGTTTATTTCTGAATATAATTTAACTTAGTACGTGATTTGACAATGTAAAAATAGCCTACATGTCCTTACATGACTTCATTCAGAAGTCAACTAGCAAGTCCACCTTTTGACTCTGTCAATGGTTTGAACTAGCTGTAATGATTGAATGATAAAAAAACTCCTTGTGCGGAGTTTTTGTATAACCACCTACGAAGTGAGAGGGACTTGTGTGTGCATGGTCAATGATTTAGTTTCTGTGACTTGACAAAAACAAGTGGCTAGAATTAGCAAAATGTACATGCAAAGAAACCCTTATTTTCTAGGACTCTGACAGCAGGAGAAAGTTTGAAGTGGTTACATTGAAAAGACATGCAAATAAATATTCGGACAACACAATCACAAGGAGAGATCCAAAGTTCTGTGCAGTACAGCAGAGCCGACAGAGAGAGTCCGGGCTGAGGGGGAGTCTCCCTGAACCTGACGGCTAAGGTACACTCCAAAGGTCAGCTAGAGAAAATAAAGAAATCACAGAAGCACACACACACACACACACACACACACACACACACACACACACACACACACACACACACACACACACACACACACACACACACACACACACACATTATGCAAAAGGCATTGTCTAGATGCACGCCACATTGTGCACGTGGCTGTATAATCAAGTAGGGACGGTTTGGACCAACCTTCCCCGAGCGGCAGGCTGAGAGAGCCAGAAGAGGAGCCTTGCTCTTAGCCCCAGTGTCCTGATCCACGCAGATCATCTGGCACCTTCCACATCGACCTCCAACCTTAGTGTTTAAGAAGCACATAAGCGCACTATGGAAGCCCTTGTTGTATTGGATTAATCTTTCGTGTTTTTCGTCATGTATCCCTGCAGCCCCACAACCAATCGATTCATTCCGTCATTCATTCATTAAATGCATCAGATGCGTCAGCTCACAAGAAATTGAGCGTTTCCGATGATCAGCTGTGACCAAGAATCCTCTTCGAATGGCTCCACTCCAGCAATGATCAAATTGGCTCGAAAGCGGCTGATGAGATCCTGTCTCTCGAGAGGCTGGCCGTCTTCCGAGGATTCCTGTCTGTTCGGCAAACATCGGACACAGAACGTGGAAGACGGCATATCCATTTCCATTTGTTGCTAATCTCAGAGCATTGAAAAACTTATTTTGTGTTAAAACCAAATTAACCTGCGAATCTGTTCCTGGATGAGGTCCACGCTGGCCTGGTTGATCAGGAGATATTGAGCTTCATTCACAAGGGAAAGCACAGCAGTGGAGGCTGCGGAAAGGGCAACAGCGTGCATTACCACAATTATTCGATGCAGTCCAGTCATTCCCATATTTCACTTTAGTACATCACAGCGATTTCAAAGAAATGGAATAAAATGAGCCACAACTGATTTTACATCAGTTCTCTTTATCAATACAAAACCATTTGTAAGTAAAACTAAATCAAAACTTAAAATGTAGTGGATCTGACACCAAGCTTTTGATAAGCTTTTTGTAGTTTTACCTGTGTTCAATCTTTTCTGCCCTCCTCGGATAGAATCAGGACTTTGTCGTATCAGACGGCAGGGCTGTCCCAGGAAGTCGGAGAGCCACGTCGCGGCTTCGTCCCCGGAGTCCACTGTCTCCACCCTGGAAGAGGAGAAGGTGAATATTGTGTCCCAGATTCTATGAGGATCATTTGGCCCTCAGAAGGGTTTTCCAGGGCACAACATGTACCTTCAGAACGTCATTATAGTCCCTTTACTTTGGACTTGTGTCAGAAAAGTATGGCAGAAAAGAGCAGTAAATACTGCACTTCTTTTGTAAATAATTCGGCTCTCTATTCTTCAGAGCAAATTTAGCAAACGGAAAGCTAAATTGCTTCAAATCAGTTGAAAGACTAATGCTGTGTGATGTTATGTCACAAATATTATATCAAATACCACAAATTTAGAAAAGGCCAACTAACCTGTCACCACAAACTTTGCTTTGACACACCCTTTGACTTGTCTTCAACGTAGCTGCACTTTTCAGCGGTACCGAAAGGTTCTCCATCCCTACAGGCAGAGTTCAATCACACAGCATTGAGGGACAGGAGCAGAGGCAGGGGTTTGTTTGTCAAACGTTTTCGTGTCGGGGTACGACCCCAGTGCACGCCCTGACCTGGTGCGCTCAGTGACAGCTGCCCCAGGGGGAGCTCGACCCGCGGTAGGATCTGGCACAAGCGCGGCTCCCTCTTCTGGCTCAGACAGACCCCGTGGCCGTTGACCACCATCCAGCTCCGGTCGAACAGCAGCCCGGAGGCTCCCAGCGGCCAGTCGCACACCTGGCAAACAAAAAAGGAAGAAAAGAAAGGATAGATGGTAGAAAATGGTTGAAACTCCATGCTGTTCGTGGCATTCCTATAATGAAACACATCCATCCTCGCTCTGATCCTGACAGGACGGGAGAAACATCATTTCGGGACTGGAGACTTGGCCGCAGCATCAGCCGTCGGTCGGTGCCGTAGCTCAGCGGTTGGTTAATGGAGCCAACAGCAGAAACTGCTGATAGATGCACGGTTATGATTGTACTGTTACAGCACATCAGTGTCTCGGATGGCAATGTTGGAGGCCCATCCTACATCCTGCACATAATATGATGTCACACATCGTAAAGCCTCTAAAGTACATCTGCCGACACTGCTCTAGCAGTGTATACGTTGTTGTCACAAAGGTCAGGATCCTATACGTGAAGGGTTATTACATGCTTAAAACCTAATTTATACATTGTCATCAGATGGGTCTCACTTTGGGTCAAAAGTGGGTGGGGCCAGCAGCGGATTGGATTAAGGAGGTGGCTCCATGTAGTAGGAGGGACGATTCATTGAGAATAAAGATTAGACGTCATTGATAACTTTCAATTATGTAGTGGTAAATCTTACCCTGGCAACGTGAAAATGCACTGCATGTATAACTTATACACACAACTAGTTTCATGTGTTGGCATTCTGTGAAAGATGTGGTGGACACAGACCTCAAATGCCGCACACGATTTGACAGGGTAGATGTAGATGTGGGTCAGTGTGTAGGGGTTCTTCGGGAGGGTCGTGTCTACAGCGCTACTGGGTCGTACACATCCCTCCAGTGATGGTTCTGCTGGTCTGCGCGTTTCAACTTCCTGCTCAATGCCGCCATTGGCCGACAGTTTAATTGAACGTTTCTGATGTGAGTTTCCACAAGGCCCGGTCTTTGATTGTCGTAGGTTTCCGAGCCTCACTCGGTCCACTCTGGGCGGCTTCTCGACAAAGCAGTCCACGACGAAGCTCAGGAAGGTCTGACAGTCGTCGAAGGTCGACATGTAGCCGAAGGAGACGCGCACGGAGCCTGTGGGCTTGCCGTCCACCAGGTCTATGCTGTCTCCACAGACATGGCCGGCCTGGCACGAGAAGAGAACACAATCACATCTACAACCATATTTGATTTTTTGAAAAATTGGACTTCCATTTCACCCGAAATCCTATTTTGTTTTTTCTCACCTTGAGATTGTTTTTCACCTCTTGATCGGTGATATCCAGGAAGTGCTGGCAGGCCCCGGTGTTGCAGAAGCATCCCGTGCGCAAATGTATGTTGTAAAGACTGGCCAGTTTATCCACCTGAAGTCAGTGTAAACATGAGCCCATTCGATTCTTAATTAGCATTGAGTATTCAAACATAATACCCATAATCCCCAAATGTAAACAAACAGACATCCGAATCCAGACAAATAATCAATGCTGCCAGCTAACCTCAATCAAACGACTTTATCAGACGTGTATATCGCAAAGCCACATCATGAGACGGCCGCAACTTTTGTGAGCATTAGAATGTTCGACATTGTGTTTGTGGTAATGGTCTTCGGGTCAATGTTTAGGAATGAATCTTTAAATATTCTGTCATTACGGGAAGACGGTGTTGTTTGAAACTGCCAGTGTTTCTCATGCGAGACATGGAAAAAACACGTTTTTATTAGCCTTTGTTTTGGTATGTTCACATTGTCTTGAGTCAACCTGATATTAAAAAAAATTATGCATTCTAGTGCAGAATACAAGCCCTATTGAATTCAAAACTTGTATTGTTGATATTAGTACGGCAACGGCATAACAGAATGTATTTTGCATTAATGATTTTATTTTGACAGGGGAAAAAATAAGAATGAAATGAACAAACTGCACCTGGGAGTAACCAATTATGTGTCCACGGCAGTCCAACAGGTTGAAGTTGAGGATAGCCCCCTGTGTGTCTGGACTGTCAAACTGGCCTTGGGTGTACATCTGAGCCACGGGGTGCCCGTTACCATGGCAAAGACTGGAGAGCAGCATGTGAGTGTAGCGTGCTAGGCCGAAGGCGTGCGGCTGGATGTGGTCCATTCCTCCTGAGGACAGCGGATACAGAGAAGGGGCTGTTTGAGTATCCTCGACGCTCGCTGATTATAAACACACACTTCAAGGCCTGTTTGTGTTTACTAATCCACTTCCCTCCTCCCATCTGTCTAGCTTCCTTCTTGCTACCTGTGATCCTCTGCAGGGCATCAAAGCTGTGGTTCAGGGCAATAATGTCCA
This sequence comes from Gadus chalcogrammus, assembly GCF_026213295.1. Lineage (NCBI taxonomy): Eukaryota > Metazoa > Chordata > Actinopteri > Gadiformes > Gadidae > Gadus > Gadus chalcogrammus. Next base: position 1,831,194 of record NC_079426.1, read on the forward strand.
AGAAAGAAACACTGCCGTCTTCAAACCTTTAGTTTGTCGAAATCAAAAAACGAATTATAATAAAATGTTAAAAATACGTTAATAAACACTTGAATGCATTCAAAGCAAATAAAAAGGGAAACGATGTTTCCATAGCTAAGAGCTACCCATATGGTGCAGCCGTGTGTGTGTGTGTGTGTGTGTGTGTGTGTGTGTGTGTGTGTGTGTGTGTGTGTGTGTGTGTGTGTGTGTGTGTGTGTGTGTGTGTGTGTGTGTGTGTGTGTTTACTTAATTCTCATCACCTGTCACAGACGTTCGCTGTGGGCACAAAGTAATCTTCCCCAGCCAGGTAGCCAGCTGCTGTCCCCCCGCCGAAATAGCACTTCTTCAGGCGGGCCGCGGCCTGGTTTCGCACCAGCAGCGCCCCCAGGCCCGTGGGGAAGCCAAACATCTTGTAGAAGGAGAGCGGGACAAAGTCGGCGGCGCAGCTCTGCAGGTCCAGCGGGGAGCATCCCACGTGCGCGGCGGCGTCCAGCAGGACGAACCAGCGGCCGCGGTGGTCGCACGCCGGGTAGAGGCGTCGGGCCCGGATGCCCCGCACATGACCCAGGGGGTACTTCCTGCCAGAGAAGTTGCTCTGTGCGGGGTAACAGAACAGGTGTGGCGTCTGACAGGCAGCGGGGCCGTCATGACCCCCCACGCCCTCCACTCCGGCCCTCGCGCGGCCCTCTACCTCGCTGGGGGACACCGGGATCGGGAGAGCCCCCTGCGCTGAGGCCGGGCCGCGGATGCCGACCACGGAGGTGTGATTGTCGGTCAGGTAGCAGAATAGACTGCCTGGCTCGGTGGCAGTTGGGGCGCTCCACGGAAAGGCCTCCGACACTAACTTCAGGCCCGCTGTGCTTCCGGAGGTGAAGATGACGGAGTATTCCTCAGGGGTGGTGTTGAAGTGCTGCAGTATCCTGTCAGGGGGGGGGGGGGGGGGCGTATCATGTGACTGTTTGCATAGTTAACCCAGTGCAAATGCAATGCAAACAAAGTTAGTGATCTGGTGAGCAGGTTGTAGTCCTACCTGTATCTGACACGGTCAACAGTGTCATGGGTTAATGTACTGCTGGGGTTGTGGCTGTGGGGGTTCCCTGTGTGGTAATTATGGTAAACATGTGAACACACATCAAAGAACAAGTAAATCTGAAATAGTGATTTGTGGGGGTATCTACTGGTAGCCACGTATTTTGGGTAACGTCATAGTTTCGCATGGGACAATATTTAATAACATAGTGTGGCATAAAGAGTACATGACTACAACTCAACTTTTCTTACCATATACGTTCTTTGAAATGTCGAGACAAAACTCCCTCACTGCTGATTCGGGATACAGAGTTGCGCCTGCGTGGTCCAGGTAGGTGACTCCTGCATGGAAACACCAGACAGACTTTAAACACGCAGAGTCCCCCAGCACACGCTCCACTTTACAGCACGCAAATTACCTTTAATCCTGGTAAACTCCTTTTTGATCACGTCTTCCAAGTTTTCCGAATAACCACTGGGACTGCAAATGTCCCTGAAAGTCTCAAGAGAGCAGAGATTTCTGAACTCCATTGCATACGTTATTGCCGCTTCGTAAGTTGAACTCCTTGTGTTTTGACAACCATTTGAGGAGAGTGTGTCGAGCCAACTCGGTCAGGTCAATGTCCACGTTGATGCAACGGCGGAACCTGGGTTTGACCAAGATCATGTCGAAACAGTTTTCCTCGCATGCCTTCTTAAATCAATGATGGCCAATAGGTTGCGTAAAGGGACAACTTTTAACATATGTAGCCTATGCCTCTACCCTGGGGTAGACCTCAACCGGCTGTGTTCCGTGTGCAGTGTATGTTGTGGATAAACACTATACACTACAACACTTAAACAAAATACGAGAGGTCGACAAGGACAAGGTTTCAGAGATGAAGACGTTATTATCACTTGAACAGAAGTAAACACAAAACCTGAGTTGGTTTGCAATGAGTTCCTGATCTGGCATCAGGCTACAGGTTATTTTCCCAAACGGTGTATCTTCCACCTACATGCACTGACGTATGGCTGACGGTGCACTACAATCACAACTCTTCATGCATCGCACTGTGACACCTCCGTGTCCCCCATCCCAGTTCCCCATTAATAAGCAATTCCTCTGAATTCTCAGTACATAACAGTGTAAAGGAGTTACATCTTAAACATTACAGTAATATCATATGGAGGGTGGTAAAATACTACGTGATCAAAATCAACTTTATTAATTAAACTGATTAAAAAGAGAGATAATAAACCATAATAAATAATGAACCACACGATGAGCCATGTATAATCAAAGAAAGATATGACTACACAGGCACAATGACAATCTACTAAGACAATAAGCATGCATTCCAACAATTGACAACTGTATGTGGTTGTGTAATACATTCATAAAGCTGGCAGTGTTTGACTCTAAGTGTAGTATTAACTAGTTAACTTTGACCTTTTCGTTAGTGTAGGCAAAGTGAGAGACAGACCGCAGGGGGCGCCTTTCTCTCTCCTTCGCTACCCGGGTACATCTCTGGATCAGCAAATGGCGTAAATGAGGGACACGGGAATGCCCCTCCGGGTGTAGTCCTTTGTTGACCTTTCCTTCCTAAGGGCCAGATAATGTCTCCTTTACCCATGTGGTAAATACATTAATTCAGCGTTTAACATTTAGCTTTAATTGTGACAATACTTAGTTAACCTTAACATATAACTGAACTGAAAGATAGACAGAGATAAAGATGTGTTAAGGAGCCCCTAACAAAGGATTGTAATAAAAGACAAATGGAATTCCCTTGGAATAGGGACCTGAGCTGCCTTTTCCTTGCCTTTTCCTCACTGGTTTAAAACATGTAGGCCAGATATGACTTGTACTTCTTCTAAAACTCAGTCATTTACTCCCATATGTACCGTAGGGATTGCCTACCATCGCCCGTCTGGAAGTGTATGAAAAAACAAAGGAGAGAATAGTAGCACAAGTCTTGCGGACCAGCTATGGAGCAATCATAATACTATGCTAACTAATTCCCCTCTTCACAATCGCCCAATCAACTCTGCATATTTTCAATTTCGAACACATACTTTCCAATTACTTATTTCTGATAAGCTATTCTCCACTAATGTAAGTGAGTGTTGATTTTAAGTTGTGGATGTCCTTTACAACTGCCTTTGTAACATTTATAATAACATAATTACTTTAAATTAACGGTGCCCCTCTGTGGGTAATCGATGTATTCTAATCCGGGTTTAAATATAATCCCAAATGGTGTAATCCTTTGTACAAAAA
>NC_079426.1:1839506-1843588 GCF_026213295.1 Gadus chalcogrammus
ATTTCTCGGCTCTGTCTCCCGCTCGTTGCAGAGTGTTAACGCTAACGACTGAGAAACAGAGGAGATGTCTGATATGGAGGAGCTGCAGGGACCGGAGGCGGGCCCCAACGTCACACTCACCCTGAGGCTCTTAATGCACGGGAAGGTTTGTGACAACGTTTAGTTTCAATCTGCCCATTTTATGAATGACTCATTCTAAACGGGTCGAATCCCATCAGCGGCTCAGATAATAAGACATGTGCTGCCGTATAATCATGCTTTTTTCAATCTCATCTCTATTCACAGGAAGTGGGCAGCATCATTGGAAAGGTACTGGAATTTGATTATTCTGTCCAACCCTGTTGTTGTCACAGTTCTTGAGAATACTTGGATCATCTCTGGTTTACACAAAGGATGACTGTCAACACAATCTGACTGTCAAACAACTGTCTAATAATGATAAATGATAATTATGATTAAATGAATTCATTATTTGTCAAACTAACATTCATTGGCTGGTGAAAAGCCGCCCTCGTTCATTACTTTCATATCGACATCCCATAAATGACATGGTGCCATGAAGCGTCTGATTTATGTCTTCTTCAATTCTTCCAGAAAGGAGAAACGGTGAAGAAGATGAGAGAGGAGGCATGTTCATTATCCGGCAATAGGCACCAATTACACCAAAATAAAAGCCCCAAAACATTCCAAGTCAGGCGTTTTAATTGGTTCATTGTTATTCCAGAGTGGAGCTCGCATCAACATCTCTGAAGGGTCGTCCCCGGAGAGGATCGTCACCATCACAGGCCCCACTGAGGGCCTCTTCAGGGCCTTCTCCATGATCGCCGAGAGGTTCGAGGAGGTCTGTGGCAGAACATCTAAACAGCCCTCTACACTCCCAAACAAACACAGGATTCACCCCGTGGCGGCTTAAGACTGGATTTTGCTAAGGCATGACTTAAGAAAGAATTGGTAGACGAAAGTGAACTCTGCGCAAGCCGTCTGAAAGCCCTGTGCTCTCTCCCACTCCGGAACCCTCCCACAGGATATTACTGCGGCGATGACAAACAGCAATGTGACGAGCAAGCCGCCTGTCACCCTGCGCTTGGTGATCCCTGGGAGTCAGTGCGGCTCGCTGATTGGCAAAGGAGGCTCCAAGATCAAGGAGATCAGAGAGGTATGCACAGCTCCTCGTTTCTCCCGTCTGTCATCCGACTTTATATTTCCCTGTGGATGGATTTATTGATTTATGACTCTCCCCAAACAAAATCATCACGGTGACAGAATATGATCCTCGACTTTAGCTCCCCATCCAAATGCGTTTGTTTTCTTGAAATAATAATGATTTTTTTTTTAAATAATTATGTTTATGTCCTTAAATACGTCGGGACATAACTTTCCATCATGCCTAAATCGGTCATAAGTCATATAAATGTATGCCAATAAGGCTTTCTTACCCCTTGTGTTCGATGTGTTTTTTCCCCATTTCTTCCCCTTGTGCGGTCTGCTCCTGTGGCCTTGTTGCAGACCACGGGTGCCCAGGTGCAAGTGGCAGGAGACATGCTGCCCGACTCAACAGAGAGGGCTGTCACCATCTCCGGGGCTCCGCAGGCCATCACCCAGTGTGTGCGACACATCTGCTCCGTCATGCTGGAGGTAACAGAATGTCCCCGCTAAATGTAGTCATCCTCCCTTTTATAATCACTGCAGTGTGAAAGAGTTGTCCAAACCCCATACCAACAACGACCAAACCACAGGGTCTGTGCAGTAGCTAATTGTGTGAATGTTGATTCGTTGTGTTGTTGTTGCATTAACTGCTTTGCCTTTGAAAGACGTTCTCTCTTCGAAAGAACGTTCTTTAAATTATATCCCTTTTTGGGGGAAATGTCCTATAACATTTAGTAAACTCTCCCTTTATAGAAACAAAAATATGAAGTCAATAAGCATGTAATCCCTTACTTGCTAAAATAGCTGGGGCTGCGTTTATTCCCCTCTGTAATTTACAGCAGTATATAAAATGTGGGTTAATTTCATCCTCCAGTCACCCCCAAAGGGAGCTACTATTCCATACCGTCCTAAGGGGCTGGCTGGGGGCCATGCGGTACTATCTCAGCAGCACGGCGCACCAGTAAGTATCCCTGCGTTGTCTGAACACTACTCTCCCAACAGGTTCCTCAGAGCTCATAATCCCCAGGATCTCTGTCAACGCGAATATCAATTAGATGCGTTGGCTGCGTGGTGACCAACAGAATGTCATATATGTATTCACCACCAGAGGGACACCTTCCTATTTTAGTAAAACAGAGACACAAGTTCTGCTGACTTCTGGTAGTAAAAAGATAAATAGAAGTTTAAAAAAACAACAACCAATCAATTCTAAATTTGAAGCACAGCTACAAGGAAAAAGATGATGTGTCTGGCTTGGCTTCTGATTAGTGCTGTCAGTTAAACGCGTTATTAACGCGTTAACGAAGCAGTAGCCCGACTGCTATGTTCAAGGCAGTATGTTTGTATGTTCATCGTTTAATTGCACTATAGGCTTTTTTTTTGTATTGTCCTGTTTTGATCAGTAAATGCCAATGTTGTTATCAATAAAAAAACATTTGCACAAGGCAAGCCGATGCACTTCTCCATGTTGATAAGAGCATTGAAATGAGAACAATTAATGGGACAAAGAAATCAAGGGATATTTAGCATAGAAAAAACATTTGTGATTAATCACGATTGCTCGCTAATATAGTTAACTATGACATTAATGTGATTCATCGCGATTAATTATTTTAATCGCTTGACAGCACTACTTCTGATGTACGCTACTCCATATTATGTCTAACAACATGTAGGCATTCTAAGCCTTACACATAACCAGTGAGACACCTCATATTATGTAGCCTACATAGAATCGACCACAATAAGGAAATGTTAAGCAACACGGTAAATAGATCCAAATGTAATATATATAGAAACATATTCGATATAGTGAAATCCACTGGTGCAGCATTCTTATCATATTGCGGGATTTATAGTAAGTTGATTGAGGCTAAATCAAGATTTACGGCACGAAGCAGCCGGCAGAAAGCATAACCGTAATGAAACGGTACAGAATGGTCGACCTGCTCACAAATGCTGGCGTGCTGTATTGCTAGACTTGTGAAGTGGGGGGTATTTGATTGATGTCAAACTCAGCAGTAGACTTCGTTGTAATACTTTTTGTGGCGCTACAAATCTCCCAGAGACAAAATGAAACGAAACGAGAAGAGCAAAACGGTTCTGAATGAGAAAAATCGATGTCATCATAACAGCAATTCATTCTTATTTCTTTTGTGTGTGTCTCAGGCGTTCGCCATCCCAGGTCATCCAGGGCAGTATGCCTTCCCCCATCAAGATGTAAGTGTGTGTTTGGTGGAGCGGTCCACTCTACATCTGTTCCCGGTGACCTAGTCCTGCCCCTTCCTCCCGAGTTACCACCACACCCTCTGTGTCCCTCTTACTCAGCAAGAATGACCGATGAACTCCCTGTTCTGCTGACGTTACTAACACTAACAAGCCGCAGCTGCACGCTTTGATTGATCACATATCTAGTCACAAACACCAGCACACTGACCCTCTAATGATACAGAACAATCAGCCCCTTACGCACCACCATAGACAACAACACACCACTGTGCTTTTCACCGTGAACTGCCACAATAACTTGATTCTTTCGGAGAAAATCTGAAACCTGCACATTTCTCCGCAGTGACACAATCATCCATCTCGTTTGTGACCCTCTGATTGGCTCTCGGTTGTAGTTTTCGGGCGCCTCTGAAATAATCCAGTTTGATTGGTTAGCTCTAACTTCCTTCCTACCCTGCAGTTGACCAAGCTTCACCAGTTGGCTATGCAGCATATCCCCCTCCCCTCCCTTGGGCAGAGCAACCCTACCTTCCCTGGTACGTACCCAAGGGTCCCTGGGGAAGTCCATGTCTCCCTGTCTCTCTCTCTCTCTCTCTCTCTCTCTCTCTCTCTCTCTCTCTCTCTCTCTCTCTCTCTCTCTCGTCTCTCTCTCCCCCTCCTCCCATCTAACCAATCTACCCCTCTGTCTCTCTCTTCTCCTCTCTCTA
>NC_079426.1:1843688-1899805 GCF_026213295.1 Gadus chalcogrammus
CCCCCTCATATTTCTCCAAACACTTAGCAGCACCACATCAGACACTACTAACCAAACTTAATGCATTCATCACTACTAAATACAATACATTATTTGAAATACACCACTCTGAATTCTACACAGCTCACGACGACATACATTGGACCACCAACACTGCATCACATATATTACAACACTGGCTGTCTCAGTTAAACTTCGGGCGGGGGCTAAGTCCCAACAGGGACACCCCCGCCCCCAGGAATCTAACATTTTAAATCTATCAACCATCTTTCATCTGTCAGAAATGGAGACTCAGCTGCTGCAGAGGGGCCTCAGCTTCATCCCCACCCCTCATACCTCAGACAAACTAGAATTCCTTAGGGATATCCATAAATATAACAGGTCATTAAAACTCATAGAACACTTCCATGACCGTCCCGGTGGGCCCATTCCACCATTTCAGGGACCGTCCAGTTGGGAACCACCGCCGGGCGTCTCTGTCGGGGAACCTCACCACACTCCTCCGTTGCAATAATACATAGCCACACATAACCACTCAACCAACACCTTAGAAACACCCAACATTACTGAACAAGACTATACGGCACTTAGACACCTGCGTAATTACAAACACATAGTCATTAAACCTGCAGACCAAAGGTTCCAAAATAGTCATCTTAGATACACAACAATACCTCTTAGAAGCACACAGACAGTTAGGGAACACATTACATTACAGACCCATACAGGATTCGCTCCAATTGGCCACACAACATCAAATTCGGAATATATTTACTGACCTCCATAAACTTAAATACATTACACATAGACAGAAAATATATTTAGATGGTCCAGACACTCCACGCGAACGCCTCTTTTACCTTCTGCCCAAGATCCACAAGGCGCCCGAGTCCTGGACGGTCCCCTTCTTAGTGCCGCCGGGACGGCCCATCATCTCCGATTGCGGTAGCGAGTCCTCTGCAGCAGCTGAGTTTATAGAATACTATCTCAACCCCATCTCCCGGAAACACCCCAGCTACATCAAAGATACCTACCACTTCATCCAAACACTAAATAACACACCGGTTTCCACACAAGCGTTTTTATTTTCAATTGATAGATTCTTTATACACCAATATTGACATAGATTGCGGCCTGCGGGCTGTCCGCTCTGCACTCCTCCGGTACCCAGACCCCGACAGGCCCGACAGTCACCTGTTGGAGCTCCTAGAATAAATCTGCGCAGGAATGACTTCGTCTTCAACGGCAAGCATTACCTCCAGACGCACGGGACAGCAATGGGCAAGAAGTTCGCACCCAGCTATGCTAACATCTATATGGCTGGGTTCGAACATTCTGCTCTGCAGTCTTGCCCATTGCTGCCACAGGTGTACTGTCGGTTCCTGGATGACATCTTCGGGGTCTGGCCACATAGTTTAGATCACTTCCTACAATTCATACACATATTCAATACACATCACCCTACAATTAAGGTTAAATACACACAACATGCACAACACATAGATTTTTTAGATACAACTGTCTTTTTCCCACACACAAATGCACCACAAACAGTTCTCCATACAAAAGTTTTTTTCAAACCCACCGATACACACGCACTCCTCCATAAAAGTAGTTATCACCCCAAACACACATTCGCGGGTATTATTAAATCACAAATCATCCGGTTTCACAGACTCTGCACAGAGGAGACGGACATGCGGGGCGCGACCAGGACCCTCTTCAGGGTCCTGAGGGGCAGGGGGTACACCAAGCGGTTTTTGCGTACCATCTTGTCCAGCACATTGGCGGAGCTCGGGCGACGGGCCCCCTCGGGATCCTCCTCCCCGTCTGGGTCCTCGTCTCTGGGCGCTGCCAGTGTGTTGGTCTCTCCCGCCTCCCCCTGCCCTATACCTAACCCCCTCTCCCCCTACCCTTACCCTAACCCTACCTCTCCTAACCCTAACCCTAACCCTCACCCTAACCCTAATCCTAACCTTAACCCTTCCACCCCGTGCCCTAACCCTAACCCGAACCCACTAACCCTCCGCGCGCCGTCTCCTCTCCACCATTCACCACTCACCCCGTCTCACCCTAGCCATTTCCCCACTACGTTACATTTTAGTCAGCGCACAACCACCACGTCTCACCTTAACCCCTCGTCACCCACTCCGTCTCACTTTTACCCGCCTGTAGCTTCCACTGTGGACCCCCACCATCTCCCTAACCCCAACCAGCCCCCCTCCTCTATGCCTCACCTTGGCCGGCCCCCTTACATTGGAGGGACGGACCTGGTGTCCGCTCCTATCCTCCACAGCCCGGCTGAGGTGAGGCCTCCACTAGGAGTGCCTGGATCCCTGAGTCAGGTGGTCTTCCCAAACAGGTTCCCTGAGGGGACCCCTGACATCAGGAGCGGAGACGATCTGGGGCGGCAGCCACACACACGCATCATACCCCTCATCAGCACATATACACAAAACATCATACACATACACTCCAAACTGAAAAACGCATTCACACACGCACAACACAACATTCCCGCACTTCACAATTACAAAATTATCTCAGCCCTTAGGAAGAACCGGAACCTACAGGATGTCCTGGTGCGGGCCCGCTTCTCCACGTACACTGGAGGCGCCCCCTCTCAACACCGAGGCCACTTCCAGCAGCTGGTGGTCATCCGCAACCAGCTCGCCTCCACCTCCAGCCCTATCATACAAAAACTAACTATCATGGACAAAAACATCATTTACGCCATTACATGCTCCGAATGCCACATCATCTATGTCGGCGAAACAAAGCACACCATACTCAACAGACTAAAACAACATTTATATACAATACACATAGGCACACTCAACACTCAAATAGTCAAACATTTCCAAACACACCCCATTACTTCATTATTCATCACCGGGCTGGAGATGAAGGCGTGCTGGTCGGACAGACAAAGGAAGGCAGCGGAGCACAGATGGATATCTAAACTTAGGACTGTTACCCCCTTGGGTCTTAATATCAGGGAGTAGGGTCCGCACTGGTCCGGTGCTGGGGGCACTGGATGGTCTCGGGACTCCTCCCTGGGCTTTCTTCTTGCGCAGCATCGGGTCGACTGTGTGTTTTAATGTGTTGCATGTTTTTACCCCTTCTGTGTGCTTTCCTTTACAATATTTTATGTCTTCTTCTTCCACACAGGATGTTTTGAATGCTTGAATGATTTTATTATATCTCTTTTAATGTTATTTATTCACTTATTTATTTTTATCCTATTTATTCATTTTATTTATTTTATTTATTAAGCTTTATTATGTTCTATATATTCTTATGATGCTTTTATATGTGCATGCAGATTGTTTTATTTTATTAAAAGGGCTCCTGCAGTTCACCCATGAATTATTCCGATACTGCAGCTTGCTCCCTTTTATCTTCATATTTTATTCATATATATATATATATTTATATACTTTTATTATACGCATGTTTCACCTTTTTATTACAATATTAGTGTGAATGAACCAATCTGTATGAGTGCGTATTTATTTATAGTTATATATCTACATATTTATCTTTCTTCTCTTTTTATATTTATTTTATTCCTGCATACATACTTTTTACTTATTTAAAGGTTGATGGGTAGGATTCTTTTATCCCCCATTTTTATTAGCATGCACCATTTTACTAGAAGTGTTTTTATCGACCCGTTTGCTGCGCCGACCACCCCATTATGGGAGGTTTCCCGGGGCCCCGGCCCCCTGGGCACTCTGCCGATGACGGTACCCTGCTCCCTCTGATCCCCCTGGGGGTACAAAATAGACTGCTCCGCGCCTCCTCAGACCCCAGCTGCTGGTTCCACCTGCTCTTCCTTCCCTTCCTCTGTTTTTATCTTTTTATTATATATATATTTCTTCTTTACAGAAAAAGAAAAGAAAACACAAAAAAATGAAAAAATGAAAAATACATAAATCACCAAAAAAAACAAAAAAGAAAACAAACAACAAAAAAAGAAAAAACCTAAGAAAATTATATGAAAGGATCGGGAGATGGTGTGCCAGTGCACCAAGGGTCCATGACCATCAAAAGCCGAATGTCACTATAAAAACCTAACCCTAACCCTAACCCTAACCCTAACCCTAACCCTAACCCTAACCCTAACCCTAACCCTAACCCTAACCCTAACCCTAACCCTAACCCTAACCCTAACCCTAACCCTTTGGGGGGGGTGCGTCTGCCTCCCGTTTCTCTAGGACCTTGCTCTCAAAAGATATCCACCGAAAACGGCCTAACCATAACCATAACCCTAACCATAACCCAATCACCTAACCATAACCATAACCCTAACCCTCCCTAACCATAACCCCAAACTTACACTGCATATCTACAGACCTACACACCCCCGCCTGTAACTACACATATACAGTTGAATGATATAAAATAAATAATAATAAACTAACACGTGATGACGGTTAGGGGCCGCTTCTGCCATCTGGTGGCTGCTGAGGGGACCTCTACGGAGCACACTTAGGATTTCGCTGTGCAAACATGCTACAGCCAGCACCATATGTGATGCCCGACTCGATATCTCGGCGGGTGAAGGTCGCACGGACTCGGGCTTGGCACCGTTGGAAAGCTGATCCTCCCTTTGGGGGGGGTGCGTCTGCCTCCCGTTTCTCTAGGACCTTGCTCTCAAAAGATATCCACCGAAAACTAACACGTGATGACGGTTAAGGGCCGCTTCTGCCATCTGGTGGCTGCTGAGGGGACCTCAACGGAGCACACTTTGGATTTCGCTGCATGTGCAAACCTGCTACAGCCAGCAGCATATGTGGTGCCGCGGTAATATCAATATATGAATATGGATAACAGTGGTGGCTGGTGATCAGAAAAATGACTACATCCTGACTTGCAGGGCCTGGACAAACGTACACTGCATATCTACAGACCTACTTCATGGCCAATCCACCAGCCATTGCTATTTGACCCATTGTTGTTATTCTGATATCGAGACAAATCATGATCGCTGTCCTATAGCGTCCATTTTTTGTGAGTCTCAATGTCTACTTCAAATGCATTTATAGGAATATGGGACAGTTGCTTCATTTTGTTTATATGTGAGGTTGTTTTTTGTTTTTCCAATGAACTACTGTCAACTAATATAAAAGATGTGAACTAATGCAATCAATAAATATGTCAAACATTGAAGGACACAAAACATAGATATATATTTACAAACAGGTTATTTTATTCCATGCACGCAAACACTACCAATACATCCAGCAATAGAGTTATGAATGTTCTAATGCTTACACTTCCATGTGCATACTTCCATACACTCTGACGCTATTAAACTATCCGACAATAAGACCCCCAACGTGGGGGAAACACTGGCTCCATGTGCAAACTTCCATGCACGCAAACACTACCAATACATCCAGCAATAGAGTTATGAATGTTCTAATGCTTACACTTCCATGTGCATACTTCCATACACTCTGACACTATTAAACTATCCGACAATAAGACCCCCAATGTGTGGGAAACACTGGCTCCATGTGCAAACTTCCATGCACGCAAACACTACCAATACATCCAGCAATAGAGTTATGATGTTCTAATGCTTACACTTCCATGTGCATACTTCCATACACTCTGACACTATTAATCTATCCGACAATAAGACCCCCAACGTGGGGGAAACACTGGCTCCATGTGCAAACTTCCATGCACGCAAACACTACCAATACATCCAGCAATAGAGTTATGAATGCTCTAATGCTTACACTTCCATGTGCATACTTCCATACACTCTGACACTATTAATCACTATTAATTAAGCAGGGCAGAGAAGGAGAATGAGGGAGAGGGAGAATGAGGGAGAGGGAGAAGGAGGGAGAGGGAGAAGGAGTGAGAGGGAGAAGGAGGGAGAGGGAGAAGGAGTGAGAGGGAGAAGGAGTGAGAGGGAGAAGGAGGGAGAAGGAGTGAGAGGGAGAAGGAGTGAGAAGGAGAAGGAGTGAGAGGGAGAAGGAGTGAGAGGGAGAAGGAGGGAGAAGGAGTGAGAGGGAGAAGGAGAAGGAGTGAGAGGGAGAAGGAGTGAGAGGGAGAAGGAGAAGGAGAAGGAGTGAGAGGGAGAAGGAGAAGGAGAAGGAGTGAGAGGGAGAAGGAGTGAGAGAGAGAGGGAGAGGGAGAGAGAGGGATAGAGAGAGAGAGAGAGAAGGAGTGAGAGAGAGAAGGAGTGAGAGAGAGAAGGAGTGAGAGAGAGAAGGAGTGAGAGAGAGAAAGAGTGAGGGGGGGAGGAGAGAGAAAGAGAGAGATAGCTGTAATCCCACTGGAGTTGCACATCAATCCTATCATGACATCTACCTGGGGAGGTGTCTGTGCCTCTGGGCCTGTCAGTGACTTAATACAATACACAGAGCAGTGTTTGGTGCTCTGTGTGTGTCTGTGTGACCCTCAGTGACCTCCAATAGCAGGCAGGCTTTTGGGGCCTAAAGGGAGAGAAGTGTGAGCCATTGGGGCTTGCTGTGACTTAATACAATACACAGGGCAGTGCTGGGAGCTCTGTGTATGTCTGTGGGACCCTCAGTGACCTCCAATAGCAGGCAGGCTTTTGGGGCCTAAAGGGAGAAAAGTGTGAGCCATTGGGGCTTGCTGTGACTTAATACAATACACAGGAGCTCTGTGTATGTCTGTGGGACCCTCAGTGACCTTTAATAGACAGCCGGCTTATGAGGCCTACCTACCTATGTATTTAAACCATTTAAATCACCACAGAACCTCAATTTAAGTTACACAAGTATATATTCTAGCACTGATAATTAAAAGTTAAACTGTGTTCTCCAGTGAGAGAGGATGTGTTTTGCTGTTTGTGGATACCAATGTATATGCACGCTAGTTTTAAACATTTCCTCAGGTATGTTAGACAGATGTGGATACTGCTCAATCCATGAGTTAATACAAGAGAGTACATGTACCACTACTCAAAAAACAGGTCATACTGTCAGTCAATAAGGCTGTGGGGGGAAGGGGCTTTTTCACTTATTTGGAGAAGCATTAGCACATGTGCTTAACTCTCCCAAGATAAGAGGTTTTTTTGTGAATTAAAATATAGACACAAAAAATACATACAAAGAGCTCCAGCTCCCCCGCACAATGCTTTGGGTCACGGGAGCGGACCGCCAACTTCTCCCATGCCACCCCAGACATAGACCAGAGCCTCTGTGTCTGTGCCTCTGGGCCTGTCAGTGACTTAATACAATACACAGGGCAGTGTTTGGTGCTCTGTGTGTGTCTGTGTGACCCTCAGTGACCTCCAATAGCAGGCAGGCTTTTGGGGCCTAAAGGGAGAGAAGTGTGAGCCATTCGGGCTTGCTGTGACTTAATACAATACACAGGGCAGTGTTTGGTGCTCTGTGTGTGTCTGTGTGACCCTCAGTGACCTCCAATAGCAGGCAGGCTTTTGGGGCCTAAAGGGAGAGAAGTGTGAGCCATTGGGGCTTGCTGTGACTGTCACTAAATGAAGGAGTGAATGAATAAACAAGTAAATGTTTAAGATGGAGACAAAAGGGGGCCACTCTGCCCTTTTGTGGAATAGTTTGGACATGCCTACAGAATAAAAAACAAACGGCATGTCCACGATGAAACACCGAAGCACTTTACTTCTGCTAACAATAGTCTTTGGGTTCCATTGATTGCATTTCCATTTGATTTGAGGTCAAAATGGCTGCACTTTTCAAAATGGCTGCTCTTTGATGGTTCGAGTGTCAGACTAATGGTTGTTACTTCATGAGGTGGGTGCAGTGGTTTGTCTCGTCTACTTGATGGAGGTAAGTGACCACGGATCAAACAGTTTATGCCTTAAAGTCTAGGGCCCACTGCTAAAGAACAAGGACATACTCCTTGAACACCTAGAGCTTTGACACTGTGTGTGTGTGTGTGTGTGTGTGTGTGTGGTGTGTGTGTGTGTGTGTGTGTGTGTGTGTGTGTGTGTGTGTGTGTGTGTGTGTGTGCGTGCGCGCGCGCGCGCGCGCGCGTGTGTGTCCAACTGGAAAAACAAAGTGAAGGAACAGGAATCAATATTGTGTGTGAATATAATAGATTTGATTTGTTGTATTGCGATGCATTTTACCTACTTTCCTTTCAGATTCATAGACTACATCCTGACTTGCATAAATAAATAATATAATAATAAACGAAATAATAATAAACTAACACGTGATGACGGTTAGGGGCCGCTTCTGCCATCTGGTGGCTGCTGAGGGGACCTCAACGGAGCACACTTAGGATTTCGCTGTGCAAACATGCTACAGCCAGCACCATATGTGATGCCCGACTCGATATCTCGGCGGGTGAAGGTCGCACGGACTCGGGCTTGGCACCGTTGGAAAGCTGCTCCTCCCTTTGGGGGGGGTGCGTCTGCCTCCCGTTTCTCTAGCACCTTGCTGTCAAAAGATATCCACCGAAAACGGTCTGCACCCGGGTGCAGTGTGGTTAAAACCCCCTATCCTGGGCGCCTTGGCTACAGCCAGCACCATATGTGATGCCCGACTCGATATCTCGGCGGGTGAAGGTCGCACGGACTCGGGCTTGGCACCGTTGGAAAGCTGATCCTCCCTTTGGGGGGGGTGCGTCTGCCTCCCGTTTCTCTAGCACCTTGCTGTCAAAAGATATCCACCGAAAACGGTCTGCACCCGGGTGCAGTGTGGTTAAAACCCCCTATCCTGGGCGCCTTGGCTACAGCCAGCACCATATGTGATGCCCGACTCGATATCTCGGCGGGTGAAGGTCGCACGGACTCGGGCTTGGCACCGTTGGAAAGCTGATCCTCCCTTTGGGGGGGGTGCGTCTGCCTCCCGTTTCTCTAGGACCTTGCTCTCAAAAGATATCCACCGAAAACGGCCCTAACCATAACCATAACCCTAACCATAACCCAATCACCTAACCATAACCATAACCCTAACCCTCCCTAACCATAACCCCAAACTTACACTGCATATCTACAGACCTACACACCCCCGCCTGTAACTACACATATACAGTTGAATGATATATAATAAATAATAATAAACTAACACGTGATGACGGTTAGGGGCCGCTTCTGCCATCTGGTGGCTGCTGAGGGGACCTCTACGGAGCACACTTAGGATTTCGCTGTGCAAACATGCTACAGCCAGCACCATATGTGATGCCCGACTCGATATCTCGGCGGGTGAAGGTCGCACGGACTCGGGCTTGGCACCGTTGGAAAGCTGCTCCTCCCTTTGGGGGGGGTGCGTCTGCCTCCCGTTTCTCTAGCACCTTGCTGTCAAAAGATATCCACCGAAAACGGTCTGCACCCGGGTGCAGTGTGGTTAAAACCCCCTATCCTAACCCTAACCCTAACCCTAACCCTAACCCTAACCCTAACCCTAACCCTAACCCTAACCCTAACCCTAACCCTAACCCTAACCCTAACCCCTAACCCTAACCCTAACCCTAACCCTAACCCTAACCCTAACCCTAACCCTAACCCTAACCCTAACCCTAACCCTAACCCTAACCCTAACCCTAAATGGCTGGATCTCAAGACAGCAGAGGCGGCTGCCAAGAGGTCGGGGGCTGAGCTGTGGAAAGGTCAGCTGGTCCTCACGTTCGGGTAGTACGCCGGTCAGACCTTCAGGTGGCTTGTGGAGAATGATGTCGGCTGGCTGGTGTGGCTGCTGCTCCAGTACTGCCAGCAGGGAGAGCAGAACGAGCTGCTGAAGTGGCAGAAGGAGCGACTGCTCCTTCGGCCACAAGGTGACTCCTCACCTGAAAGTGCTGTCGGACGCACCGTTCCCGGAGGCTCCTGCGCTGCCAACATCCCTCCCTCCGCCAGACCGGCCTCAGGTCCAGTACCGGCTCATCCATCACGAGGCTGGAAAGAGACGTGGTGAGAAGCGGAGGTAAGTTGTCATAAGCACTTTGTTTCACCTGTTGGCTGTGGAAAGCAAATAGCACACACGTCATATCAATACTGATCACATGTGTATTTTATGTTTCCAGATTATTTGTTGCTGAGCCACAGCCTGTGACTCCCGCGAACCGACCCGTTCAGCCCACTGGGTTGTCGTCCTCCACCCGGCCGAAGCCTGCTGCGCTCACCCCCATTCTGCCGAGGCCTTCTGCGCCCACCCACCTCCAGCCGAGGCCACCCGCTGCGTTGACCTACGGCCCACCCCCTGTGTCGGCAGCACCCATACTGCAGGTCTTCCCCGCACAGCCACAGGCCCCCTCCGTCCTGTTTCGTGGGACATCCTGCAGCCAGTGCTTTGTCCCTCCTGCACCAACAGTGAAGGCATTCATGCCTAACAAGTCCTCAAGGCCATGTGGGGCTTGCCACATGCCAAACTGTGGTGGACAGTGGAAGAGGTACAACCCTTTCAAGGACAAAGTGGCTGGAAGCATGCAGAAAATGTTTTCCTACTGTCCATCCACTAGGAAGTCCACTACCCCTGGCTTCGACAATGTGGTGTATGACAACTTTGAACTCTTTAAGAGTGTCGTGGATGCAGAGTTGGAAAGGAGGACTGTGTGTGTGTGTGTGTGTGTGTGTGTGTGTGTGTGTGTGTGTGTGTGTGTGTGTGTGTGTGTGTGTGTGTGTGTGTGTGTGTGTGTGTGTGTGAATAACTTACCTCTGTGATGCCACTGTTGCCAGCCATATACAAATATCATCAGCATTTACAGTTTCATTGAACATCCTGACGATTACGGTTTTAATGGAATCGTCATTTAGTCTCTCCACTTCAAATGCTGAGAACTGGTCTTTTACCGTGTCGTAGCGTGTCCAAAATTCTTTGAGGGTTGTTGCGGCTGCGAAGCTAACATCGAATCCTTTGTTAAAGGGCAGAGTAAGAATACAATTCAAGTCGTTTCCGGTAAACTTCAGGATTCCTTGGATGTGCTTCCTTGAAAAATCAAGCCGGGACATCTGAATTAAAATTCCATTGATTGACTTAAATTTAAAACGTACACTGTGGTGCCTCCTCATGCCGGAGGGGTTAACCGACATGATGGAGACACCACACTCTTAAAAATTCAAGATGTTAAAAGCAATAAAACAGTGAGTAAACAAGGTAATACAGGCAACAATAAAATGCACTTTACCGTTTAAACAAACTGGACAATGGTCTTCTTGGTAAAGGGTATCAGCAACTGGTATTTGACCCCAACTTACCAAAAAGATGGTGCAATATCCTCCTAACCTGCTATATAATTGCCACTAAATAGGCAATATATAGACAGACAACGGAGGGGATCACTGTCTTAGCCAAAAGGCCGAGAAGCGGGTCAATCTTTTTAACCTTAATCAGTTCCAATCTAACACAATCAGTTTACATACCCTTTAGTGGTTGTTCATGTTCAGATAATCTGTGTTTTTGTCATGCATGTTGTTTGTCTTTGTCAGCTTCATGTGTTTGTGATGTTTGTATGTATTTGTCTGCTTCAGTTTTAACAAAAGTTTGCTAAAGAAAACACAAAAGGGAGGAACAGCTTGAGCCTTTATTTGTTGATTGGTCACCTGAGTCTTTGGATAATCATGTTCATTATTGCACTTTAGCCTGTACAAGCCAATTGTTGAGTTGTATCTTAAGTACAAGTGTGTGTTCTTCAATTGTTGAGATTTTTGCATTATTATTAATGTTATTTATATGTGCCTTTCCTTTTGATGTGTGCATGTCTGTCAGCTCCATGTTTAATGAAAATGTTTGCAAATGGTAGTACATGTTTGTCTCTCGTCTCATGCTCTCGTGTTCTCGCCTGTAGATCTGTACCTTGTTGTGGTGGGCGAGCTTTTAATTAAACAGATCTTGTTTACTTGTGTTTTATATGCATTGCCTTTTCAATGAAACCCATTCGGGGTGAAAAATAAAAGTTGTAAAAGAATTTGAGTCTCTGTGTGCTTGGCTTTCACAAGGGGTGGGGTAGTGGAAAGAAAAAACACACCAAAGAAATTAGAAGTCCTTGTGTCTTCTCTCCCGCAACCAGAGGTGTGAATACACCCCCACTTTGCTGGCTGCACTCCCTGTGTGGTCAAAATAATGAGTTCTGTGAATGGCTCTGTCATCCAGACAAAGGGAGTGCACTGAATACATTCTTATTATTTTTCTTAATTCAGCCCAAAAATGTAACAATTAAACACTTTTCCACTTGATAATATGAATCTCATCAGCTACATCAACTCAAAGTATGAAAATAATAAACAAAACATTCAGCAGACTAGCGGATTTTGATAATCTAGGCCTTGCACATAATATTTCTGGAAATAAGGATCCATAATGAATGAAAGGAATGAATGAATGAATGAATGAATGAATGAATGAATGAATGAATGAATGAATGCGTTATTCCAGACTCAGAGTTCCATATTTGAACGCAATGCATTACACTGCTTGCGCGTCATCGTTTGCGTGATCTTTTGAAGAAACGTAGCGATGCAAAACATGGTATGGACTGCAATATAGCACGATGAAGCCATTCATAGCTATTATTTCTTTAGAACAACATGATCAGGGGAGAGCGCGAACGCAGTCCCCCACTACCAGAAATTATGCAATCGAGATTCCCACATTTGGGGAATTCGCACGGGTCAGCAACAGCCTCAGTGCAATGGCTGAGCCTCGCTATGGGTGAACCACCTTCTTGATCATGGTATCTCCCTTGCCAGGTAAGTATGAGTTGAACACGTTCAGGTGGGCTGAACGATGCCCACGCGTGTTCCCGTGGAGAACGGTTGCAAAGCATTCGGCGATGTCTAGACTTTAATAAACACTGTAGACCACCGGTCACACGATGACAGGCGAATCTGAAATCAGCGAGATGGAAGCTTAACGAAAGGAAACCTGGAGATCCGAGTTATCGACACGCCACAGAAAGAATCCTTTTTTCTTTCTTAAACAACAGAATATCGTTGGAATAATTGTAAACAGTGCGTTTATGAATTGTAAATGACACTTTATTGTCTACAGGCGGACGGGTGTACTCTCAGGAGGAGTTTAGTTTTGTTTTTCACAGTGAGAGAGGGGTGCACCGGTCCTGGAGGTACTGCAATACCAGGTCGATGCGTGGAGTGGACGGGGCAAGCCCCTTTTCCATCTCCCAGTTCCAAAAATCAATTTAATATATGGTCCCCGGGTAGGGGACGTATCAGATATTAAACTGATAAGAACAGATACTACACTTGATCTTAGCCAAAAGGCCGAGAAGCGATGCCTACACACGCTCAGACCAAGAGGCGACGTTCCCAGACACGTCGCTCCACGTGGCGGTTTAACAGACAACGAAAAAAAAACAAAAGAATGACCAAGCACCCTGTGTGCGTGTTTGTGTGTATGTGAAAGCTGAAGAAATAAACCGAGGTCGCTACATCTCTTTGCTGCTGCCTGCTGGCAGTCTCACTAGGCCGTCTGCATGTTTCACAAATAGAGTTTGGAGCAGTGGAGGCTTCTATAAGACCACAGGTGAAGCAGTGCTTCACCAAAAAAATGTTAAAAAATAAATAAACCAACAATACTATCGAATACTGCCAAAATGGTGGTGCCCACGATTTCCCCGCCCCAACAACGTCAACACCCGGAACTCTATTGCAGCCATTGCAGCCAATGAGCTCGAGTTGAAAAAGAAAATAGCTTACAGCACGTGGTTTCACTCAGGTAAATTGTATCCCCTTCACCGTTTGCTAGTTGACAATTAGACCTTTTTGTTAAGGTTTGTATTAAGCTGTTTCGATTTTGTAGAAAGAGAAAAGATTTCCACCGTGTCATAACACGGTCGTTGTGTATAAAGGGAAGACGTAGCGGTTACGTTTTTAGCTGCTGGGTTGACTTCAGTCAACCTATCGCCGTTTTGTCTGCGAGCAACCATATTACTCGTGGGTGGTCTCCTTTTAATCGTGGTAATCTAAGCTTTCCAACGGTGTATGGCATGACTATATGTACCCAGGGGTCGTTGAAATAATAAGCTGATTAATGTGTGTTTTGTGACGATAGCTAGGCGCGGCTAACGACACTGTTTACAATGTGTAAGGGCATACGTCGCATACCTGCAAACTTGTTGCTTTTCGGCGACAATCAACGTTTTCTTGGACAATTTGATGTGGATATGTGTTGATTTGGGTAAATGTGACTGTTTAGACAACAGCTGATGCGAGAGTAAGTGTAACATAAAGCAATTTGGCGACCGTGTTAATCTCTTGTTGCATGGGATGCGCTGCATACCTGGAAACAGTAGCTGATTTCTAACAACATAGATAACAATCTGGCGAGCGTGTTGTCCACCTAGGCTAATACACCAACAGCACATTTCTGTATAATAAAGGGCTACATATTGTCAATCTAAATGATCTGCTTGTTGTACTCATTTATTCATGTTTTACTGTACCAGATGGAACATGGAGGAGCCTACACATCAGTGCACCGTGTGCGACAAGACATTCAGTGAAAAGTCCAACCTGGCGAGTCATCTGAAGATCCATGCCATCGCCAGGGAGACCTTTACCTGTGATGTCTGCGGGAAGAGCTTGGCCACTAAACCATCGCTGGTCAGCCATCAACAGCTACACCAGTACCCCAACATCATTTTGTACCGGCAAGGAGAGGCCAGGCTGTACTGTACAGAGGCAGCAAGGTCTGTGGCAGAGGCCCGCAGCAGCACTGTTGTTGACCCTAAATGGCTGGATCTCAAGACAGCAGAGGCGGCTGCCAAGAGGTCGGGGGCTGAGCTGTGGAAAGGTCAGCTGGTCCTCACGTTCGGGTAGTACGCCGGTCAGACCTTCAGGTGGCTTGTGGAGAATGATGTCGGCTGGCTGGTGTGGCTGCTGCTCCAGTACTGCCAGCAGGGAGAGCAGAACGAGCTGCTGAAGTGGCAGAAGGAGCGACTGCTCCTTCGGCCACAAGGTGACTCCTCACCTGAAAGTGCTGTCGGACGCACCGTTCCCGGAGGCTCCTGCGCTGCCAACATCCCTCCCTCCGCCAGACCGGCCTCAGGTCCAGTACCGGCTCATCCATCACGAGGCTGGAAAGAGACGTGGTGAGAAGCGGAGGTAAGTTGTCATAAGCACTTTGTTTCACCTGTTGGCTGTGGAAAGCAAATAGCACACACGTCATATCAATACTGATCACATGTGTATTTTATGTTTCCAGATTATTTGTTGCTGAGCCACAGCCTGTGACTCCCGCGAACCGACCCGTTCAGCCCACTGGGTTGTCGTCCTCCACCCGGCCGAAGCCTGCTGCGCTCACCCCCATTCTGCCGAGGCCTTCTGCGCCCACCCACCTCCAGCCGAGGCCACCCGCTGCGTTGACCTACGGCCCACCCCCTGTGTCGGCAGCACCCATACTGCAGGTCTTCCCCGCACAGCCACAGGCCCCCTCCGTCCTGTTTCGTGGGACATCCTGCAGCCAGTGCTTTGTCCCTCCTGCACCAACAGTGAAGGCATTCATGCCTAACAAGTCCTCAAGGCCATGTGGGGCTTGCCACATGCCAAACTGTGGTGGACAGTGGAAGAGGTACAACCCTTTCAAGGACAAAGTGGCTGGAAGCATGCAGAAAATGTTTTCCTACTGTCCATCCACTAGGAAGTCCACTACCCCTGGCTTCGACAATGTGGTGTATGACAACTTTGAACTCTTTAAGAGTGTCGTGGATGCAGAGTTGGAAAGGAGGACTGTGTGTGTGTGTGTGTGTGTGTGTGTGTGTGTGTGTGTGTGTGTGTGTGTGTGTGTGTGTGTGTGTGTGTGTGTGTGTGTGTGTGTGTGTGAATAACTTACCTCTGTGATGCCACTGTTGCCAGCCATATACAAATATCATCAGCATTTACAGTTTCATTGAACATCCTGACGATTACGGTTTTAATGGAATCGTCATTTAGTCTCTCCACTTCAAATGCTGAGAACTGGTCTTTTACCGTGTCGTAGCGTGTCCAAAATTCTTTGAGGGTTGTTGCGGCTGCGAAGCTAACATCGAATCCTTTGTTAAAGGGCAGAGTAAGAATACAATTCAAGTCGTTTCCGGTAAACTTCAGGATTCCTTGGATGTGCTTCCTTGAAAAATCAAGCCGGGACATCTGAATTAAAATTCCATTGATTGACTTAAATTTAAAACGTACACTGTGGTGCCTCCTCATGCCGGAGGGGTTAACCGACATGATGGAGACACCACACTCTTAAAAATTCAAGATGTTAAAAGCAATAAAACAGTGAGTAAACAAGGTAATACAGGCAACAATAAAATGCACTTTACCGTTTAAACAAACTGGACAATGGTCTTCTTGGTAAAGGGTATCAGCAACTGGTATTTGACCCCAACTTACCAAAAAGATGGTGCAATATCCTCCTAACCTGCTATATAATTGCCACTAAATAGGCAATATATAGACAGACAACGGAGGGGATCACTGTCTTAGCCAAAAGGCCGAGAAGCGGGTCAATCTTTTTAACCTTAATCAGTTCCAATCTAACACAATCAGTTTACATACCCTTTAGTGGTTGTTCATGTTCAGATAATCTGTGTTTTTGTCATGCATGTTGTTTGTCTTTGTCAGCTTCATGTGTTTGTGATGTTTGTATGTATTTGTCTGCTTCAGTTTTAACAAAAGTTTGCTAAAGAAAACACAAAAGGGAGGAACAGCTTGAGCCTTTATTTGTTGATTGGTCACCTGAGTCTTTGGATAATCATGTTCATTATTGCACTTTAGCCTGTACAAGCCAATTGTTGAGTTGTATCTTAAGTACAAGTGTGTGTTCTTCAATTGTTGAGATTTTTGCATTATTATTAATGTTATTTATATGTGCCTTTCCTTTTGATGTGTGCATGTCTGTCAGCTCCATGTTTAATGAAAATGTTTGCAAATGGTAGTACATGTTTGTCTCTCGTCTCATGCTCTCGTGTTCTCGCCTGTAGATCTGTACCTTGTTGTGGTGGGCGAGCTTTTAATTAAACAGATCTTGTTTACTTGTGTTTTATATGCATTGCCTTTTCAATGAAACCCATTCGGGGTGAAAAATAAAAGTTGTAAAAGAATTTGAGTCTCTGTGTGCTTGGCTTTCACAAGGGGTGGGGTAGTGGAAAGAAAAAACACACCAAAGAAATTAGAAGTCCTTGTGTCTTCTCTCCCGCAACCAGAGGTGTGAATACACCCCCACTTTGCTGGCTGCACTCCCTGTGTGGTCAAAATAATGAGTTCTGTGAATGGCTCTGTCATCCAGACAAAGGGAGTGCACTGAATACATTCTTATTATTTTTCTTAATTCAGCCCAAAAATGTAACAATTAAACACTTTTCCACTTGATAATATGAATCTCATCAGCTACATCAACTCAAAGTATGAAAATAATAAACAAAACATTCAGCAGACTAGCGGATTTTGATAATCTAGGCCTTGCACATAATATTTCTGGAAATAAGGATCCATAATGAATGAAAGGAATGAATGAATGAATGAATGAATGAATGAATGAATGAATGAATGAATGAATGCGTTATTCCAGACTCAGAGTTCCATATTTGAACGCAATGCATTACACTGCTTGCGCGTCATCGTTTGCGTGATCTTTTGAAGAAACGTAGCGATGCAAAACATGGTATGGACTGCAATATAGCACGATGAAGCCATTCATAGCTATTATTTCTTTAGAACAACATGATCAGGGGAGAGCGCGAACGCAGTCCCCCACTACCAGAAATTATGCAATCGAGATTCCCACATTTGGGGAATTCGCACGGGTCAGCAACAGCCTCAGTGCAATGGCTGAGCCTCGCTATGGGTGAACCACCTTCTTGATCATGGTATCTCCCTTGCCAGGTAAGTATGAGTTGAACACGTTCAGGTGGGCTGAACGATGCCCACGCGTGTTCCCGTGGAGAACGGTTGCAAAGCATTCGGCGATGTCTAGACTTTAATAAACACTGTAGACCACCGGTCACACGATGACAGGCGAATCTGAAATCAGCGAGATGGAAGCTTAACGAAAGGAAACCTGGAGATCCGAGTTATCGACACGCCACAGAAAGAATCCTTTTTTCTTTCTTAAACAACAGAATATCGTTGGAATAATTGTAAACAGTGCGTTTATGAATTGTAAATGACACTTTATTGTCTACAGGCGGACGGGTGTACTCTCAGGAGGAGTTTAGTTTTGTTTTTCACAGTGAGAGAGGGGTGCACCGGTCCTGGAGGTACTGCAATACCAGGTCGATGCGTGGAGTGGACGGGGCAAGCCCCTTTTCCATCTCCCAGTTCCAAAAATCAATTTAATATATGGTCCCCGGGTAGGGGACGTATCAGATATTAAACTGATAAGAACAGATACTACACTTGATCTTAGCCAAAAGGCCGAGAAGCGATGCCTACACACGCTCAGACCAAGAGGCGACGTTCCCAGACACGTCGCTCCACGTGGCGGTTTAACAGACAACGAAAAAAAAACAAAAGAATGACCAAGCACCCTGTGTGCGTGTTTGTGTGTATGTGAAAGCTGAAGAAATAAACCGAGGTCGCTACATCTCTTTGCTGCTGCCTGCTGGCAGTCTCACTAGGCCGTCTGCATGTTTCACAAATAGAGTTTGGAGCAGTGGAGGCTTCTATAAGACCACAGGTGAAGCAGTGCTTCACCAAAAAAATGTTAAAAAATAAATAAACCAACAATACTATCGAATACTGCCAAAATGGTGGTGCCCACGATTTCCCCGCCCCAACAACGTCAACACCCGGAACTCTATTGCAGCCATTGCAGCCAATGAGCTCGAGTTGAAAAAGAAAATAGCTTACAGCACGTGGTTTCACTCAGGTAAATTGTATCCCCTTCACCGTTTGCTAGTTGACAATTAGACCTTTTTGTTAAGGTTTGTATTAAGCTGTTTCGATTTTGTAGAAAGAGAAAAGATTTCCACCGTGTCATAACACGGTCGTTGTGTATAAAGGGAAGACGTAGCGGTTACGTTTTTAGCTGCTGGGTTGACTTCAGTCAACCTATCGCCGTTTTGTCTGCGAGCAACCATATTACTCGTGGGTGGTCTCCTTTTAATCGTGGTAATCTAAGCTTTCCAACGGTGTATGGCATGACTATATGTACCCAGGGGTCGTTGAAATAATAAGCTGATTAATGTGTGTTTTGTGACGATAGCTAGGCGCGGCTAACGACACTGTTTACAATGTGTAAGGGCATACGTCGCATACCTGCAAACTTGTTGCTTTTCGGCGACAATCAACGTTTTCTTGGACAATTTGATGTGGATATGTGTTGATTTGGGTAAATGTGACTGTTTAGACAACAGCTGATGCGAGAGTAAGTGTAACATAAAGCAATTTGGCGACCGTGTTAATCTCTTGTTGCATGGGATGCGCTGCATACCTGGTGTTGCAGTCTCTGGCTCCCCCTGGTGGTTTTATTGGGGTAAAATACGTTTGTGTGGCGCATTAGGTGTGACGTAATAGAACGGGTGTGTTGTGGGTAGTGTAAAACGAAGGACCACGCGGGAAATCAGTCGGAGTCTACAGTGCGAACGGATAGTAGCCTTTTATGCTTTGTTAATGTACCATTGTGGAAATAAAGAAAGCCTAATTCATTGCTGCAACCCACCAACGCCTCACTGTTTGTGCTTCGGCTATGTTAACCGGACAACTAGACAAGCAAGTTACCTGCAACGAGCCAAGTAATATAATTCAAAACAGCTCGCTCCCAACTACGGTTCGGAGCAGGGAAGCTGAGGGAGGTAACACTGGGGGCTCGTCCGGGATTAACAAAGCAAGAAGAAAGTGAGAGGACGTCGGACGGTCGGACGCAGACTGAGCTAAAGCTAAAGGTACCGTTAATGCTTGAAATAGGAGGCCTGTCGAGATGGAGTCGAGATGGATAAGCACCAACCCATTTTTAATAGATGTAAGAGACACTGATATGGACCCAGTTAACCACATGGACGGCCGATATGCCGACGGCTTTAACCCCTTCACGGCTAGCATGGAGCTAACGTTAGCCGCAGACGGAGGGATTGTTCACGGCCATACGCCGTCGCTCAACCGAGCATTCCCCCCCACGCCACCGCCATCACGGTTGACTAACCCGTTCAACCCCGTGAATTGTACGGCACAAAACCCTTTTGACCCAACCCACTTACTGTCCCCTCAGTTCACTTCAACACCTTTTCCACCCTCTATGCCCCAGCCCGTGGAGCGTTGTGGAGTAAGAAGCTATGAGGATAACTATGCCCCACACCGCGACACCTACCAATACGGCCAGTCAGCTGCGAGAAGCGCCAAGCCGGCGCCACAGTCATCACACACAGCGCCAGATGTTGTAGCGATGGACAACAGTGACGATGAACATTATGGATATAGAGAGAGAATTCCAATATTGAAGCCAGGCCATTTTGATGGAATGGGCTCCTGGAAAGACTTTATTCACCGGTTCGAAAGCTGTGCAATGGCAAATCATTGGTCAGATGCAACAATGGCAGTGCAACTGAGATTCAGCCAGATTTATTCAGATTTATGGAGCTATCGTCCATAAAAATCCCAGATCTGACCGTTGGAACTACCGGCGGATTGTGGCTGAAATAGAGACTGCCTACGGGCCGCGCTCCGAGCATGCGGCAGCCATCGGCATCGAATTGAGACAGCGGGTTAGGGGGCAGAACGAAGCGCTGCACCTCTTAAGGGATGATATTTATGAGAAAGTGTCCATTGTGTATGCTGACCGTACAGAGCTGGAGCAGGACGCCATCAGTGTGGAGGTCTTCACCAACGCCCTGGCCGACGCCGAGGTGGTGCAAAGGCTACTGGAGAAGCAGCCGCGCACCCTGGCCAGAGCATATGACATCGCACACAGCTATGAGACCACCAGGAGGGCCGCCAGAACAGTCACACAATTCATGCAGCCTGGCCAACGCAGCTTTGTAAATCAGAGAGCCAGGGCCGCCACGGTACGTGAAAATAACAGCATGCCAGCTTGTGTAGAGCCAGTGGGGGTAGCTGTCTGGTCCATCGACTCACCAGAGAGGGCTCCAAGATTTAGTCCGCAGTGGCACCAGAAGAAAACCACAAATGTCAAAATGCCTATGGGGGATGTTCAGTGCCACAACTGCTCCGGTCTAGGGCATATGATGAGAAACTGCCCTTCTCCCCGTCGACCCAGACAGCAAGCTCGGACAGTCAATAACAACACAGCCCCCGACACAGGTATAGTGGTCACCTGTACTGCAAGTCAGGAAGACGACATGTGTGTTCAAATATTGATACATGGATTGGAAATGTGTGCTCTGCTTGACTCTGGTGCTCGGAGGAATGTGTTGCCCCTCCATCTCTTCAACGCCATTCCCACAGAGTCCAGACCCCCAATAGAGCCATCTGTCGCGGAGGTCCTGCAGGGCATCGGCCCCGGTGGTCTGGCAGTGCTGGGGGAAGTCAACCTACCAGTACGAGTTGGGAGCCGAGCTACCAATGTGAACTTCATCATGGCCGACACAGCAGAGAGCACCGAGGTTATCCTGGGGCACCCTTTCCTACATCAGACGAGTGCCCAGCTGGACTATGGTCGCCGGGAGATAACCCTATGTGGAGAGAAGGTACCTCGTTTTAACCCAAGCCATCAGTCCCGGGTGCACATTGTCAGAGTGGCCCGCACAACAGTGTTGGAATCGGGGTGTGAGTATGTAGTCCCCGGCACCGCCCACCTCCGCCACGCTGACGGAGACCTGATGCTGAGCCCAACTAAAGGTTTCATCGAAAAACACCACGTACTAGTGGCTCACCTCGTCGTACAGGCGCAGCGGTCCACCAACGTTCCCATCAGAGTCTTCAACCCTGGAGCCTTACCTGTCACGTTGAAGAGAGGCGTTGTGGCAGGGATCCTACAACCAGCAACGGTGTTAGGGAAGCTGGAGCCCCAGCCACCCCTCGCCCCACCGGCCTCCGAACCGATTAACTCTGTCTCTGCTTCTTTGCCCAGCCACCTGCAGGTCCTGTATAATGAGAGCTGTGCTAGTCTGCCAAAGGGGGACCATGAGAGGGTGGCCTGCCTGCTACGGTCATACAGTGACGTCTTCTCCACGGGGCCCACTGACCTTGGCCGTACTGGCCTCGTGCAGCACGATATCCTCACCATCCCTGGTCCACCTGTGAAACAGCAACCACGCAGGATGGCTGGAGACAAACAAACTGCAGCGGACCAGCAGGTGCAGCAGAGCCTGGACACTGGTGTGGCCCAACTCAGCCACAGCAGCTGGGCTGCACCAATTGTTATGGTAAGGAAGAAGGACCAGACTTCGCGGCTATGTGTCGACTACAGGCTCTTAAATGAGAGGACCATTAAGGATGCGTATCCACTGCCCCGCATCCAGGACACCTTAGACACATTGTCCACCGCCAGGTACTTCAGCACGCTGGATTTAACATCAGGGTACTGGCAGGTGGAAATGACGCCGAGAGCCCGAAAAGCCGCTGCTTTCTGCACCCGTAAGGGCCTGTTCGAATGGAATGTGATGCCTTTCGGACTGTGCAATGCGCCGGCCACATTCCAGAGGCTCATGGACCGTGTCCTGGCCGGGCTGCAGTGGGAGACCTGTTTGGTGTACCTCGATGACATCATTGTCCTGGGGCGGGACGGCACCGACATGTTGGAGCGGCTGAGCCAGGTGTTCAACAGACTACGCGCCGCCAACCTGAAACTTAAACCATCAAAGTGTTTCCTGTTCCGAGAGCGAGTGGCTTACCTGGGGCACATCGTCTCCAGCAAAGGTATCGCTACTGACCCCCAAAAGATCCAAAAGGTGACTGAGTGGCCCGCACCCCGAAACGTCTCTGAAGTGCGTCAGTTTGTCGGCCTGGCCTCGTACTACCGACGCTTCGTCAAGGATTTCGCCACAGTTGCCAAGCCCCTCCACGAACTCACCAAAAAGTATGCACGCTTTAACTGGACGGATGAATGCCAGGAGGCGTTCGAGCAGCTGAAAAGCCGGTTGACGTCAGCGCCGGTGCTGGGCTATCCCCTCGACAGTGGCCAACTGCTCCTCGACACAGACGCCAGTGACTGGGGAATCGGAGCAGTCCTCTCCCAAGTGCAAGAAGGTGAGGAGAGAGTGCTAGCCTATGGGAGCAGGAGAATGTCGCCCACTGAGCAAAACTACTGCACCACCAGACGAGAACTTCTGGCAGCTGTCGAGTTCACCTCTCATTTCCGGCAGTACCTACTAGGGAGATCATTCATCATACGGACTGATCACAGCAGCCTGCGCTGGTTGACTCGGATGAAGGAGCCTGAGGGTCAGCTTGCTCGCTGGCTTGAGAAACTAGCAGAGTACGAGTTCCTGGTGATCCATCGTCCAGGGAGACACCACCAAAATGCGGACGCGCTCTCCAGAAGACCCTGCCGGACGTCATGCCCATGCACAGTGCCGGAGCCTAGCCTCAGTAACCAGTTCCAGCACAAGGGGATTCAGTGCAACATGGCCGAAGAGGATGAAGAGGATGCCGTGGAAACTCCTGCAGAGCAACCTCCAGTGGGGGTAGTGGTGCCTGAAGAGGATGCTGTGGAAACTCCTGCAGAGCAACCTCCAGTGGGGGTAGTGGTGCCTGAAGATAGCTATGGAGGCAGCCCTGCAGTTGAGTCTAAGCATCTTCCAGTGGGGGTAGCGGACGTTTTCAGTAATGATCAAGCTGGCTCTCTGTTCCGACCAGGTGTCTACAGGGTGAGTGAGCCAGCCCAAACCAACCTGTTCAGTGGTTGGACCCAAGAGCAGTTAATCAGTGCCCAAGAAGCTGACCCAGACATAGCACCAGTGAGGAAGTGGATGGACGAGGGGAGGAGCAGGCCACCCTGGGCGGACATAGCACCCTACAGCCCTGCCACCAAAGCCTACTGGTCGCAGTGGAAAAGGCTCTACCAGAAAGATGGCGTTTTGCTGAGGAAATTCTACTGCACAGATGGAAAGGTGTTCTATCCACAGATCCTGTTGCCTCAAGAGTACCGCACCTCAGTCACGGAGCAATTGCACGATGGCCCAGTCGGTGGCCACTTTGGAGGAGAAAGGACACTCGCACGTCTCAAGGCCCGGTACTACTGGTACAATATGAGGGATGACGTCACGCTGTGGTGCCGCACCTGCACCAGCTGTGCTGCAAAAGCCCGCCCGAAGAAAACACCTCAAGCCGCCATGGGCACAGTGCGAGTTGGTGCCCCCTTCGAACGCATCGCAGTCGATTTAATGGGACCATTAAATGAAACTGAAAGGCGCAACCGCTACATAATAGTAGTACAAGACTACTTCAGCAAATGGGTGGAAGCCTACCCGGTTCCCAATGAACAAGCAACGACGGTGGCCGAGAAGATTGTTTCCGAGTGGGTGTGCCGGTACGGAGCTCCACAGTGCCTACACAGCGACCAAGGTACCAATTTCGAGTCGGCTGTGTTCCAGAGAATGTGTGAACTGCTGGGAATCGACAAGACACGGACCACGCCGTTTCGGCCGCAGTCAGACGGCCAAGTAGAACGTTTCAATGCCACCCTGCAGAAAATCATAGCCACCACTGCGGAACGATGTCACTGGGACTGGGACATCATGACCCCATATGCAGTCATGGCCTACCGGGCATCCAAACACAGCTCCACGGGCCTGACGCCTAACATGATGCTGTTCGGGCGGGAAATTACCGAGCCAGTGGATCTTGTTGCTGGGTTGCCACCTGACCCAGACAACACTACTACCCCTCCATCCTATGTTGTACAGCTCCGGGAAAGGCTCGAGCTATCTCACCAGTTGGCCCGGGAGGCGCTGGGAAAATCTGTCGAGCGTGCCAAACGGCAGTACGACAAAAATGTTTGCAGAGTCCAACACAAAGTTGGTGATGCAGTATGGTTCCTAGTCA
Organism: Gadus chalcogrammus; assembly: GCF_026213295.1. Classification (NCBI taxonomy): domain Eukaryota; kingdom Metazoa; phylum Chordata; class Actinopteri; order Gadiformes; family Gadidae; genus Gadus; species Gadus chalcogrammus. The sequence goes on from NC_079426.1 coordinate 1,868,533, forward strand.
AAGGCACCAAGAGGGTAAAGGATAAAGTGCGGAAGTTCCTGCCTTCCTACGAGGGTCCGTACTTCATTGTGGGCGTACTGGACGACTTGGTCTACCGGATTAAAAAGGGTCAGAGGATGAAGATGAAAGTCGTTCATCACGACAAACTCAAAGCTTACCATTCCAGGACAGCACTAGACAACAGCTGGACATTTCGGGAGGCTGGAACGTGGGCACCAGTGGAGGCGCCACCCCCGTCGTCAGACCCCAGCCCTTCAGAAATCGACAGCAGTCCCCTTGACCTTTGGGGCACGTCACCAGAGACGGAGGACCCTGTTGTGGAGGCCCTTCCAGGCCTCTTCTCTCCACCACCATCACCGAGCAGCAGCCAGCTTCCTTGCCACCCCGCTGAGCCTTCGCTGGAGGAGGCTGGGACCTCGCATACGGCCAGGGGAGAAGCTGGTCGTCCTCTTTTGAGCTCCACCCCTCGGCGTCGACCCCGGAGGGTCCGCAGAGCTCCTGACATGTTTGGTGACTGGATTGATCACTGAGCATAGTTGCCTGAGGTTGGGTGTAGGCGGATCGCTGCCCTCCTCAGAGAAAAAGAGTTCCAGTAAAAGACAACAAAAACAAGAGTTCCTGTGTTGTCCAAACCAAAAAAAAAAAGAAGTTCCAGTATTGTCAAAGCAAAAGAGTTCGAGTATTGACAATAACCAAGATTGTATTTCCAGTAGTGTCATTGCAAGGTAACTCGCCTATGTTGAGGTTAAAAATGTGAAGCTTTATACGATTTAACGGTTTGATATTGTTGTTTGCTGTCACCAGTCGGTGGTTTGAAAACTAATGGTGCGCATAGTTTTATTGGAGCATCCTGGGTATGTTTACCGTTGAGGCACTTAATGGGCATGCGTGTGAAAAACGATTTGGAAGAAAGAAAAATGTTATTTGTATAATAGAAAATGTTGCCCTATTTTTGCACTTGAAATCCTACACCCTGTAGTACGCTATTGCACTTGAAATCTTACACCCTGTAAATTACGCTAATGTATGAGTGTTCATGCCATTTGCCTACATGTACGAAAGGAGTGGGGAATACGCTTTAATTTACGTTTATAGGCATTGCCTTTTCACCTTAACTTTCCACTGGAAGAGGACCCCTTCAGGGCCTGTGGGAAACACATGTTATGGTTGGATGCTTGTATAATGACGGTCTAATTGGTATTTTCCTGTGTACAGTGTAGTGATGCTGGAGATATGTTAAGGGTTTAAACATTCTCCAGAGTGGGGGTAGTGTTGCAGTCTCTGGCTCCCCCTGGTGGTTTTATTGGGGTAAAATACGTTTGTGTGGCGCATTAGGTGTGACGTAATAGAACGGGTGTGTTGTGGGTAGTGTAAAACGAAGGACCACGCGGGAAATCAGTCGGAGTCTACAGTGCGAACGGATAGTAGCCTTTTATGCTTTGTTAATGTACCATTGTGGAAATAAAGAAAGCCTAATTCATTGCTGCAACCCACCAACGCCTCACTGTTTGTGCTTCGGCTATGTTAACCGGACAACTAGACAAGCAAGTTACCTGCAACGAGCCAAGTAATATAATTCAAAACAGCTCGCTCCCAACTACGGTTCGGAGCAGGGAAGCTGAGGGAGGTAACACTGGTAAACAGTAGCTCATTTCTAACAACATAGATAACAATCTGGCGAGCGTGTTGTCCACCTAGGCTAATACACCAACAGCACATTTCTGTATAATAAAGGGCTACATATTGTCAATCTAAATGATCTGCTTGTTGTACTCATTTATTCATGTTTTACTGTACCAGATGGAACATGGAGGAGCCTACACATCAGTGCACCGTGTGCGACAAGACATTCAGTGAAAAGTCCAACCTGGCGAGTCATCTGAAGATCCATGCCATCGCCAGGGAGACCTTTACCTGTGATGTCTGCGGGAAGAGCTTGGCCACTAAACCATCGCTGGTCAGCCATCAACAGCTACACCAGTACCCCAACATCATTTTGTACCGGCAAGGAGAGGCCAGGCTGTACTGTACAGAGGCAGCAAGGTCTGTGGCAGAGGCCCGCAGCAGCACTGTTGTTGACCCTAAATGGCTGGATCTCAAGACAGCAGAGGCGGCTGCCAAGAGGTCGGGGGCTGAGCTGTGGAAAGGTCAGCTGGTCATCACGTTCGGGTAGTACGCCGGTCAGACCTTCAGGTGGCTTGTGGAGAATGATGTCGGCTGGCTGGTGTGGCTGCTGTTCCAGTACTGCCAGCAGGGAGAGCAGAACGAGCTGCTGAAGTGGCAGAAGGAGCGACTGCTCCTTCGGCCACAAGGTGACTCCTCACCTGAAAGTGCTGTCGGACGCACCGTTCCCGGAGGCTCCTGCGCTGCCAACATCCCTCCCTCCGCCAGACCGGCCTCAGGTCCAGTACCGGCTCATCCATCACGAGGCTGGAAAGAGACGTGGTGAGAAGCGGAGGTAAGTTGTCATAAGCACTTTGTTTCACCTGTTGGCTGTGGAAAGCAAATAGCACACACGTCATATCAATACTGATCACATGTGTATTTTATGTTTCCAGATTATTTGTTGCTGAGCCACAGCCTGTGACTCCCGCGAACCGACCCGTTCAGCCCACTGGGTTGTCGTCCTCCACCCGGCCGAAGCCTGCTGCGCTCACCCCCATTCTGCCGAGGCCTTCTGCGCCCACCCACCTCCAGCCGAGGCCACCCGCTGCGTTGACCTACGGCCCACCCCCTGTGTCGGCAGCACCCATACTGCAGGTCTTCCCCGCACAGCCACAGGCCCCCTCCGTCCTGTTTCGTGGGACATCCTGCAGCCAGTGCTTTGTCCCTCCTGCACCAACAGTGAAGGCATTCATGCCTAACAAGTCCTCAAGGCCATGTGGGGCTTGCCACATGCCAAACTGTGGTGGACAGTGGAAGAGGTACAACCCTTTCAAGGACAAAGTGGCTGGAAGCATGCACAAAATGTTTTCCTACTGTCCATCCACTAGGAAGTCCACTACACCTGGCTTCGACAATGTGGTGTATGACAACTTTGAACTCTTTAAGAGTGTCGTGGATGCAGAGTTGGAAAGGAGGACTGTGTGTGTGTGTGTGTGTGTGTGTGTGTGTGTGTGTGTGTGTGTGTGTGTGTGTGTGTGTGTGTGTGTGTGTGTGTGTGTGTGTGTGTGTGTGTGTGTGTGTGAATAACTTACCTCTGTGATGCCACTGTTGCCAGCCATATACAAATATCATCAGCATTTACAGTTTCATTGAACATCCTGACGATTACGGTTTTAATGGAATCGTCATTTAGTCTCTCCACTTCAAATGCTGAGAACTGGTCTTTTACCGTGTCGTAGCGTGTCCAAAATTCTTTGAGGGTTGTTGTGGCTGCGAAGCTAACATCGAATCCTTTGTTAAAGGGCAGAGTAAGAATACAATTCAAGTCGTTTCCGGTAAACTTCAGGATTCCTTGGATGTGCTTCCTTGAAAAATCAAGCCGGGACATCTGAATTAAAATTCCATTGATTGACTTGAATTTAAAACGTACACTGTGGTGCCTCCTCATGCCGGAGGGGTTAACCGACATGATGGAGACACCACACTCTTAAAAATTCAAGATGTTAAAAGCAATAAAACAGTGAGTAAACAAGGTAATACAGGCAACAATAAAATGCACTTTACCGTTTAAACAAACTGGACAATGGTCTTCTTGGTAAAGGGTATCAGCAACTGGTATTTGACCCCAACTTACCAAAAAGATGGTGCAATATCCTCCTAACCTGCTATATAATTGCCACTAAATAGGCAATATATAGACAGACAACGGAGGGGATCACTGTCTTAGCCAAAAGGCCGAGAAGCGGGTCAATCTTTTTAACCTTAATCAGTTCCAATCTAACACAATCAGTTTACATACCCTTTAGTGGTTGTTCATGTTCAGATAATCTGTGTTTTTGTCATGCATGTTGTTTGTCTTTGTCAGCTTCATGTGTTTGTGATGTTTGTATGTATTTGTCTGCTTCAGTTTTAACAAAAGTTTGCTAAAGAAAACACAAAAGGGAGGAACAGCTTGAGCCTTTATTTGTTGATTGGTCACCTGAGTCTTTGGATAATCATGTTCATTATTGCACTTTAGCCTGTACAAGCCAATTGTTGAGTTGTATCTTAAGTACAAGTGTGTGTTCTTCAATTGTTGAGATTTTTGCATTATTATTAATGTTATTTATATGTGCCTTTCCTTTTAATGTGTGCATGTCTGTCAGCTCCATGTTTAATGAAAATGTTTGCAAATGGTAGTACATGTTTGTCTCTCGTCTCATGCTCTCGTGTTCTCGCCTGTAGATCTGTACCTTGTTGTGGTGGGCGAGCTTTTAATTAAACAGATCTTGTTTACTTGTGTTTTATATGCATTGCCTTTTCAATGAAACCCATTCGGGGTGAAAAATAAAAGTTGTAAAAGAATTTGAGTCTCTGTGTGCTTGGCTTTCACAAGGGGTGGGGTAGTGGAAAGAAAAAACACACCAAAGAAATTAGAAGTCCTTGTGTCTTCTCTCCCGCAACCAGAGGTGTGAATACACCCCCACTTTGCTGGCTGCACTCCCTGTGTGGTCAAAATAATGAGTTCTGTGAATGGCTCTGTCATCCAGACAAAGTGAGTGCACTGAATACATTCTTATTATTTTTCTTAATTCAGCCCAAAAATGTAACAATTAAACACTTTTCCACTTGAAAATATGAATATCATCAGCTACATCAACTCAAAGTATGAAAATAATAAACAAAACATTCAGCAGACTAGCGGATTTTGATAATCTAGGCCTTGCACATAATATTTCTGGAAATAAGGATCCATAATGAATGAAAGGAATGAATGAATGAATGAATGAATGAATGAATGAATGAATGAATGAATGAATGAATGAATGAATGCGTTATTCCAGACTCAGAGTTCCATATTTGAACGCAATGCATTACACTGCTTGCGCGTCATCGTTTGCGTGATCTTTTGAAGAAACGTAGCGATGCAAAACATGGTATGGACTGCACTATAGCACGATGAAGCCATTCATAGCTATTATTTCTTTAGAACAACATGATCAGGGGAGAGCGCGAACGCAGTCCCCCACTACCAGAAATTATGCAATCGAGATTCCCACATTTGGGGAATTCGCACGGGTCAGCAACAGCCTCAGTGCAATGGCTGAGCCTCGCTATGGGTGAACCACCTTCTTGATCATGGTATCTCCCTTGCCAGGTAAGTATGAGTTGAACACGTTCAGGTGGGCTGAACGATGCCCACGCGTGTTCCCGTGGAGAACGGTTGCAAAGCATTCGGCGATGTCTAGACTTTAATAAACACTGTAGACCACCGGTCACACGATGACAGGCGAATCTGAAATCAGCGTGATGGAAGCTTAACGAAAGGAAACCTGGAGGTCCGAGTTATCGACACGCCACAGAAAGAATCCTTTTTTCTTTCTTAAACAACAGAATATCGTTGGAATAATTGTAAACAGTGCGTTTATGAATTGTAAATGACACTTTATTGTCTACAGGCGGACGGGTGTACTCTCAGGAGGAGTTTAGTTTTGTTTTTCACAGTGAGAGAGGGGTGCACCGGTCCTGGAGGTACTGCAATACCAGGTCGATGCGTGGAGTGGACGGGGCAAGCCCCTTTTCCATCTCCCAGTTCCAAAAATCAATTTAATATATGGTCCCCGGGTAGGGGACGTATCAGATATTAAACTGATAAGAACAGATACTACACTTGATCTTAGCCAAAAGGCCGAGAAGCGATGCCTACACACGCTCAGACCAAGAGGCGACGTTCCCAGACACGTCGCTCCACGTGGCGGTTTAACAGACAACGAAAAAAAAACAAAAGAATGACCAAGCACCCTGTGTGCGTGTTTGTGTGTATGTGAAAGCTGAAGAAATAAACCGAGGTCGCTACATCTCTTTGCTGCTGCCTGCTGGCAGTCTCACTAGGCCGTCTGCATGTTTCACAAATAGAGTTTGGAGCAGTGGAGGCTTCTATAAGACTACAGGTGAAGCAGTGCTTCACCAAAAAAATGTTAAAAAATAAATAAACCAACAATACTATCGAATACTGCCAAAATGGTGGTGCCCACGATTTCCCCGCCCCAACAACGTCAACACCCGGAAGTCTATTGCAGCCATTGCAGCCAATGAGCTCGAGTTGAAAAAGAAAATAGCTTACAGCACGTGGTTTCACTCAGGTAAATTGTATCCCCTTCACCGTTTGCTAGTTGACAATTAGACCTTTTTTATTAAGGTTTGTATTAAGCTGTTTCGATTTTGTAGAAAGAGAAAAGATTTCCACCGTGTCATAACACGGTCGTTGTGTATAAAGGGAAGACGTAGCGGTTACGTTTTTAGCTGCTGGGTTGACTTCAGTCAACCTATCGCCGTTTTGTCTGCGAGCAACCATATTACTCGTGGGTGGTCTCCTTTTAATCGTGGTAATCTAAGCTTTCCAACGGTGTATGGCATGACTATATGTACCCAGGGGTCGTTGAAATAATAAGCTGATTAATGTGTGTTTTGTAACGATAGCTAGGCGCGGCTAACGACACTGTTTACAATGTGTAAGGGCATACGTCGCATACCTGCAAACTTGTTGCTTTTCGGCGACAATCAACGTTTTCTTGGACAATTTGATGTGGATATGTGTTGATTTGGGTAAATGTGACTGTTTAGACAACAGCTGATGCGAGAGTAAGTGTAACATAAAGCAATTTGGCGACCGTGTTAATCTCTTGTTGCATGGGATGCGCTGCATACCTGGTGTTGCAGTCTCTGGCTCCCCCTGGTGGTTTTATTGGGGTAAAATACGTTTGTGTGGCGCATTAGGTGTGACGTAATAGAACGGGTGTGTTGTGGGTAGTGTAAAACGAAGGACCACGCGGGAAATCAGTCGGAGTCTACAGTGCGAACGGATAGTAGCCTTTTATGCTTTGTTAATGTACCATTGTGGAAATAAAGAAAGCCTAATTCATTGCTGCAACCCACCAACGCCTCACTGTTTGTGCTTCGGCTATGTTAACCGGACAACTAGACAAGCAAGTTACCTGCAACGAGCCAAGTAATATAATTCAAAACAGCTCGCTCCCAACTACGGTTCGGAGCAGGGAAGCTGAGGGAGGTAACACTGGGGGCTCGTCCGGGATTAACAAAGCAAGAAGAAAGTGAGAGGACGTCGGACGGTCGGACGCAGACTGAGCTAAAGCTAAAGGTACCGTTAATGCTTGAAATAGGAGGCCTGTCGAGATGGAGTCGAGATGGATAAGCACCAACCCATTTTTAATAGATGTAAGAGACACTGATATGGACCCAGTTAACCACATGGACGGCCGATATGCCGACGGCTTTAACCCCTTCACGGCTAGCATGGAGCTAACGTTAGCCGCAGACGGAGGGATTGTTCACGGCCATACGCCGTCGCTCAACCGAGCATTCCCCCCCACGCCACCGCCATCACGGTTGACTAACCCGTTCAACCCCGTGAATTGTACGGCACAAAACCCTTTTGACCCAACCCACTTACTGTCCCCTCAGTTCACTTCAACACCTTTTCCACCCTCTATGCCCCAGCCCGTGGAGCGTTGTGGAGTAAGAAGCTATGAGGATAACTATGCCCCACACCGCGACACCTACCAATACGGCCAGTCAGCTGCGAGAAGCGCCAAGCCGGCGCCACAGTCATCACACACAGCGCCAGATGTTGTAGCGATGGACAACAGTGACGATGAACATTATGGATATAGAGAGAGAATTCCAATATTGAAGCCAGGCCATTTTGATGGAATGGGCTCCTGGAAAGACTTTATTCACCGGTTCGAAAGCTGTGCAATGGCAAATCATTGGTCAGATGCAACAATGGCAGTGCAACTGAGATTCAGCCAGATTTATTCAGATTTATGGAGCTATCGTCCATAAAAATCCCAGATCTGACCGTTGGAACTACCGGCGGATTGTGGCTGAAATAGAGACTGCCTACGGGCCGCGCTCCGAGCATGCGGCAGCCATCGGCATCGAATTGAGACAGCGGGTTAGGGGGCAGAACGAAGCGCTGCACCTCTTAAGGGATGATATTTATGAGAAAGTGTCCATTGTGTATGCTGACCGTACAGAGCTGGAGCAGGACGCCATCAGTGTGGAGGTCTTCACCAACGCCCTGGCCGACGCCGAGGTGGTGCAAAGGCTACTGGAGAAGCAGCCGCGCACCCTGGCCAGAGCATATGACATCGCACACAGCTATGAGACCACCAGGAGGGCCGCCAGAACAGTCACACAATTCATGCAGCCTGGCCAACGCAGCTTTGTAAATCAGAGAGCCAGGGCCGCCACGGTACGTGAAAATAACAGCATGCCAGCTTGTGTAGAGCCAGTGGGGGTAGCTGTCTGGTCCATCGACTCACCAGAGAGGGCTCCAAGATTTAGTCCGCAGTGGCACCAGAAGAAAACCACAAATGTCAAAATGCCTATGGGGGATGTTCAGTGCCACAACTGCTCCGGTCTAGGGCATATGATGAGAAACTGCCCTTCTCCCCGTCGACCCAGACAGCAAGCTCGGACAGTCAATAACAACACAGCCCCCGACACAGGTATAGTGGTCACCTGTACTGCAAGTCAGGAAGACGACATGTGTGTTCAAATATTGATACATGGATTGGAAATGTGTGCTCTGCTTGACTCTGGTGCTCGGAGGAATGTGTTGCCCCTCCATCTCTTCAACGCCATTCCCACAGAGTCCAGACCCCCAATAGAGCCATCTGTCGCGGAGGTCCTGCAGGGCATCGGCCCCGGTGGTCTGGCAGTGCTGGGGGAAGTCAACCTACCAGTACGAGTTGGGAGCCGAGCTACCAATGTGAACTTCATCATGGCCGACACAGCAGAGAGCACCGAGGTTATCCTGGGGCACCCTTTCCTACATCAGACGAGTGCCCAGCTGGACTATGGTCGCCGGGAGATAACCCTATGTGGAGAGAAGGTACCTCGTTTTAACCCAAGCCATCAGTCCCGGGTGCACATTGTCAGAGTGGCCCGCACAACAGTGTTGGAATCGGGGTGTGAGTATGTAGTCCCCGGCACCGCCCACCTCCGCCACGCTGACGGAGACCTGATGCTGAGCCCAACTAAAGGTTTCATCGAAAAACACCACGTACTAGTGGCTCACCTCGTCGTACAGGCGCAGCGGTCCACCAACGTTCCCATCAGAGTCTTCAACCCTGGAGCCTTACCTGTCACGTTGAAGAGAGGCGTTGTGGCAGGGATCCTACAACCAGCAACGGTGTTAGGGAAGCTGGAGCCCCAGCCACCCCTCGCCCCACCGGCCTCCGAACCGATTAACTCTGTCTCTGCTTCTTTGCCCAGCCACCTGCAGGTCCTGTATAATGAGAGCTGTGCTAGTCTGCCAAAGGGGGACCATGAGAGGGTGGCCTGCCTGCTACGGTCATACAGTGACGTGTTCTCCACGGGGCCCACTGACCTTGGCCGTACTGGCCTCGTGCAGCACGATATCCTCACCATCCCTGGTCCACCTGTGAAACAGCAACCACGCAGGATGGCTGGAGACAAACAAACTGCAGCGGACCAGCAGGTGCAGCAGAGCCTGGACACTGGTGTGGCCCAACTCAGCCACAGCAGCTGGGCTGCACCAATTGTTATGGTAAGGAAGAAGGACCAGACTTCGCGGCTATGTGTCGACTACAGGCTCTTAAATGAGAGGACCATTAAGGATGCGTATCCACTGCCCCGCATCCAGGACACCTTAGACACATTGTCCACCGCCAGGTACTTCAGCACGCTGGATTTAACATCAGGGTACTGGCAGGTGGAAATGACGCCGAGAGCCCGAAAAGCCGCTGCTTTCTGCACCCGTAAGGGCCTGTTCGAATGGAATGTGATGCCTTTCGGACTGTGCAATGCGCCGGCCACATTCCAGAGGCTCATGGACCGTGTCCTGGCCGGGCTGCAGTGGGAGACCTGTTTGGTGTACCTCGATGACATCATTGTCCTGGGGCGGGACGGCACCGACATGTTGGAGCGGCTGAGCCAGGTGTTCAACAGACTACGCGCCGCCAACCTGAAACTTAAACCATCAAAGTGTTTCCTGTTCCGAGAGCGAGTGGCTTACCTGGGGCACATCGTCTCCAGCAAAGGTATCGCTACTGACCCCCAAAAGATCCAAAAGGTGACTGAGTGGCCCGCACCCCGAAACGTCTCTGAAGTGCGTCAGTTTGTCGGCCTGGCCTCGTACTACCGACGCTTCGTCAAGGATTTCGCCACAGTTGCCAAGCCCCTCCACGAACTCACCAAAAAGTATGCACGCTTTAACTGGACGGATGAATGCCAGGAGGCGTTCGAGCAGCTGAAAAGCCGGTTGACGTCAGCGCCGGTGCTGGGCTATCCCCTCGACAGTGGCCAACTGCTCCTCGACACAGACGCCAGTGACTGGGGAATCGGAGCAGTCCTCTCCCAAGTGCAAGAAGGTGAGGAGAGAGTGCTAGCCTATGGGAGCAGGAGAATGTCGCCCACTGAGCAAAACTACTGCACCACCAGACGAGAACTTCTGGCAGCTGTCGAGTTCACCTCTCATTTCCGGCAGTACCTACTAGGGAGATCATTCATCATACGGACTGATCACAGCAGCCTGCGCTGGTTGACTCGGATGAAGGAGCCTGAGGGTCAGCTTGCTCGCTGGCTTGAGAAACTAGCAGAGTACGAGTTCCTGGTGATCCATCGTCCAGGGAGACACCACCAAAATGCGGACGCGCTCTCCAGAAGACCCTGCCGGACGTCATGCCCATGCACAGTGCCGGAGCCTAGCCTCAGTAACCAGTTCCAGCACAAGGGGATTCAGTGCAACATGGCCGAAGAGGATGAAGAGGATGCCGTGGAAACTCCTGCAGAGCAACCTCCAGTGGGGGTAGTGGTGCCTGAAGAGGATGCTGTGGAAACTCCTGCAGAGCAACCTCCAGTGGGGGTAGTGGTGCCTGAAGATAGCTATGGAGGCAGCCCTGCAGTTGAGTCTAAGCATCTTCCAGTGGGGGTAGCGGACGTTTTCAGTAATGATCAAGCTGGCTCTCTGTTCCGACCAGGTGTCTACAGGGTGAGTGAGCCAGCCCAAACCAACCTGTTCAGTGGTTGGACCCAAGAGCAGTTAATCAGTGCCCAAGAAGCTGACCCAGACATAGCACCAGTGAGGAAGTGGATGGACGAGGGGAGGAGCAGGCCACCCTGGGCGGACATAGCACCCTACAGCCCTGCCACCAAAGCCTACTGGTCGCAGTGGAAAAGGCTCTACCAGAAAGATGGCGTTTTGCTGAGGAAATTCTACTGCACAGATGGAAAGGTGTTCTATCCACAGATCCTGTTGCCTCAAGAGTACCGCACCTCAGTCACGGAGCAATTGCACGATGGCCCAGTCGGTGGCCACTTTGGAGGAGAAAGGACACTCGCACGTCTCAAGGCCCGGTACTACTGGTACAATATGAGGGATGACGTCACGCTGTGGTGCCGCACCTGCACCAGCTGTGCTGCAAAAGCCCGCCCGAAGAAAACACCTCAAGCCGCCATGGGCACAGTGCGAGTTGGTGCCCCCTTCGAACGCATCGCAGTCGATTTAATGGGACCATTAAATGAAACTGAAAGGCGCAACCGCTACATAATAGTAGTACAAGACTACTTCAGCAAATGGGTGGAAGCCTACCCGGTTCCCAATGAACAAGCAACGACGGTGGCCGAGAAGATTGTTTCCGAGTGGGTGTGCCGGTACGGAGCTCCACAGTGCCTACACAGCGACCAAGGTACCAATTTCGAGTCGGCTGTGTTCCAGAGAATGTGTGAACTGCTGGGAATCGACAAGACACGGACCACGCCGTTTCGGCCGCAGTCAGACGGCCAAGTAGAACGTTTCAATGCCACCCTGCAGAAAATCATAGCCACCACTGCGGAACGATGTCACTGGGACTGGGACATCATGACCCCATATGCAGTCATGGCCTACCGGGCATCCAAACACAGCTCCACGGGCCTGACGCCTAACATGATGCTGTTCGGGCGGGAAATTACCGAGCCAGTGGATCTTGTTGCTGGGTTGCCACCTGACCCAGACAACACTACTACCCCTCCATCCTATGTTGTACAGCTCCGGGAAAGGCTCGAGCTATCTCACCAGTTGGCCCGGGAGGCGCTGGGAAAATCTGTCGAGCGTGCCAAACGGCAGTACGACAAAAATGTTTGCAGAGTCCAACACAAAGTTGGTGATGCAGTATGGTTCCTAGTCAAAGGCACCAAGAGGGTAAAGGATAAAGTGCGGAAGTTCCTGCCTTCCTACGAGGGTCCGTACTTCATTGTGGGCGTACTGGACGACTTGGTCTACCGGATTAAAAAGGGTCAGAGGATGAAGATGAAAGTCGTTCATCACGACAAACTCAAAGCTTACCATTCCAGGACAGCACTAGACAACAGCTGGACATTTCGGGAGGCTGGAACGTGGGCACCAGTGGAGGCGCCACCCCCGTCGTCAGACCCCAGCCCTTCAGAAATCGACAGCAGTCCCCTTGACCTTTGGGGCACGTCACCAGAGACGGAGGACCCTGTTGTGGAGGCCCTTCCAGGCCTCTTCTCTCCACCACCATCACCGAGCAGCAGCCAGCTTCCTTGCCACCCCGCTGAGCCTTCGCTGGAGGAGGCTGGGACCTCGCATACGGCCAGGGGAGAAGCTGGTCGTCCTCTTTTGAGCTCCACCCCTCGGCGTCGACCCCGGAGGGTCCGCAGAGCTCCTGACATGTTTGGTGACTGGATTGATCACTGAGCATAGTTGCCTGAGGTTGGGTGTAGGCGGATCGCTGCCCTCCTCAGAGAAAAAGAGTTCCAGTAAAAGACAACAAAAACAAGAGTTCCTGTGTTGTCCAAACCAAAAAAAAAAAGAAGTTCCAGTATTGTCAAAGCAAAAGAGTTCGAGTATTGACAATAACCAAGATTGTATTTCCAGTAGTGTCATTGCAAGGTAACTCGCCTATGTTGAGGTTAAAAATGTGAAGCTTTATACGATTTAACGGTTTGATATTGTTGTTTGCTGTCACCAGTCGGTGGTTTGAAAACTAATGGTGCGCATAGTTTTATTGGAGCATCCTGGGTATGTTTACCGTTGAGGCACTTAATGGGCATGCGTGTGAAAAACGATTTGGAAGAAAGAAAAATGTTATTTGTATAATAGAAAATGTTGCCCTATTTTTGCACTTGAAATCCTACACCCTGTAGTACGCTATTGCACTTGAAATCTTACACCCTGTAAATTACGCTAATGTATGAGTGTTCATGCCATTTGCCTACATGTACGAAAGGAGTGGGGAATACGCTTTAATTTACGTTTATAGGCATTGCCTTTTCACCTTAACTTTCCACTGGAAGAGGACCCCTTCAGGGCCTGTGGGAAACACATGTTATGGTTGGATGCTTGTATAATGACGGTCTAATTGGTATTTTCCTGTGTACAGTGTAGTGATGCTGGAGATATGTTAAGGGTTTAAACATTCTCCAGAGTGGGGGTAGTGTTGCAGTCTCTGGCTCCCCCTGGTGGTTTTATTGGGGTAAAATACGTTTGTGTGGCGCATTAGGTGTGACGTAATAGAACGGGTGTGTTGTGGGTAGTGTAAAACGAAGGACCACGCGGGAAATCAGTCGGAGTCTACAGTGCGAACGGATAGTAGCCTTTTATGCTTTGTTAATGTACCATTGTGGAAATAAAGAAAGCCTAATTCATTGCTGCAACCCACCAACGCCTCACTGTTTGTGCTTCGGCTATGTTAACCGGACAACTAGACAAGCAAGTTACCTGCAACGAGCCAAGTAATATAATTCAAAACAGCTCGCTCCCAACTACGGTTCGGAGCAGGGAAGCTGAGGGAGGTAACACTGGTAAACAGTAGCTCATTTCTAACAACATAGATAACAATCTGGCGAGCGTGTTGTCCACCTAGGCTAATACACCAACAGCACATTTCTGTATAATAAAGGGCTACATATTGTCAATCTAAATGATCTGCTTGTTGTACTCATTTATTCATGTTTTACTGTACCAGATGGAACATGGAGGAGCCTACACATCAGTGCACCGTGTGCGACAAGACATTCAGTGAAAAGTCCAACCTGGCGAGTCATCTGAAGATCCATGCCATCGCCAGGGAGACCTTTACCTGTGATGTCTGCGGGAAGAGCTTGGCCACTAAACCATCGCTGGTCAGCCATCAACAGCTACACCAGTACCCCAACATCATTTTGTACCGGCAAGGAGAGGCCAGGCTGTACTGTACAGAGGCAGCAAGGTCTGTGGCAGAGGCCCGCAGCAGCACTGTTGTTGACCCTAAATGGCTGGATCTCAAGACAGCAGAGGCGGCTGCCAAGAGGTCGGGGGCTGAGCTGTGGAAAGGTCAGCTGGTCATCACGTTCGGGTAGTACGCCGGTCAGACCTTCAGGTGGCTTGTGGAGAATGATGTCGGCTGGCTGGTGTGGCTGCTGTTCCAGTACTGCCAGCAGGGAGAGCAGAACGAGCTGCTGAAGTGGCAGAAGGAGCGACTGCTCCTTCGGCCACAAGGTGACTCCTCACCTGAAAGTGCTGTCGGACGCACCGTTCCCGGAGGCTCCTGCGCTGCCAACATCCCTCCCTCCGCCAGACCGGCCTCAGGTCCAGTACCGGCTCATCCATCACGAGGCTGGAAAGAGACGTGGTGAGAAGCGGAGGTAAGTTGTCATAAGCACTTTGTTTCACCTGTTGGCTGTGGAAAGCAAATAGCACACACGTCATATCAATACTGATCACATGTGTATTTTATGTTTCCAGATTATTTGTTGCTGAGCCACAGCCTGTGACTCCCGCGAACCGACCCGTTCAGCCCACTGGGTTGTCGTCCTCCACCCGGCCGAAGCCTGCTGCGCTCACCCCCATTCTGCCGAGGCCTTCTGCGCCCACCCACCTCCAGCCGAGGCCACCCGCTGCGTTGACCTACGGCCCACCCCCTGTGTCGGCAGCACCCATACTGCAGGTCTTCCCCGCACAGCCACAGGCCCCCTCCGTCCTGTTTCGTGGGACATCCTGCAGCCAGTGCTTTGTCCCTCCTGCACCAACAGTGAAGGCATTCATGCCTAACAAGTCCTCAAGGCCATGTGGGGCTTGCCACATGCCAAACTGTGGTGGACAGTGGAAGAGGTACAACCCTTTCAAGGACAAAGTGGCTGGAAGCATGCACAAAATGTTTTCCTACTGTCCATCCACTAGGAAGTCCACTACACCTGGCTTCGACAATGTGGTGTATGACAACTTTGAACTCTTTAAGAGTGTCGTGGATGCAGAGTTGGAAAGGAGGACTGTGTGTGTGTGTGTGTGTGTGTGTGTGTGTGTGTGTGTGTGTGTGTGTGTGTGTGTGTGTGTGTGTGTGTGTGTGTGTGTGTGTGTGTGTGAATAACTTACCTCTGTGATGCCACTGTTGCCAGCCATATACAAATATCATCAGCATTTACAGTTTCATTGAACATCCTGACGATTACGGTTTTAATGGAATCGTCATTTAGTCTCTCCACTTCAAATGCTGAGAACTGGTCTTTTACCGTGTCGTAGCGTGTCCAAAATTCTTTGAGGGTTGTTGTGGCTGCGAAGCTAACATCGAATCCTTTGTTAAAGGGCAGAGTAAGAATACAATTCAAGTCGTTTCCGGTAAACTTCAGGATTCCTTGGATGTGCTTCCTTGAAAAATCAAGCCGGGACATCTGAATTAAAATTCCATTGATTGACTTGAATTTAAAACGTACACTGTGGTGCCTCCTCATGCCGGAGGGGTTAACCGACATGATGGAGACACCACACTCTTAAAAATTCAAGATGTTAAAAGCAATAAAACAGTGAGTAAACAAGGTAATACAGGCAACAATAAAATGCACTTTACCGTTTAAACAAACTGGACAATGGTCTTCTTGGTAAAGGGTATCAGCAACTGGTATTTGACCCCAACTTACCAAAAAGATGGTGCAATATCCTCCTAACCTGCTATATAATTGCCACTAAATAGGCAATATATAGACAGACAACGGAGGGGATCACTGTCTTAGCCAAAAGGCCGAGAAGCGGGTCAATCTTTTTAACCTTAATCAGTTCCAATCTAACACAATCAGTTTACATACCCTTTAGTGGTTGTTCATGTTCAGATAATCTGTGTTTTTGTCATGCATGTTGTTTGTCTTTGTCAGCTTCATGTGTTTGTGATGTTTGTATGTATTTGTCTGCTTCAGTTTTAACAAAAGTTTGCTAAAGAAAACACAAAAGGGAGGAACAGCTTGAGCCTTTATTTGTTGATTGGTCACCTGAGTCTTTGGATAATCATGTTCATTATTGCACTTTAGCCTGTACAAGCCAATTGTTGAGTTGTATCTTAAGTACAAGTGTGTGTTCTTCAATTGTTGAGATTTTTGCATTATTATTAATGTTATTTATATGTGCCTTTCCTTTTGATGTGTGCATGTCTGTCAGCTCCATGTTTAATGAAAATGTTTGCAAATGGTAGTACATGTTTGTCTCTCGTCTCATGCTCTCGTGTTCTCGCCTGTAGATCTGTACCTTGTTGTGGTGGGCGAGCTTTTAATTAAACAGATCTTGTTTACTTGTGTTTTATATGCATTGCCTTTTCAATGAAACCCATTCGGGGTGAAAAATAAAAGTTGTAAAAGAATTTGAGTCTCTGTGTGCTTGGCTTTCACAAGGGGTGGGGTAGTGGAAAGAAAAAACACACCAAAGAAATTAGAAGTCCTTGTGTCTTCTCTCCCGCAACCAGAGGTGTGAATACACCCCCACTTTGCTGGCTGCACTCCCTGTGTGGTCAAAATAATGAGTTCTGTGAATGGCTCTGTCATCCAGACAAAGTGAGTGCACTGAATACATTCTTATTATTTTTCTTAATTCAGCCCAAAAATGTAACAATTAAACACTTTTCCACTTGAAAATATGAATATCATCAGCTACATCAACTCAAAGTATGAAAATAATAAACAAAACATTCAGCAGACTAGCGGATTTTGATAATCTAGGCCTTGCACATAATATTTCTGGAAATAAGGATCCATAATGAATGAAAGGAATGAATGAATGAATGAATGAATGAATGAATGAATGAATGAATGAATGAATGAATGAATGCGTTATTCCAGACTCAGAGTTCCATATTTGAACGCAATGCATTACACTGCTTGCGCGTCATCGTTTGCGTGATCTTTTGAAGAAACGTAGCGATGCAAAACATGGTATGGACTGCACTATAGCACGATGAAGCCATTCATAGCTATTATTTCTTTAGAACAACATGATCAGGGGAGAGCGCGAACGCAGTCCCCCACTACCAGAAATTATGCAATCGAGATTCCCACATTTGGGGAATTCGCACGGGTCAGCAACAGCCTCAGTGCAATGGCTGAGCCTCGCTATGGGTGAACCACCTTCTTGATCATGGTATCTCCCTTGCCAGGTAAGTATGAGTTGAACACGTTCAGGTGGGCTGAACGATGCCCACGCGTGTTCCCGTGGAGAACGGTTGCAAAGCATTCGGCGATGTCTAGACTTTAATAAACACTGTAGACCACCGGTCACACGATGACAGGCGAATCTGAAATCAGCGTGATGGAAGCTTAACGAAAGGAAACCTGGAGGTCCGAGTTATCGACACGCCACAGAAAGAATCCTTTTTTCTTTCTTAAACAACAGAATATCGTTCGAATAATTGTAAACAGTGCGTTTATGAATTGTAAATGACACTTTATTGTCTACAGGCGGACGGGTGTACTCTCAGGAGGAGTTTAGTTTTGTTTTTCACAGTGAGAGAGGGGTGCACCGGTCCTGGAGGTACTGCAATACCAGGTCGATGCGTGGAGTGGACGGGGCAAGCCCCTTTTCCATCTCCCAGTTCCAAAAATCAATTTAATATATGGTCCCCGGGTAGGGGACGTATCAGATATTAAACTGATAAGAACAGATACTACACTTGATCTTAGCCAAAAGGCCGAGAAGCGATGCCTACACACGCTCAGACCAAGAGGCGACGTTCCCAGACACGTCGCTCCACGTGGCGGTTTAACAGACAACGAAAAAAAAACAAAAGAATGACCAAGCACCCTGTGTGCGTGTTTGTGTGTATGTGAAAGCTGAAGAAATAAACCGAGGTCGCTACATCTCTTTGCTGCTGCCTGCTGGCAGTCTCACTAGGCCGTCTGCATGTTTCACAAATAGAGTTTGGAGCAGTGGAGGCTTCTATAAGACTACAGGTGAAGCAGTGCTTCACCAAAAAAATGTTAAAAAATAAATAAACCAACAATACTATCGAATACTGCCAAAATGGTGGTGCCCACGATTTCCCCGCCCCAACAACGTCAACACCCGGAAGTCTATTGCAGCCATTGCAGCCAATGAGCTCGAGTTGAAAAAGAAAATAGCTTACAGCACGTGGTTTCACTCAGGTAAATTGTATCCCCTTCACCGTTTGCTAGTTGACAATTAGACCTTTTTTTTAAGGTTTGTATTAAGCTGTTTCGATTTTGTAGAAAGAGAAAAGATTTCCACCGTGTCATAACACGGTCGTTGTGTATAAAGGGAAGACGTAGCGGTTACGTTTTTAGCTGCTGGGTTGACTTCAGTCAACCTATCGCCGTTTTGTCTGCGAGCAACCATATTACTCGTGGGTGGTCTCCTTTTAATCGTGGTAATCTAAGCTTTCCAACGGTGTATGGCATGACTATATGTACCCAGGGGTCGTTGAAATAATAAGCTGATTAATGTGTGTTTTGTAACGATAGCTAGGCGCGGCTAACGACACTGTTTACAATGTGTAAGGGCATACGTCGCATACCTGCAAACTTGTTGCTTTTCGGCGACAATCAACGTTTTCTTGGACAATTTGATGTGGATATGTGTTGATTTGGGTAAATGTGACTGTTTAGACAACAGCTGATGCGAGAGTAAGTGTAACATAAAGCAATTTGGCGACCGTGTTAATCTCTTGTTGCATGGGATGCGCTGCATACCTGGTGTTGCAGTCTCTGGCTCCCCCTGGTGGTTTTATTGGGGTAAAATACGTTTGTGTGGCGCATTAGGTGTGACGTAATAGAACGGGTGTGTTGTGGGTAGTGTAAAACGAAGGACCACGCGGGAAATCAGTCGGAGTCTACAGTGCGAACGGATAGTAGCCTTTTATGCTTTGTTAATGTACCATTGTGGAAATAAAGAAAGCCTAATTCATTGCTGCAACCCACCAACGCCTCACTGTTTGTGCTTCGGCTATGTTAACCGGACAACTAGACAAGCAAGTTACCTGCAACGAGCCAAGTAATATAATTCAAAACAGCTCGCTCCCAACTACGGTTCGGAGCAGGGAAGCTGAGGGAGGTAACACTGGGGGCTCGTCCGGGATTAACAAAGCAAGAAGAAAGTGAGAGGACGTCGGACGGTCGGACGCAGACTGAGCTAAAGCTAAAGGTACCGTTAATGCTTGAAATAGGAGGCCTGTCGAGATGGAGTCGAGATGGATAAGCACCAACCCATTTTTAATAGATGTAAGAGACACTGATATGGACCCAGTTAACCACATGGACGGCCGATATGCCGACGGCTTTAACCCCTTCACGGCTAGCATGGAGCTAACGTTAGCCGCAGACGGAGGGATTGTTCACGGCCATACGCCGTCGCTCAACCGAGCATTCCCCCCCACGCCACCGCCATCACGGTTGACTAACCCGTTCAACCCCGTGAATTGTACGGCACAAAACCCTTTTGACCCAACCCACTTACTGTCCCCTCAGTTCACTTCAACACCTTTTCCACCCTCTATGCCCCAGCCCGTGGAGCGTTGTGGAGTAAGAAGCTATGAGGATAACTATGCCCCACACCGCGACACCTACCAATACGGCCAGTCAGCTGCGAGAAGCGCCAAGCCGGCGCCACAGTCATCACACACAGCGCCAGATGTTGTAGCGATGGACAACAGTGACGATGAACATTATGGATATAGAGAGAGAATTCCAATATTGAAGCCAGGCCATTTTGATGGAATGGGCTCCTGGAAAGACTTTATTCACCGGTTCGAAAGCTGTGCAATGGCAAATCATTGGTCAGATGCAACAATGGCAGTGCAACTGAGATTCAGCCAGATTTATTCAGATTTATGGAGCTATCGTCCATAAAAATCCCAGATCTGACCGTTGGAACTACCGGCGGATTGTGGCTGAAATAGAGACTGCCTACGGGCCGCGCTCCGAGCATGCGGCAGCCATCGGCATCGAATTGAGACAGCGGGTTAGGGGGCAGAACGAAGCGCTGCACCTCTTAAGGGATGATATTTATGAGAAAGTGTCCATTGTGTATGCTGACCGTACAGAGCTGGAGCAGGACGCCATCAGTGTGGAGGTCTTCACCAACGCCCTGGCCGACGCCGAGGTGGTGCAAAGGCTACTGGAGAAGCAGCCGCGCACCCTGGCCAGAGCATATGACATCGCACACAGCTATGAGACCACCAGGAGGGCCGCCAGAACAGTCACACAATTCATGCAGCCTGGCCAACGCAGCTTTGTAAATCAGAGAGCCAGGGCCGCCACGGTACGTGAAAATAACAGCATGCCAGCTTGTGTAGAGCCAGTGGGGGTAGCTGTCTGGTCCATCGACTCACCAGAGAGGGCTCCAAGATTTAGTCCGCAGTGGCACCAGAAGAAAACCACAAATGTCAAAATGCCTATGGGGGATGTTCAGTGCCACAACTGCTCCGGTCTAGGGCATATGATGAGAAACTGCCCTTCTCCCCGTCGACCCAGACAGCAAGCTCGGACAGTCAATAACAACACAGCCCCCGACACAGGTATAGTGGTCACCTGTACTGCAAGTCAGGAAGACGACATGTGTGTTCAAATATTGATACATGGATTGGAAATGTGTGCTCTGCTTGACTCTGGTGCTCGGAGGAATGTGTTGCCCCTCCATCTCTTCAACGCCATTCCCACAGAGTCCAGACCCCCAATAGAGCCATCTGTCGCGGAGGTCCTGCAGGGCATCGGCCCCGGTGGTCTGGCAGTGCTGGGGGAAGTCAACCTACCAGTACGAGTTGGGAGCCGAGCTACCAATGTGAACTTCATCATGGCCGACACAGCAGAGAGCACCGAGGTTATCCTGGGGCACCCTTTCCTACATCAGACGAGTGCCCAGCTGGACTATGGTCGCCGGGAGATAACCCTATGTGGAGAGAAGGTACCTCGTTTTAACCCAAGCCATCAGTCCCGGGTGCACATTGTCAGAGTGGCCCGCACAACAGTGTTGGAATCGGGGTGTGAGTATGTAGTCCCCGGCACCGCCCACCTCCGCCACGCTGACGGAGACCTGATGCTGAGCCCAACTAAAGGTTTCATCGAAAAACACCACGTACTAGTGGCTCACCTCGTCGTACAGGCGCAGCGGTCCACCAACGTTCCCATCAGAGTCTTCAACCCTGGAGCCTTACCTGTCACGTTGAAGAGAGGCGTTGTGGCAGGGATCCTACAACCAGCAACGGTGTTAGGGAAGCTGGAGCCCCAGCCACCCCTCGCCCCACCGGCCTCCGAACCGATTAACTCTGTCTCTGCTTCTTTGCCCAGCCACCTGCAGGTCCTGTATAATGAGAGCTGTGCTAGTCTGCCAAAGGGGGACCATGAGAGGGTGGCCTGCCTGCTACGGTCATACAGTGACGTCTTCTCCACGGGGCCCACTGACCTTGGCCGTACTGGCCTCGTGCAGCACGATATCCTCACCATCCCTGGTCCACCTGTGAAACAGCAACCACGCAGGATGGCTGGAGACAAACAAACTGCAGCGGACCAGCAGGTGCAGCAGAGCCTGGACACTGGTGTGGCCCAACTCAGCCACAGCAGCTGGGCTGCACCAATTGTTATGGTAAGGAAGAAGGACCAGACTTCGCGGCTATGTGTCGACTACAGGCTCTTAAATGAGAGGACCATTAAGGATGCGTATCCACTGCCCCGCATCCAGGACACCTTAGACACATTGTCCACCGCCAGGTACTTCAGCACGCTGGATTTAACATCAGGGTACTGGCAGGTGGAAATGACGCCGAGAGCCCGAAAAGCCGCTGCTTTCTGCACCCGTAAGGGCCTGTTCGAATGGAATGTGATGCCTTTCGGACTGTGCAATGCGCCGGCCACATTCCAGAGGCTCATGGACCGTGTCCTGGCCGGGCTGCAGTGGGAGACCTGTTTGGTGTACCTCGATGACATCATTGTCCTGGGGCGGGACGGCACCGACATGTTGGAGCGGCTGAGCCAGGTGTTCAACAGACTACGCGCCGCCAACCTGAAACTTAAACCATCAAAGTGTTTCCTGTTCCGAGAGCGAGTGGCTTACCTGGGGCACATCGTCTCCAGCAAAGGTATCGCTACTGACCCCCAAAAGATCCAAAAGGTGACTGAGTGGCCCGCACCCCGAAACGTCTCTGAAGTGCGTCAGTTTGTCGGCCTGGCCTCGTACTACCGACGCTTCGTCAAGGATTTCGCCACAGTTGCCAAGCCCCTCCACGAACTCACCAAAAAGTATGCACGCTTTAACTGGACGGATGAATGCCAGGAGGCGTTCGAGCAGCTGAAAAGCCGGTTGACGTCAGCGCCGGTGCTGGGCTATCCCCTCGACAGTGGCCAACTGCTCCTCGACACAGACGCCAGTGACTGGGGAATCGGAGCAGTCCTCTCCCAAGTGCAAGAAGGTGAGGAGAGAGTGCTAGCCTATGGGAGCAGGAGAATGTCGCCCACTGAGCAAAACTACTGCACCACCAGACGAGAACTTCTGGCAGCTGTCGAGTTCACCTCTCATTTCCGGCAGTACCTACTAGGGAGATCATTCATCATACGGACTGATCACAGCAGCCTGCGCTGGTTGACTCGGATGAAGGAGCCTGAGGGTCAGCTTGCTCGCTGGCTTGAGAAACTAGCAGAGTACGAGTTCCTGGTGATCCATCGTCCAGGGAGACACCACCAAAATGCGGACGCGCTCTCCAGAAGACCCTGCCGGACGTCATGCCCATGCACAGTGCCGGAGCCTAGCCTCAGTAACCAGTTCCAGCACAAGGGGATTCAGTGCAACATGGCCGAAGAGGATGAAGAGGATGCCGTGGAAACTCCTGCAGAGCAACCTCCAGTGGGGGTAGTGGTGCCTGAAGAGGATGCCTGTGGAAACTCCTGCAGAGCAACCTCCAGTGGGGGTAGTGGTGCCTGAAGATAGCTATGGAGGCAGCCCTGCAGTTGAGTCTAAGCATCTTCCAGTGGGGGTAGCGGACGTTTTCAGTAATGATCAAGCTGGCTCTCTGTTCCGACCAGGTGTCTACAGGGTGAGTGAGCCAGCCCAAACCAACCTGTTCAGTGGTTGGACCCAAGAGCAGTTAATCAGTGCCCAAGAAGCTGACCCAGACATAGCACCAGTGAGGAAGTGGATGGACGAGGGGAGGAGCAGGCCACCCTGGGCGGACATAGCACCCTACAGCCCTGCCACCAAAGCCTACTGGTCGCAGTGGAAAAGGCTCTACCAGAAAGATGGCGTTTTGCTGAGGAAATTCTACTGCACAGATGGAAAGGTGTTCTATCCACAGATCCTGTTGCCTCAAGAGTACCGCACCTCAGTCACGGAGCAATTGCACGATGGCCCAGTCGGTGGCCACTTTGGAGGAGAAAGGACACTCGCACGTCTCAAGGCCCGGTACTACTGGTACAATATGAGGGATGACGTCACGCTGTGGTGCCGCACCTGCACCAGCTGTGCTGCAAAAGCCCGCCCGAAGAAAACACCTCAAGCCGCCATGGGCACAGTGCGAGTTGGTGCCCCCTTCGAACGCATCGCAGTCGATTTAATGGGACCATTAAATGAAACTGAAAGGCGCAACCGCTACATAATAGTAGTACAAGACTACTTCAGCAAATGGGTGGAAGCCTACCCGGTTCCCAATGAACAAGCAACGACGGTGGCCGAGAAGATTGTTTCCGAGTGGGTGTGCCGGTACGGAGCTCCACAGTGCCTACACAGCGACCAAGGTACCAATTTCGAGTCGGCTGTGTTCCAGAGAATGTGTGAACTGCTGGGAATCGACAAGACACGGACCACGCCGTTTCGGCCGCAGTCAGACGGCCAAGTAGAACGTTTCAATGCCACCCTGCAGAAAATCATAGCCACCACTGCGGAACGATGTCACTGGGACTGGGACATCATGACCCCATATGCAGTCATGGCCTACCGGGCATCCAAACACAGCTCCACGGGCCTGACGCCTAACATGATGCTGTTCGGGCGGGAAATTACCGAGCCAGTGGATCTTGTTGCTGGGTTGCCACCTGACCCAGACAACACTACTACCCCTCCATCCTATGTTGTACAGCTCCGGGAAAGGCTCGAGCTATCTCACCAGTTGGCCCGGGAGGCGCTGGGAAAATCTGTCGAGCGTGCCAAACGGCAGTACGACAAAATGTTTGCAGAGTCCAACACAAAGTTGGTGATGCAGTATGGTTCCTAGTCAAAGGCACCAAGAGGGTAAAGGATAAAGTGCGGAAGTTCCTGCCTTCCTACGAGGGTCCGTACTTCATTGTGGGCGTACTGGACGACTTGGTCTACCGGATTAAAAAGGGTCAGAGGATGAAGATGAAAGTCGTTCATCACGACAAACTCAAAGCTTACCATTCCAGGACAGCACTAGACAACAGCTGGACATTTCGGGAGGCTGGAACGTGGGCACCAGTGGAGGCGCCACCCCCGTCGTCAGACCCCAGCCCTTCAGAAATCGACAGCAGTCCCCTTGACCTTTGGGGCACGTCACCAGAGACGGAGGACCCTGTTGTGGAGGCCCTTCCAGGCCTCTTCTCTCCACCACCATCACCGAGCAGCAGCCAGCTTCCTTGCCACCCCGCTGAGCCTTCGCTGGAGGAGGCTGGGACCTCGCATACGGCCAGGGGAGAAGCTGGTCGTCCTCTTTTGAGCTCCACCCCTCGGCGTCGACCCCGGAGGGTCCGCAGAGCTCCTGACATGTTTGGTGACTGGATTGATCACTGAGCATAGTTGCCTGAGGTTGGGTGTAGGCGGATCGCTGCCCTCCTCAGAGAAAAAGAGTTCCAGTAAAAGACAACAAAAACAAGAGTTCCTGTGTTGTCCAACCAAAAAAAAAAAGAAGTTCCAGTATTGTCAAAGCAAAAGAGTTCGAGTATTGACAATAACCAAGATTGTATTTCCAGTAGTGTCATTGCAAGGTAACTCGCCTATGTTGAGGTTAAAAATGTGAAGCTTTATACGATTTAACGGTTTGATATTGTTGTTTGCTGTCACCAGTCGGTGGTTTGAAAACTAATGGTGCGCATAGTTTTATTGGAGCATCCTGGGTATGTTTACCGTTGAGGCACTTAATGGGCATGCGTGTGAAAAACGATTTGGAAGAAAGAAAAATGTTATTTGTATAATAGAAAATGTTGCCCTATTTTTGCACTTGAAATCCTACACCCTGTAGTACGCTATTGCACTTGAAATCTTACACCCTGTAAATTACGCTAATGTATGAGTGTTCATGCCATTTGCCTACATGTACGAAAGGAGTGGGGAATACGCTTTAATTTACGTTTATAGGCATTGCCTTTTCACCTTAACTTTCCACTGGAAGAGGACCCCTTCAGGGCCTGTGGGAAACACATGTTATGGTTGGATGCTTGTATAATGACGGTCTAATTGGTATTTTCCTGTGTACAGTGTAGTGATGCTGGAGATATGTTAAGGGTTTAAACATTCTCCAGAGTGGGGGTAGTGTTGCAGTCTCTGGCTCCCCCTGGTGGTTTTATTGGGGTAAAATACGTTTGTGTGGCGCATTAGGTGTGACGTAATAGAACGGGTGTGTTGTGGGTAGTGTAAAACGAAGGACCACGCGGGAAATCAGTCGGAGTCTACAGTGCGAACGGATAGTAGCCTTTTATGCTTTGTTAATGTACCATTGTGGAAATAAAGAAAGCCTAATTCATTGCTGCAACCCACCAACGCCTCACTGTTTGTGCTTCGGCTATGTTAACCGGACAACTAGACAAGCAAGTTACCTGCAACGAGCCAAGTAATATAATTCAAAACAGCTCGCTCCCAACTACGGTTCGGAGCAGGGAAGCTGAGGGAGGTAACACTGGTAAACAGTAGCTCATTTCTAACAACATAGATAACAATCTGGCGAGCGTGTTGTCCACCTAGGCTAATACACCAACAGCACATTTCTGTATAATAAAGGGCTACATATTGTCAATCTAAATGATCTGCTTGTTGTACTCATTTATTCATGTTTACTGTACCAGATGGAACATGGAGGAGCATACACATCAGTGCACCGTGTGCGACAAGACATTCAGTGAAAAGTCCAACCTGGCGAGTCATCTGAAGATCCATGCCATCGCCAGGGAGACCTTTACCTGTGATGTCTGCGGGAAGAGCTTGGCCACTAAACCATCGCTGGTCAGCCATCAACAGCTACACAGTACCCCAACATCATTTTGTACCGGCAAGGAGAGGCCAGGCTGTACTGTACAGAGGCAGCAAGGTCTGTGGCAGAGGCCCGCAGCAGCACTGTTGTTGACCCTAAATGGCTGGATCTCAAGACAGCAGAGGCGGCTGCCAAGAGGTCGGGGGCTGAGCTGTGGAAAGGTCAGCTGGTCATCACGTTCGGGTAGTACGCCGGTCAGACCTTCAGGTGGCTTGTGGAGAATGATGTCGGCTGGCTGGTGTGGCTGCTGTTCCAAGTACTGCCAGCAGGAGGAGCAGAACGAGCTGCTGAAGTGGCAGAAGGAGCGCTGCTCCTTCGGCCACAAGGTGACTCCTCACCTGAAAGTGCTGTCGGACGCACCGTTCCCGGAGGCTCCTGCGCTGCCAACATCCCTCCCTCCGCCAGACCGGCCTCAGGTCCAGTACCGGGCTCATCCATCACGAGGCTGGAAAGAGACGTGGTGAGAAGCGGAGGTAAGTTGTCATAAGCACTTTGTTTCACCTGTTGGCTGTGGAAAGCAAATAGCACAACACGTCATATCAATACTGATCACATGTGTATTTTATGTTTCCAGATTATTTGTTGCTGAGCCACAGCCTGTGACTCCCGCGAACCGACCCTTTCAGCCCACTGGGGTTGTCGTCCTCCACCCGGACCGAAGCCTGCTGCGCTCACCCCCATTCTGCCGAGGCCTTCTGCGCCCACCCACCTCCAGCCGAGGCCACCCGCTGCGTTGACCTACGGCCCACCCCTGTGTCGGCAGCACCCATACTGCAGGTCTTCCCCGCACAGCCACAGGCCCCCTCCGTCCTGTTTCGTGGGACATCCTGCAGCCAGTGCTTTGTCCCTCCTGCACCAACAGTGAAGGCATTCATGCCTAACAAGTCCTCAAGGCCATGTGGGGCTTGCCACATGCCAAACTGTGGTGGACAGTGGAAGAGGTACAACCCTTCAAGGACAAAGTGGCTGGAAGCATGCACAAAATGTTTTCCTACTGTCCATCCACTAGGAAGTCCACTACACCTGGCTCGACAATGTGGTGTATGACAACTTTGAACTCTTTAAGAGTGTCGTGGATGCAGAGTTGGAAAGGAGGACTGTGTGTGTGTGTTGTGTGTGTGTGTGTGTGTGTGTGTGTGTGTGTGTGTGTGTGTGTGTGTGTGTGTGTGTGTGTGTGTGTGTGTGTGATAACTACCTCTGTGATGCCACTGTTGCCAGCCATATACAATATCATCAGCATTTACAGTTTCATTGAACATCCTGACGATTACGGTTTTAATGGAATCGTCATTTAGTCTCTCCACTTCAAATGCTGAGAACTGGTCTTTTACCGTGTCGTAGCGTGTCCAAAATTCTTTGAGGGTTGTTGTGCTGCGAAGCTAAATCGAATCCTTTGTTAAAGGGCAGAGTAAGAATACAATTCAAGTCGTTTCCGGTAAACTCAGGATTCCTTGGATGTGCTTCCTTGAAAAATCAAGCCGGGACATCTGAATTCAAATTCCTTGATTGACTTGAATTTAAAAACGTACACTGTGGTGCTCCTCATGCCGGAGGGGGTAACCGACATGATGGAGACACCACACTCTTAAAAATTCAAGATGTTAAAAGCAATAAAACAGTGAGTAAACAAGGTAATACAGGCAACAATAAATTCACTTACGTTTAAACAACTGGACAATGGTCTTCTTGGTAAAGGGTATCAGCAACTGGTATTTGACCCCAACTTACCAAAAAGATGGTGCAATATCCTCCTAACCTGCTATATAATTTGCCACTAAATAGGACATATATAGACAGACAACGGAGGGGGATCACTGTCTTAGCCAAAAGGCCGAGAAGCGGGTCAATCTTTTTAACCTTAATCAGTTCCAATCTAACACAATCGTTTACATACCCTTTAGTGGTTGTTCATGTTCAGATAATCTGTGTTTTTGTCATGCATGTTGTTTGTCTTTGTCAGCTATGTGTCTTGTGATGTTTGTATGTATTTGTCTGCTTCAGCTTTAACAAAAGTTGCTAAGACAACACAACAGGGATGGAACAGCTGAGCCTTTTATTTGTTGATGGTCACCTGAGTCTTTGGTAATCATGTTCATTATTGCACTTTAGCCTGTACCAAGCCAATTGTTGAGTTGTATCTTAAGTACCAAGTTGTGTTTCTTAAATTGTTGAGATTTAGATTTTTGCATATTATTAATGGTATTTTATGTGCCTTTCCTTTTAATCGTGGATGTCTGTCAGCTCCATGTTTCATGAAAATGTTTGCAACTGGTAGTACATGTTTGCTCTCTCGTCTCATGCTCTCGTGTTCTCGCCTGTAGATCTGTACCTTGTTGTGGTGGGCGAGCTTTTAACTAAACAGATCTTGTTTATTGTGTTTTATATGCATTGCCTTTTCAATGAACACCCATTCGGGTGTGAAAAATAAAAGTTTGTAAAGAATTTGAGTCTCGTGTGCTTGGCTTTCACAAGGGGTGGGGTCGTGGAAAGAAAAAACACACCAAAGAAATTAGAAGTCCTTGTGTCTCTCTCTCCCGCAACCCAGAGGTCTGAATACACCCCACTTTGCTGGCTGCACTCCCGATGTGCTGGTCAAAATAATGAGTTCTGTGAATGGCTCTGTCATCCAGACAAAGTGAGTGCACTGAATACATTCTTATTATTTTCTTAATTCAGCCCAAAATGTAACCAATAAACACTTTTCCACTTGAAATATGAATATCATCAGCTACATCAACTCAAAGTATGAAAATAATAAACAAAACCCTTCCAGCAGACCTAGCGGATTTTGATAATCTAGGCCTTGCACATAATATTTCTGGAACTAAGGATCCATAACTGAATGAAAGGAATGCATGCATGAATGAATGAATGAATGAATCGAATGCACATGAATGCGTTATTTCCAGACTCAGAGTTCCATATTTGAACGCAATGCACTTACACTGCTTGACGCGTCCATCGTTTGCGTGTATCTTTTGAAGAAACGTAGCGATGCAAAACATGGTATGGACCTGCACTATAGCACGATGAAGCCATTCATAGCTATTATTTCTTTAGAACAACATGATCAGGGTGATAGAGCGGCGAAACGCAGTCCCCCCACTACCAGAAATTATGCAATCGAGATTTCCCACATTTGGGGAATTCGCACGGGTCAGCAACAGCCTCAGTGCAATGGCTGAGCCTAGCTATGGAGTGAACCACCTTCTTGATCATGGTATCTCCCTTGCCAGGTAAGTATGAGTTTGAACACGTTCAGGTGGGCTGACGATGCCCACGCGTGTTCCCGTGGAGAACGGTTGCAAAGCATTCGGCGACTGTCTAGACTTTAATAAACACTGTAGACCACGGTCACACGATGACAGGCAGAATCTGAAATCAGCGTGATGGAAGCTTACGAAAGGAAACCTGGAGGTCCG
This sequence comes from Gadus chalcogrammus, assembly GCF_026213295.1. Taxonomy (NCBI): domain Eukaryota; kingdom Metazoa; phylum Chordata; class Actinopteri; order Gadiformes; family Gadidae; genus Gadus; species Gadus chalcogrammus. The sequence goes on from NC_079426.1 coordinate 1,898,519, forward strand.
AGTTATCGACACGCCACAGAAAGAATCCTTTTTCTTTCTTTAAACAACAGAATATCGTTCGAATAATTGTAAACAGTGCCGTTTATGAATTGTAAGGACACTTTATTGTCTACAGGCGGGAAGGGTGTACTCTCAGGAGGAGTTTAGTCTTTTGTTTTTCACAGCTGAGAGAGGGGTCTTGCACGGTTCAGCGGAGGTACTGCAAATACCAGGTCGATGCGTGGAGTGGACGGGGCAAGCCCCTTTTCCATCTCCCAGTTCCAAAAATCAACTTAATATATGGTCCCCGGGTTAGGGGACGTATCAGATATTAAACTGTAAGAACAGATACTACCACTTGATCCTTAGCCAAAAGGCCCGAGAAGCGATGCCTACCACACGCTCAGACCAAGAGGCGACGTTCCCAGACACGTCGCTCCACGTGGCGGTTTAACAGACAACGAAAACAAAACAAAAGACTGACCAAGCACCCTGTGTGGTGTTTGTGTGTATGTGAAAGCCTGAAGAAACTAAAACCGAGGTCGCTACATCTCTTTGCTGCTGCCTGCTGGCAGTCTCACTAGGCCGTCTGCATGTTTCACATAAATAGAGTTGTGGCGCAGTGGAGGTTCTATAAGACTACAGGTGAAGCAGTGCTTCACCAAAAATGTTAAAAACTAAATAACCAACCAATACTATCGAATCCTGCCAAACTGGTGGTCGCCCACGATTTCCCCGCCCCAAAACGTCAACACCTGGAAGTCTATTGCAGCCATTGCAGCCAATGAGCTCGAGTTGAAAAGAAAATAGCTACAGCACGTCGGTTTCACCTCAGGTTAAATTGTATCCCCCTTCACCGTTGCTAGTTGACAATAGAACTTTTTCTTTTAATGGTTTGTATTAAGCTGTTTCGATTTTGTAGACAGAGAAAGATCTTTCCACCGTGTCATAACCGGTCGTTGTGTATAAAGGGACGATGTAGCGGTTACGTTTTTAGCTGCTGGGGTTCAGTCAACTACGCCGTTTGTCGGCGAGCAACCTATTACTCGTGGGTGGTCTCCTTTAATCGTGGTAATCTAAGCTTTCCAACGGTGTATGGCATGACTATATGTACCCAGGGGTCGTTGAAATAAGCTGATTAATGTGTGTTGTAACGAGCTAGGCGCGGATAAACGACACTGTTTACAATGTGTAAGGCATCCGCGCATACCTGCAAACTTGTTGCTTTTCGGCCGACAATCAACGTTTTCTGGACAATTTGAGTGGATATGTGTTGTTCTGGGTAATGTGACTGTTTAGACAACAGCT
>NC_079426.1:1899905-1944905 GCF_026213295.1 Gadus chalcogrammus
GGCAGTCAGTTTGCATTTTTGGATGATTACGTGGAAGGAAATTAACAATAAATAACAAATGTGGACTGAAAGCCTCTCCCCACCCTGCCGTAGCCCCCCCCCCCCAGCCCCAGCCGGGCCCCCCATCATCCCCGGCTCGGCCGCCCCCTCCCAGCACCGAGGCGCGGGGCCTCTGTCACTCGTCTAATGAAAGTGTCTGATTGTAATGTAATGGAGCTGCGCGGTGGCGGTGGCGGCGGCGGCGGCGGCGGCGGTGGCGGCGCTGACAGGAGTGATCTGGTTGGGGGTGACGGTGTAGGAGCCTCACGGAGAGAGAGTTCACCTCTCTATGCCCCCTCCACAGCCCCCCCCCCCCCCCTCTCCCAAACCCCTGCACCCCGTTCTTTCTCTAATGCTGTTTCCGTCGCGCACTCTTGATTGAAAAACTCACACAGCCATCTCCATCCCCCTCTCTCTCTCTCTCCCCCCCTCTCTCTCTCTCCCCTCTCTCTCTCTCTCTCTCCATCTCTCTCTCTCCTCCGCTAGAGTACCTGCACCGAATGGAGACCGAGCAGGCCCAGGACATGTCCCACATGCCAGGTAGGGGCAGGCTTGGGCGGGGCACTTGGGGATTATATAGTAGCAGTCGTGGTGGTAGTGCTTGTAGTAGTAATACAACAGGGGCGGAAAAACAAATCCACAAACACGGTCAAGGCGTCTTCAAACCGAACACTTTGGTGAGTAACGGTTGTTTCCGCGTTGCTCTCCCCCGTCTCCCCACTTCCTCCCCCCCCCCCCCCCCCCCCCCCCTTCTCAGGCAGGGACAGTCCACCCGCCAACGACGGGTCTGAAGAGACGGACGAGCCCATGGCCGTCCCTGAGGACCTGTCGGCCAGCTCGGGCCTGAACAACCAGAACAACCGGGGGGAGAAAGGTAGGGAGACGTTCCATCGCCTTCTCTACCCCAAACCGACCCTAGCCCTAACCCCGACCCGACCCTAGCCCTAACCCCGACCCGACCCTAGCCCTAACCCCGACCCGACCCCTAGCCCTAACCCCGACCCGACCCTAGCCCTAACCCCGACCCGACCCTAGCCCTAACCCCGACCCGACCCTAGCCCTAACCCCGACCCGACCCTAGCCCTAACCCCGACCCGACCCTAGCCCTAACCCCAACCCGACCCTAGCCCTAACCCCAACCCGACCCTAGCCCTAACCCTGACCCCAACCCGACCCTAGCCCTAACCCTGACCCCAACCCGACCCTAACCCTAACCCTAGCCCTAACCCTAGTCCGACCCTAGCCCGACCCTAGCCCTAACTCCAACCCGAGCCGAACCCCAAACCCTACCCAAACCCTAACCCTAAGCTCAGCCCCCACTCTGGCTCCTTGTTCACCGAGAAAAATGAAGAAATACTGTATTTTTCTTTTTTTGGGGGGGGAAGAAGATTTTACGAGCTAAGGAGAATAAGTAGGAGGTAAATATTATAATTAATACTTTTTTTATTGAATAAAAACAGTATAAAACATAATAATTATATATTTCGCCTGTATAGTGCTTTTATATACTGGAATTAACTGACAGAACTTGAAATCTGAATTTTATTTAACTTTATGATGCAGTTTAAGATCGCCTATTTGAAAGGGTTAAAAACATAAACACACTAATTACCGCAAAGAAACTGAAAAAATCAACATATCAGAAAGAGTAAACGGGTTAATTAGGGGCGATGTCAATATCAAAAGCACTAAATCCTAAATGCTGTAATATCTTTAATTCCTGTAAGATCCAGTGGGAGAGTTATTAACCTCCTGAAGAAAAATTAACTCACATCTCCATGGAGTTGCATTTAGGTCACTGGCAAATAAAAATATAAAAATAAATAAATATTCATGGCATGTGAAAGAGAATCTTAAGGAATAGCTAATGTGGCCTTGATTTGAATATGCGAACATTAAGCCAGGGAATATCATGGCACCAATGTCATAAAGGACAGAGATGAGGGGAATCGCATCTGTAGAATCTCAGCTCTCCGGACATGGCCTTCTGGCCGACAAACCAGGAAGCGTTTCACATGAAGAAAGTGTTTCAGATTACTTAAAGGGAAAATATCCTCATTGGTAAGTGCTGGTGTCACAGCAGACACTTAATATAGCTGTAGCTTATTGGATGGGGTACGGACGAATGCATGTTTTTTATTCTATGTCAATTCTTTTTGAAATATATTATAATATTTATATATTATAATGATATTTAGAATATATACCTGATAAAACAGCAGGAAAAAGGAAAGAAATGGAAAGCCAGTCATCAGTGTTTTTCCACTTCGGTAACGGCAGAGATAAGCAAGGCAACACACGGTGTCACAAAGTAAGAAGTCAGAGGAAACTGAAATAGGATGTGTAAGAGTTTCCTAAGAAGACACTGCCATCAGACAACGTTTCAACACTCATGGAGATAAAGAGTTCAGGAACACAGAGCCATGTCGAGAGATCAGGCCGCATCACACCACATAGGTCACACACCTGCCTGCATGCACACTTAGACACATACACACAAACACACACAAGCTCGCACACGCACAAACGACATGCACACACAAACACAGCATGCGTGCACGCATACATGCACACTAAGGCACAGTTAGGCACACACACAAGATGCACACCCATGCGCATGCAGACACACACACACTCACACACTCACACACACACACACTCACACACTCACACACTCCTACACTCCCACACTCACACACACACACACACACACACACACACACACACGCACGCACACACGCACGCACGCACGCACGCACGCACGCACGCACGCACGCACGCACGCACGCACGCACGCACGCACGCACGCACACTCACACACACACACACACACACACACACACACACACACACACACACACACACACACGCACACACACACACACACACACACACACACACACACACACACACACACACATACATAGGCTCACACATGCTTACTAATGCTTACTCATTCCAAAATGAACATATTGATGCCACCAAGCTCACGTTCATTGTGACAGAAAGGTAAACAGAAACTTTGTATTCCACAGTCCGGTAAAGCTTTTCTATAATCCGGATCTTGAAAAGTTGAAGAAATAGAAAAAGATTTCAGACCAAGTTTTTCAATATATGTATTTCTTATATTTTTTCCTCATCCTTTGTTCATTATCTTTACGTGCAATGGCATATTACATTTACCTTCTGGAACTTTCTCGCACTTACGAGGTTATCTGTGTATGATCTTCCTGAGCGACCCGAGCACAGCATAAAATCTCTCCAAATCTATTGGCTAATGAAAAGCATACATCTTAAAATAACTTAAAATACGAGATGCTAACGATCGTTTTGGAGACGCTTAGATTATCAGCCGAAAAGTTCCCAAAAACAGAATGCTTGAAAACGAAACTAAAAAAAGAGCCATAGAAGTGAGGCCGCAGCCATCTCGGTTAAGTGTGTCGGGGCCTGGTGGTTTAACACTTGTGGCTCCACTACCTTGCTCACTGGGCTAGTTTCAGGCAGCCAGAGCAGCGCAGAACCCTGGCACAGGAACCTCCAGTGGGATGTTGATAATGCCACGCCGCTGCATGCTAGAGCTCTCCAACACCTCCTCTGTCTCTATCACCTCCTCCATCTTCCTGAGGAATCACTAGCAAAGAAATATTTTTTTATCTATTTTCTTTGTAGGATTTCACAAATTTTCACGTCAATCTTTGTTATTTTATTTGGGCTATTTTTGATTTTGTACTACTTAGTGAGTTCATATTGTTTTATGACTCTGTATTTTAAGGATTTAAGTTTAAAGGTCATCAAGAGACGACTCTATTGCTGTTAGCCTTTTGGGTTGCGATAAGAGTGTTGCTCCAAAAATGAGTAAATCAGGATGTGTAACCAACACATGAAATGAGGTAAAAGCTCTTCTTCCTATTCCCAATTTAGTCGCAACTTCCCCATATCCCTGAGAATCGGCAGCCCGGCAGTCATAGTTCCCTATCCCTTTACTTGCTTCTGGCCTAGTCTTCACTATACAGTCTGGTATGTTTTAACTATACAGTCTGGTATAAAACATTTTTTTTCTTATTGAACGCATCAGTTTTCCTTCCCCAATATTTACATGAATCTATCATACTGGCCTTCCTTATGAGATGGATTATGGTAACAGAGACTGAAAATCCTGGTCAGCTATATTTCATTTGGCTAAAAGAGCCTTGCCTATTGCTTCATTCTATTTTGAAAGCCCTCCCTAAATTCATAGAAATTCCGTGCAACAGTTTCCAAGCAAACATTTCCAAGAAGCTAGCTGGCAAGGTACTGAAAGGATAGCATGTTTCTCTGGGAGTTTGTTATAGGTGAGAGTATTCTAATCGAAAAGTAATTGAAAGGTTTACTTGGAAGAATAAATCAGACGGTGTACAACGTTAATAAAAGAACACTTTATTAATGTCAATGTGAAAGCTAAGCAGTTAATTTGAATCCCAATTTTCACAACCATGTTTCCCTCCCTGCTCGGGTGAATCATGTGTCAGTTCAGTGAAAACATGGCTCCTAACAAAAGTGGTTTGCGTTTAGTTACAGGCTGTTTTACAATTCCTCGTCTGCGCTTCCCTTTCTGTCACTTCTCCATAATTCTTGGTATTTCAGTTCCACCGGCCCCGTTTCTCAAGCTTCCCCTTTTCCCCATAGATTCCTATAATTCACGGTTGCCTCTTCTTCCTCTTGCCTTGTACAAACAAGAGCGTACGTGGGGAAATCAGGCAGCCACAGTGACATGCAAAACCACAGGCCTGCAGATATGGGACTTGCAAGATTGTGCGTTGTGTCAAAGTTTTGCCACAGCAACAGCAGACAGGGAAAGAGAAACCGGACCACTTGACACACAGGACACTTCCCTATTCGGACCACTGGGAACAAAGCATCCACAGTGGTTGTTCATTTGTGTGCAGAACATTCTCTGATACACAACATAGGTGTTTTGGACGCTGGGATATGACTTCTCAACCGGATAAAAAGTGTGGCCCTACATGTATGTTTGTACGTGACCGTACTTTTGTGCGCATTTGAGAGATGTGTAGATAAAGCTAGGGAGGAGAGAGGAGAGAGGAATGGGGAGACTAGAGTGAGAGAGAAAGAGAGAGAGAGTGAGAGAGAAAGAGAGAGAGAGAGAGAGAGAGAGAGAGAGAGACAGAGAGAGAGAGAGAGAGACAGAGGGAGATGGTGAAATTGTATTCATTAAACCCCTTTGTTGTTCTCCCCACCCTGGTTTCCCCAGTAACACGGTTTCCTGTCTCAGTGTTTCCTGTTTATCTCGCTGTTGGTTGTTTTACAAAAGACTCGCGTTGTCAGATGGAACCACGACGTGTGTGACTTCATCCCATCAGTGACATGTGTTAAACCCCAACGCACGTCGTTCGTAGCCCGTGTGACAAACGTGTTTGTGTACATATTTAAAGATTACGGGAGATGCATATTTAATAATTTATTAACGTCATCTTCTCATTTTCAGTTTACTGAAAACGACTTGACACGCCATTACTAGTTATCTCAAAATCTTTTAGAATTCAACCTTTCCTACAATGGAAAGGTTCTTGTGACGTAGTTACCATCCACACTGGCAACCAATAACCATTCCGCGCGCCAGATCAACTGTGTTTTGTCACGTTTGCACAAACCCATATTAGAAAGCACATGGTAAAGTAAAGTAGGCCATGCCATTTCACCTTATCTTCCAACCCGCCCTGTGTAGCTATGTCAACCTGGGCTGGGCCGACCTCAGGGGGGCCCGTGTTCTTGTCGTCTGTGTGTAGTACTTTTATAAGATGTCAAATGCAAAAAGGACCACGCTGGGATTCTAAAACGTGGCCCCTCCCCTTGCCCTCTTTTCCAGCCTGTAACATTAAAGTTGAGGCGCGCAGTGACGAGGAGAACGGGCTCGCCTGTGACGTCAATGGCGAGGAGGAGTGTGCGGAAGACTTGCGCGTGCTCGGGGCCTCAGCGGCCCGGGCGAACGGCTCCCAGGCGGGCCCCGACTCCAAGGGCTACGCCTCGGCCGGGGGCATCCGCCTGCCCAACGGGAAGCTCAAGTGTGATATCTGTGGGATAGTTTGCATTGGCCCCAATGTGCTGATGGTGCACAAGCGCAGCCACACTGGTAAGCACCCCCCCCCCCCCCCCCTCCCCCCCCCACCTGCTGCGTGCTCTGCGTTTGGCCCCCCTGAGTGCCAGGTTCTTAGTGGGGGGAACACACGCATCTTATGAGGAGGTCCATTGGCGACAGTCGCATGGATTCAAATGATCCAATGTTGGCCTTGTCGGAATTATTATCATGGGAAACATGCAAGGCAATCAGGATGGATTGACACAGATTGTGAGCAAACCCTCTGAGGTACCTATTTGAGACAGACCTTCTTGCTATTTAACCCCATGATTGACTGAGTTCCCATCAGGATGCAGTACATCAGGGGTTGAGTTGCAGCGTCGTTAGTTATCAATGTGATTAGCTGTACATGGATGCCTCTTAAGAGTGGGAGATAGGCTCTGACATTATCATTAGCCCCTGTTAGTTTGAGTCTTTATCTAAATCATTTAAGAACTCCTTAATGGCAAGCAATAGTTTTTTATAGGGTTGACAGATTGTTTTAGTGCAAGAAACGTTTTGTAAATCGTCCGCCACGATCAAATGGAATCTCTCCGGGAGGAGACAATGATATGACTTTAAAAGTTTTTTAAATTCAAATTTCATATCCCATCGTAATAAACCAAAACCAGTGATGAGGAACACTTTTCAAAAAGGCACTTAAACTGCCAGTTTTTTAGAAACTAATGAAACCCAAAATAGAAGCAAGGAACACTTGACGTATGTAAATGCAGAGGAACTTACAATAAAAGATATAATGAAGTGTCTCCGTTTTAAATAGAAAATACTTTGGTTGGTTCTTGGCTCCTGAAATGCATTTTTAATGAGTTCCCTTTTTTCTATATATTTTTGCTGCTTCACTGGTGACTCTTATTTTATGTGGCGGGGTTTGGTGGGGGGGGGGGGGGGGGGGGCGCATTAAAACGTCCTCACAGAATGCCACAACACGGCTGGCGGCTGGATATTGGTTTATTCCAAACGCGCTGATCAGGAAGACTGGCTCTCAACAAAAAGTGTTTCCTTTTTCGCTTTTATTCAAATGAGGCAGAATTTGCATTGCGATGTGGCGTTCTTATTTTAGCGAGGAAGAAGTGGGGGGGGAGAAAAATGAGATTTTCAGATCAAATTGACCCAGGCATCGGTGCGTCACGGTACTCGCAGGCCTAGGCGGGGAGGCGGCTGTTGTTCGATCAGAGTGCGGGAACTCAGCGGGGCAAAGCAGGGGCCAGGGGGGGGGGGGGGGGGGGGGGGTGATCAGGCTGGGTGGGGGTGGGGGCTGCTGATGGTGTGTTGTGTCCGGGGGGGGGGGGGGGGGGGGGGGGGGAGTATGTGAAACCTCTTCCAGACAGAAAGTGCTATTTTTTGTTTTCGTGTGACTTGATCTTGATCCTTCCTTCTGTCTTCGTGTTGATTGGTTGAGACTCCTTGACCTCTTATTGGTCCATTTTAGACGTCTCACGAGAGTTCAACTTTAAAAAGATAGCTCTGTCTAGGATCTTAAATCGGAAGATCTTGCTTATTACGTCGGAAAATATGATTTAGATCCCATAATAGGAACCACCGTGTGTGTATGTATTTGCTATGCTGCAGACTGGCATCAGGTAAATAGGCTGTATGTTCCCTTAAAACCATAGATGAAAGTAGAAGGTGAATTGCAACTTTCTAATTTATTCTTGTCACACATGTAAAATAAGCAGGAGTCCTTACATAAATAACTTTATAGGATTGTGCATCAGAATGGTGGCAATAATCCACCATATTGAGCGGCCTCAAGAGAGTTTTAGTAGTGTCACATCCTCCATCTCTTTAACACATCGTAGCCTAGGCTAATGAACACTTTGTTTTGCCACATCTCGCAAGAGAAACAATGGGGCAGTTTCAAACCGCACAAGGTCTTAAATTAAAAATTAAAAACAAAAATACTATTTATACAATAACTATCTGTGCTATGCTCCTATTCTTTCAAAATGGAGTAAGATTATTACAATTATTAACGTTTATTGTAATTTGTCGCCAGTATGTACAAGACCTTTATGTGTGTGTCTTTTGCGTGTGTTTGTGCGTGTGTGTGTGCGTGTGTGTGCGTGTGTGTGCGTGTGTGTGCGTGTGTGTGTGTGTGTGTGTGTGTGTGTGTGTGTGTGTGCGTGTGTGTGTCCAGGAGAGCGTCCGTTCCAGTGTAACCAGTGCGGGGCGTCGTTCACCCAGAAGGGGAACCTGCTGCGGCACATCAAGCTGCACTCGGGGGAGAAGCCCTTCAAGTGCCACCTGTGTAACTACGCCTGCCGCCGGCGGGACGCGCTCACCGGACACCTACGCACGCACTCTGGTGAGGCACACGCACACACACACACACACACACACACACACACACACACACACACACACACACACACACACACACACACACACACACACACACACACACACACACACACACACACCTCTGCACGCACTCTGGTGAGGCACACGCACACACACACACACCCACACACACACACACACACACCTCTGCACGCACTCTGGTGAGGCACACACACACACACACACACACACACACACACACACACACACACACACACACACACACACACACACACACACACACACACACACACACATGCCAACAGATCACAGACACACAAACACACACTCACTCATAATTAGATATAAAATAACAACCACATATGCTTTCAGGGAGATTTACTTATTTTGCCCCAGTGTAAAAAAAAAGGGAAGTATCAGTAGTTTAAATGTGGAATCTGTGTTTTTTCGCACCCATCTTGAACCAGATGACAGACAGCCACAATCTTATTGAAGCGAGATCCCCCCAGTTACATATTTCATTTTCAAACTATTCCCTGAGTTCTCATGTTTAATTAGCCTTGCACAGGCACTGGGCGTAGTATCAAAAAACACAAAAGTTTAACATTGCACAAAAAAGCTTTCCTGCTTTGTCCAAGGAGCCAACCCTCCGTCTACTGATCAACGTTTGGTTGCTTTTGTCCTTTTTCTGATGCCGTAGTCGGAAAGCCCCATAAGTGTGCGTACTGTGGGCGGAGCTACAAGCAGCGCAGCTCCCTGGAGGAGCATAAGGAGCGATGTCATCACTACTTGCAGTGCATGGGGCTCCAGAACAGCCTCTACACAGGTCCGTGTCACCCCCCCCCCCCCCCCCCCCCCCCCCCCCCCCCCCCCCCCCCCCCGCCCCTTCCAAGCCTCCCTCAGCCCCCCCCTCGCTAAGCCAGCCACAAGCGACCTACTTCGCCCCCTGAGCACATGCTCTCACTATGCAGGTCACCACATCCATAGTGTCACAAAGACTGTTGAGACTGTTTAAGGACAGTTTAGCAGGTCAGACCGAATTCGAGTAAGAGGACTTCCTCTTTCCCTCCTATTTATTGTTTAATTGAAGGGACACTCCTGTAGCGGCCAGCACTTTGTTCATGGTAAGAGAGGCAGCTGAACTTATGAATCTATGAATAGATATTGCTTTGAGGTACAACAATTTAAACGTATTCCCTTTTAGCAACAGATTTTGAGACTAAAGAAACGTGACGTCAGTATACACCTCCATTTATAGTAGCAATGAGACAAATGCTTCGTAGGTCTGAATCATTGTGCTCTGAGGGGCCGATTTATTATTTTTGAGCAGGTCAGATGTAATACAATTTTAATACTTATTTTCTGTTTTGCTTTCCAGTAGTAAAGGAAGAAAGCAACCAGAATGAGCAGAGGGAAGACTTAAGCCAAACCGGATCCGAGAGAGCTCTGGTGCTAGACAGACTAGCTAATAATGTAGCTAAACGTAAGCGCACTATGCCTCAGAGGTTTATGGGTAAGGGCTGGAGTCTGCTTTTTTTTGTATACAAACTAAATCTGTGCATTTTTACAACAAGAAACCCTGCTTAATTTAACATTCAGCTGGTTGAGCTATGAAATAATGTTTAAAATATTTAGCATTTTTAGCAGAACACAACAATATAACAATTCCATTTTGTGGAGTGCATGCCATGTAATCTGTAGTCTATATAAATTATTCCCAATAACCAATGGGCCTTTAATTATTTGTCGTATTGCATGTAAAAATAAAGTAATTCTATAAAACGACTATAAAAGCACTACGATGATTATACTAGTTGCCGTGCAACCAAGTTGGAATTGGACACAAGGCTTTTGAAAACGTCAATATCTTCTAACTCTAACCACGGCAACGTTTCAGTTCTTACTGCACCCTGTGTGACGCCCTAGAAACATAGTCACCCCCAAAACCTCAGGAACAAGAGTGAGATCTGTGTGGCGCTGTGGCCCCGCCCTCCTAACCCCCCCCCTCCCCCCGCCCCCCCCAGGTGAGAAGCGTCTGTCGGAGCTGTCCTTCGAGGGCGGGGCCGTGGAGATGATCCAACCCCACGTCATGGACCAGGCCATCAACAGCGCCATCAGCTACCTGGGGGCGGAGTCTCTGCGGCCGCTGGTGCAGACCTCGCCCGCCTCCTCCTCCGGGGGGGGCGGCGACGCGGCGCTGACCTCCATGTACGCCTCGCTGCACGCCAAGCTCCCCCCGCCGCCGAACCCCGACGGCGGCGGCGGCGGCGGCGGCGGTGGCGGCGCGGGCAACGGCCTGTCGTCCAAGGACAGCGCGGCCGAGAACCTGCTGCTGCTCTCCAAGTCCAAGTCGTCCAGCGAGAAGGACGGCTCGGCCAGCCCCCCCAGCGGGCGGGACTCCAGCGACTCGGAGAGCAACAACGAGGAGCCGCGCTCCTCCGGCCGCGGCGGGGGAGGGGCCGGAGCCGGGGCCGGGCCGGGCCTCATCTACCTGGCCAACCACATGGCGTCGGGGGGGCTGCGCAACGGCGGGCTGCCCCTGGTGAAGGAGGAGCAGCAGAGGCAGCTGGCGGACGCCCTCCGGGCCAGCATGGAGCTGGCCTCGGAGGGCTTCAAGGTGGTGGCGGGCGACGGGGAGCAGGTGCGTGCGTACCGCTGCCAGCACTGCCGCGTGCTCTTCCTGGACCACGTCATGTACACCATCCACATGGGCTGCCACGGCTTCAGGGACCCCTTCGAGTGCAACCTGTGCGGCCACCGCAGCCAGGACCGCTACGAGTTCTCCTCCCACATGACCCGGGGGGAGCACCGCTACTGAGGGGGGGGGGGGGGGGGCCCGGGGGGAACGCCGCTACTGAGGGGGGGGGGGGGGGGCCCGGGGGGAACGCCGCTACTGAGGGGGGGGGGGGGGCCGGGGGGAACGCCGCTACTGAGGGGGGGGGGGGGGGGGGGGGGCGGGGGGAACGCCGCTACTGAGGGGCCTGGGGGGGGGGGGGGGGACTGAGGGCCCTGGGGGGGGGGGGGGGGGCGGGACTGAGGGGCCTGGGGGGGGGGTCCAGTGAGCTGCACAGACGAAATGTTTCATGTACATATAAGGAACGCTCAACCGACATTAAAACACACACACACACACACAGACGAATACATACGCTTAGACACACAATCACAAATACGCACACATATACACAGACACACACACAAACAAATACACACACAAATACACACGCACACACACACATATACACACAGACACAATTTAACACACACAAACGAATACACACACACACACACACCCTTGCTCTATGTTGCGTGAATACTCACTCATGCATACAAACACACTCTCACACACACACACACACACACACACACACACACACACACACACACACACACACACACACACACACACACACACACACACACACAAAGTTATTTAAAGACGCCATTGTAAAATACACTGTTATAGTTTTTATACCGAAAATGCATGTTTGTAGAATACCAAAAATGCAAATTGAACAGAGTGATGCTTTTTTTTATCTTGAGTTTCAGTGCCATGGAAAGTGTTTGGTCAATGTGCTGTTATTATAGCCCGTTAAAGTTCAACATTGCTATTTGGCATCATTGTGCTGTATTTAGGTGTGAGGTTGTTTATCTATTCATGGCAGCTGTATTATGTCCTCTTATTGATCTTTTTATATAAATATAAAATATCATCAAATATAAAAATATCAATGATGCATAGGGATCAGAATAAATAATTCCTTTTATATTGAAAGGATATTAAAAAGAATGACCACTGCGTACTATCCCTTACTGTATTCAATATACACTTATTATACTTTTTTTGTCTTAAACATCTTGGTTTTATTGCCTTTCCTGTTGTTTAGGTCACAGTATGTTTTTGTATTTATTTGTGTTTTATTTAGTTCTTCTAGAATAGTAATATTGACTGCATACTTCCTGTCCGACCTTATAACGTGACATGAAGCTTAAAAACTGACTGCTGCTGGAATCCTTTCCTCCCTAAGTTCAAAGGTCACCTGGTTTCCGTGTTGCGTCCGCTGGGTGACAAGTGTCTATTTGTCAATGAACAGTAGTGATAAAAGGTCATTTCATGCTTGCGAAATATAAATAAATTGTATTTTACATAAGTGATTTATCGAGTGTGTTTATTTTTTGCTTAGTTATTTTCATTCTCCTGTATTTAAATCACATAAAGATTTAAATTAACTTTTTTGTGTACAGTATTTGCCATACTACATTCTCAATATTGTACCCATAAACTACCTGCTCTCTGTCGTCTTTAGTTTTGCTCTTTGCAATTTATGGGATTATAAACAGCACAAATCTCCCGCCGCTATGGAAGCGACAGCATTATATGCGTTTTATTATACCTACACTTATATTAGAGTGATTTTTTTGCTGTGATTAGGCTTTACACTATACATCCTCTTTGGATTGTATGGTTGTCCTCTCTCTGAAGGTATAGAGGCCTACTACGGCCGTGGACGGAGCTGCTTATCCGGACCGGTTCATCACGACGTCACCTCACGATGACCATTTCGCACGGGAGCGTTGGAATGATATCTATTGTATTGGTAATTATGTTTTTTTTACCTCATTGTTTAGTAATCAATCGTGAAATTAGGCGTCATTATGAGAAGCCATTGTAGTGTTTGAAACCGCCACAGCTTTTCTCATGCGAGACGTGGCACAACAACGTTTAATTCAGCCAAGGCTACGGCATATTTACGTTGAATTAGTATCGCCCACCAAAACTTCCCATGATCGATTATCATGTAGGCCTACAGGAATCCAGCTCGTCTGGAGGACTTGCAGTTCGGCTGAAGGAGCACCGTGGAGCTCCCTTTAGCACCGTCACAGCTGCGTCCAGATGGCTGCTGCGAGATTCGTCAGAAAGGGGAAGCAGCTGCGGACAGAGTTGAGTCCCCCACGCTTCGTTGGGACCTAACGGGGTAGGGAGGGTATTTGCATGAGAGGGATAATCTGGCCAACCAACTCCTAGCCAGAATCCCAAATCTCACTTCCTTTATTTCTTTTTACAGCCAGTCGACTGAAATAGTCGTTTGAAATAGTCGACTGGCCGTTTTAAGAATCAGAGCTTTATTATAATGATTGCGCTTGCTCTGTATGGGGATCCGAAGGGATGACAGTGTAGGCCTACATGGCTGAGTAGGAGGCCTACTCTCTCAAGCTGAACACGTGTTTTAAAGGACGTCGTTGTACACGATGACATGTGTATTCTTTTCT
The DNA here is from genome assembly GCF_026213295.1 of Gadus chalcogrammus. NCBI lineage: Eukaryota > Metazoa > Chordata > Actinopteri > Gadiformes > Gadidae > Gadus > Gadus chalcogrammus. Next base: position 1,913,653 of record NC_079426.1, read on the forward strand.
ACCAACATGCGATATTGTAAGAATGCATGCATGGTGAAAATACCCATTATTCAAAATGTAAACTGTTAAAGACGCATACAAAACACGAAAATGAAGTGTTCTTATTTTGCATGCAGACTCGGTGTACCACCGGGTGCAGCACATTAAGGATAGGAAGTAGCCCGTGGCTTATATTAAAAGCATTCCATATACATTAACCAAGAAGTCAGTCGAAAGGTCAAAAAGGGAAGAGGAAGCTGCCCAAATAAAACTAAACTGAAAGCCATAGAAGGCCAGGAGATGGATGTTACGGTTTTGGATGAGCATCATAAAATTAGATCATCACAGTAATTGCATGGGTTAAACAATATGTCACAAGTCAAGGTGTAAGGCCTTTTAAACCTTCAAATGTTAAGGTACTCCGAGCTCAACGATATGCATATTACGAGATAAGCAAGACCCCTTACTCTCCTGATAGCAATGGTGCCTTGCTGAGTAAGATTGGATCTGAACTTAAAATGTTTGGCAAGACAAGTTTAATCAGTAACACGCAAGCTATAATTACAACTTTGGGTGCTTGCAATCATACAGCCTGTAATCACATTAACAAGCAAACACACAGGAAATGAAGATACAAGCACAGGGGACCTTGGGAAACGTCTATTGCCTCCATATTCTGAGGGACAGTGATGCTATCCTATCCGATCCAGCAAAGGGCCCCCCCAGAGTTCTGAGGAGCCCCCCCTGGGCCCCATGGGGACGCGCGACTCCTTCCATTGCTGGCTAATTAAACAAAGTAACAATACTTTGGCAAGCAGTGCGTCGCTGAAATATTGATGAGATACTTGACAAAAAGATGAGAAATAAATGTATTTCTCAATTGTTTAATTTCATCTGAGCACAGTCTATGATAGTTTCTGTTCTTTGAGGGTACGGTGAATTAACGAGTGGAACCATATGGATGTAATACAGATTCCGATGGGAAGAGTAAAAGAGACGGACACAATACAGGACACAATAATAAGACACTGAGCTTGTTGTACTTTTATAGACTGACACAGTCCTATCAATTCAACTGTACCTAAGGCATCAGGTAAGAATAAACATTTTATTGGGATTTAACCGTTGCGGTCTGTTTCTGCTGGCCACACCGGCAGCGCAACAACAGTGCTGTTTCTTTATCACGCAACCCAGGAGGAGCTCACTGTTGCCCAACTTCCACACTCGTGATTGGCTCATCCAGCCTCAGGAACACGGGCCGCTGCCGGAGCACGAGGAGCCAAGGGAACAACCTCACTGCCTCCGCCTTGACTCAGCGGAAGTGCATGGGAACGTCCCTCAGTATCATGCTATATTAGCAACCGATACAAGCCACGGCACGTTATACTATAGATAGTATATAAACAGAAAGGCTTTTTCCACCGGAATGAAGAACATGAATAATATATAATAAGTAAGCCAAACCATTCCTCTTTTTAAGTTTATTTAAAGGCACAACTTTCAGGAAAAACAAGTCACAAACCATCACAGCTTTGTGTGTGAGAGCAAACGGAGAACTATGGAGGTCGTTTGGTAATGAATGTAGAAAGTGGTTATTAACCTCCAGGTCAGCGAGTCAGTCCTCCAGGTCCACCGCTTAACAAACAGATATAATGCAGGTTTCCACCTCTCAAGCTCCCTCACACAAGGGAACGCAAACCAGAGAACAACAACAATTAAGAAAACAGTGACCCGAATGTTAACTCAAAACACAAAAACAGATATTCAAGTCACGGTATCAAAACGACAGTTTCCCCGACAATGTATCGAACCCAGAGGAAACAGAAACAGACATTAGGAAACAATCCGGTCGGTCTCAACGGCCACACCCGAAGGTGCGGTTCCAGTCCTCGTAGAGCTCCAGGTCTTTGGGCGAGACGCTGGGCCGCACGGCCCTCAGCGCGTCCTGGAAGTCGCGGTAGAGGATGGGCCGCACCTGGTCGGGGCTGATGGTGGCGATGTCGCTGAGCTGGATGCTGCGGATGGGCCCCAGCGCCGCCTCGCGGCACAGCTGCGTCATGTCGGCGCCGGAGAAGCCCTCCGCCGCCGCCACCACGCCCTCCAGCTCCTCCGCGCTCAACTCGTTCTTCTCGCGGGCCATGAGGCTGGCGATGATCTGGCGGCGGGCGGCGGCCTCGGGCAGCGGGATGTACAGCCGCTTGGAGAGGCGCCGGCGGGCCGCCTCGTCGATCTCGTGCGGCCGGTTGGTGGCGCCCACCACCAGGATGCGGTCCTCGGCGGCGGTCGACGCCCCGTCCAGCTGCACCAGGAACTCCGTCTTGATGCGGCGCGAGGAGTCGTGCTCGCCGTCGGTGCGCTGGGACAGCAGCGAGTCGATCTCGTCGATGAAGATGACCGCCGGCTGGTGGCAGCGCGCGATGGCGAACAGGGCGCGCACCATCTTCTCGCCATCGCCCACCCACTTGGAGGTGAGCGACGAGGCGCTGATGCTGAAGAAGGTGGCCCCCGACTGGCAGGCGATGCACTTCCCGATGAGGGTCTTCCCGGTGCCGGGGGGCCCGAACAGGAGGATGCCTTTGGGCGGGCCGCGCAGGCCTGTGAAGATGTCCGGGCGCAGCATGGGCCAGACCACGATCTCCTTGATGGTGGCCTTGGCGAACTCCAGGCCGGCGATGTCGTCCCAGGCGACCGGGGGCCCGTGGTCCATGATCTCGCTCATGATCAGCTCGATGATCTTGGGCTCGAAGTTCTTCAGCCGCTCGTCCACGACCGTGGGCTCTTGGTTGCCGTTTAGGCTGGCCCCGCCCTCCTCTTCCTCGGATCTCGGCAGCGGCGACACAAACTTAGAGGCGGCCCCTCTGGGCCGGTTGGCGCCGAGGGACCTCTTCATGGCCGCCGCCAGGCCGGGGGCGGGGCCTCTCTGGGGCTGATGGGAGTTCTTCTTCTGCTGCTCGACGATGAACTGCTCCCGAGCGGATCGGAAGTTCCCCCCTGCTGCTCGGGTCTCAGAGCCGCTCCGGCCTCGGTGTGTTCCCTTGGCGCCCGCGTCCCCGGAGGTCTCTCCCGTCTGGTTGTAGAAACTCTTCCGCTTCCCAGCGTTGGAGGGCGGGAAGGGGGCGGACGGCTGGTTGTGCGCGGCGACGGCGAGGCCCGAGTTCCCCGGAGCCGCCTGACCGAACAAAGACTGGCCGCACGCGGGAAGGCGGCCAAAGGCGTCGGCGCCGGTGGTCCCCTCCTCAAAGCCGCGCCCCCTCTCTGCAGCGCCCCCCGGCGCTCTGCCCGCGGTGTTGCTACCCTCTGTCGTTCTGGACACTTCAGCTCCTGAGGGTTTGAATAATGGAGCGATGCTGCCTCGGCCTTCTTGTCCGACACAGATGTTAACATCTGCCGGCTCCACCCGGGAGCCACCGCCGCCGCCCCTCCCCTCCGTCCCGGCCTGAATCATCCTCTGCACGCAGGCCAGCTCCAGCACGCTCCCCGCGGTCAGGGACGACTCCCATTTGTCGCTGTGGTTGCGCTGGCTGCGGGCCAGGTGCAGGGCGCTCTCCGCATAGTTATTCAACCCCGCGTGCGGGTCGTCGGAGTCCAGCACGGCGGCGTAGCGCTCCGAGAAGGTCCTGAGCAGGCTGTCGGCTCCGGCCCGGGAGAGCTGGGAGCTCGCCCATGCATACTGAATGGAGAGGATGTGCGCCCGGAAGGCGTCGGCCTTCTGTTCAGGTGTGCAGGTGCCGGATGAAATGTCAAAGGACCTCCGCTGCCACTCGTCCAGGTGTGGGCCACTCATGCCCGGGCTGCTCCAGCCTGCTCGGGGAGAAAGGACCGCGTTCATTAAAAATACATGACCCCAGGAACAGCAGGACTGAAGAGTTAGCCAGTGACCACCGTCCCAAACGACATTTCAATTCATAAAACCAATAGTTGGCATTTGAGAGGCTGGACATTTTTGATGTGCTCCGGGATCCCCGTTGTTATAAACTGGGCATAATTGGATTTAGTTATGACGCTTATAGCTTAGCATTGAGCTTTATATCGCTACATAAGAATGCATCATGGGATGGGATGTTCTGTTTGCAATACTCTGCCATATTGAGAGGACTAATGAGAGATGTAGCATTGTAGAATCCTAAGTCAACCGTAAATATAACATGGTTAACTTTGCCAACCGTGTGGCAGTTTGAGCAGTGTCACAATGTCCTCCTGTAACGACTAATCGTTTCACAAATAACTACTCAACAAAAAAACAAAAACATTATGAACTCAAACAGGTAAATTCAATGATCCTATGCTTCCGAAATTAAGGCGGTAATTGCGATGTGACGTCACGATGTACAGTAGTACTTCAATACTGACAATAGAAAAAAATCTAAATATTATCGATTCTACACCATGTCAGACAACAACTTGACAACAGAGCCAAGAAACAAATCTAAATGTGCAGGAATCTATGAAGGTCACTTACTAGTATTTGCGATAGGCTCCTGTTAAAATATACATGACCAACACAACTAGTCCACAACAACCAACCTTCCCGCCAGCTGCTTATCCACGAAGCGTAAACGAGGGCTGCGTTCCAATAAGTTGGTTACTTTACCGCCATAGGGCTTTATACCTTCGAGTTCAAGTACTACGGACCGCACTATTACGTACACTTGATTGAGGGAATAAGCTTTATTAAATGTTTTCACATCAGAGTAAAATGGCAATTAAGATGCAAACACAAGACGAGGGAAAACTGAAGGGAAGGTAAAAGAATTGGAACGGTGTCAACAAGACCATGCTGGTGCGCTCGGTTTCATAGTCCGGGTGGACCTCGTGTGTGGTTTTAATTGTTGTTTTTATTTAAAGGTTGACATTTTGGTGTTAAAAAAAAACACTAAAGATTTGCGCAATTTTTATGACTTACAAGGGACTTTGAAAACATGATAGTATTTCCTTAAACATTATTTAACAATTATTTTTGCTTCGTTCACAGCAAACCTTAGATTTAAAAAGTCCACAATGCCATCTAGTGGCAATTTTGCAGACCTACCGTAACTATGTTAACCGAATTGCATACTGGGATATTAAGTACATTGTATGATGCCAAAATACATATAAGTAATTATTAAGAAATATTACACGTGCAAATATGAACATTTCGAGGATTTCTTGTATCGATAAACTCAGGTCATGAGTTCAGCGCAAAAATCCAATAATGAATCGATCAATAGCCTATACACTGCAGGGTAGACTACACTACCCAGAACCAGGCACGGTTTGCGGTAGTCTGCCTGCATGGGTGACAGACGACACTGGGTTCAACAAGAGAATAGGGAATAATAGACATACTGCGCGTAGACCATTTGGATTGCGTGACTGCGATCTCGGTCCCTAGTTTTCCAGCCAACCATTTGTTCATTTTCATTTACTGTATACTGTTTTGGATTTCAAGAAGCTTGTGCTAAAGTTTGCGGGCTAACAATGATATTGGTCAGTTAGCAAACCGGGGAGATAATCTGAGGTCCAGACGGGAGAGGCTTCGTGAACTGGGGGCGATAGCAGTCACGCCCTAATCCAGGGATACCCATCCAACCCAAACTATGTCCTTCAACCAACACAAAGTGTCATACATGGATCATTTGTAGGTTTATCGACTGTAGCATAACGCCTGAAAGGAGTTCTGGAGGAGGTAGGTCTGGACTGGATATGACGGACTTATTATCATGCTACAAACAATTGCGTCTGCGGAGATAACCCTCGCCAGTCCGCCTGCTGTAGAGCCAACCAGCCGGCTTTACACAACAGTGTGTTATTATTATTCCTAGATCATCATCACAGCCTCTCGACCTCTACCACCATGAATTCCCCTGTATATACATTTGTGACCCGGGACGACAACAGTACAGTTTATGCAGAAGTTGCGAAAATACTTGTTTCGACTGGACACTGGAAGAGGTTGAAACGAGACAATCCCAGATTTAACCTGATCCTTGGGGAACGGAACAGGTTACCATTTGGACGCCTAGGTAAATGTTACATTTTATTTGTTCTGTAATTGAATGAAAGATAAACTCAAACGAAGGCTACCTAATATAGCATCTTATGTATTGTTAACCTTGGTATCGTTAATCTTTTCCATAAAATGCTCTGGGGCTGCCGCTCAACCATAAAATAGTTGCTCCATCATGTCGATGCGGAGACGTGTTGACGTCTTCCTCTGCAGTCCATGAAGGGATAGGCTGTACACATTATGGAAAGTTGATGCAATTCTTCATTTATTACATTTGTCTCGACAGGTCACGAACCCGGACTGGTGCAACTGGTCAACTATTATAGAGGTGCTGATAAACTCTGCAGAAAAGCATCACTTGTGAAGTATGTATACCATGTTACATTTTCCTCCACGAATGAATTATTCATCGGACATTAGCTAATAGCTGACCATTGACTCTGCTTTACTGGGACATTCCTCACGCAGACTGATAAAGACCAGCCCAGAGCTGTCGGACGCCTCAACCTGGTTGCCTGAGTCCTACATCATCTATCCCACCAACCTCAACACCCCTGTGGCCCCGGCTAAGAACGGCATCAGCCACCTGAAGAGCAACCCCAAGACGGATGAGCGCGAGGTGTTCCTGGCCTCCTACCACGCCAGGAAAGAGAGCGGAGAAGGGACGGTGTGGATCGCCAAGTCATCCGCCGGAGCCAAAGGCGAGTCTTTCTGCTTGAGCTTTGTGTGTCTGAATCGAATTAGGCATTCCTATTAGACTATAATTTGACCATATTACGAAAATCGAATGAAATACAGACTCTAAAATGATAACGTTTCAGTGGAAATATTTTAACTTCTTCAACTTCTTCCTGCAGGTGCTGGTATTTTGATATCCAGTGATGCGAATCAGTTACTGGAGTACATTGATAATCAGGGGCAGGTCCACATCATTCAGAAGTACCTGGAGAAACCCCTGCTGCTCGAGCCTGGCCATCGCAAGTTTGACATCAGGCAAGTCAGGTCAATGTCAATATCATGTCCAATACTTTCAAGAGCTGTTCATCACAATGATGGCCTCAAATAACTTAACAGGCCCACAGTGAGATGCATATTCCCCCTCATAGAGCCAGAGTGAACTCGGCAATAACACCGGTTTGCACATCACCATTAAATAATTAAAAACCACCGTATTTCTGGTGGCTCTGAGAGGGATTCAGAACAGCGGTGAACAGCTTCTAACATCGTCCTCCGGACTCTAACGGTGTCATGTGTGCGATGGGTTCTCCTCGCTAGGAGCTGGGTGCTCGTGGACAGCCAGTACAACATCTACCTGTACCGGGAGGGCGTGCTACGCACCTCCTCGGACCCGTACAACAGCGCCGACCTGGACGACATGACCAGCCACCTGACCAACCACTGCATCCAGAAGGAGCACTCGCAGAACTACGGCCGCTACGAGGAGGGCAACGAGCTGTTCTTCGACGAGTTCCGCCAGTACCTGCTGAGCGCCCACCACGTCACCCTGGAGACCGCCATCTTACCTCAGATCAAGCAGATCATCAAGTAGGCCCCACAGTGTGTTCGTGTGTGTCTGATGGTTTCATGTTGTGGGGGGGGGGGGGGCTGCTTTGTGTTTGTGTTCAAAGGCTTGAAACAAGAAGGTCGTTGGGTGTTTCCTCCCACTCACTTTCAAACATCTCTGGCTGAGTGTGTTTGGAGTACTCCTTTGTTAGATCTATCAAGTCTAATTAGTTTATCCGTCATCGCGATTGCATAAACGTCTTTTAGCGACCCTATTAAAAAGAGGGATGGTTGTTTACAGTGCAGTGTTTGAGATGGAGGAAGCCCCCCTAACAACCGTCTCATGTGATCTGGGTCTTCCAGGAGCTGCCTGTCGTGCGTGGAGCCTTCCATCACCACCAAGCACCTGTCCTACCAGAGCTTCCAGCTGTTTGGCTTCGACTTCATGGTGGACACCAGCTTCAGGGTGTGGCTGATAGAGATCAACGGGGCACCGGCCTGCGCACAGTGAGTACCGCGGCAGCCCCGTCTTCACGTATTGATCCGATGGTATGGGTGTGCATGCCACTGTATATATATCAGTCAAGTGTTCTTCCTCTGTGTTCTCCTTGACTTGGCACATTTTTGTTAAGCTCGACGACTCCTCGAGCCAAGCCTGTTCTCCTCATGTCTCCTGGGAGTCTTGAAATGTATTGAGTTTTAAGGAGGGTTATTGGTTCTTGATATTATTCGCAGTATCATCACTTTGAGTCTGATAGAGGTGGCACTCCTTGTGCTTTCTAGATAAGCGTGATAGCTTGCATGTATCGATCCATAGCGACATTTCCAGGGTTTATTGTTTTATAAGTTTGCTTCTAGGCAGGGCTATCTTTGCCACTCTGTATAATATAATCTTCTCCGCCTCCAGGAAGCTGTACCCGGAGCTCTGCCAAGGCATCGTAGACGTGGCGATCTCCAGCGTTTTCAACCTCAACAGCGGCAGCGACTCCGCCTCCTCTTCTGGCTCCTCCTCTGGCTCCTCCTCCTCTGGCTCCTCCTCCTCTGGCTCCTCCTCTTCCTCCACCCCATACTCCTCCTCACCGTCCTTCTCCACCATCACCCCTGGCTCATGCTCCTCCCCCAAGCTGAGAGGGCCCCTTCACGTGGGACCCTTCACCAGACTGTAGGCATAACCCCCCCCCCCCCCAGCTCGGTGACTCCCCCACGCTTCGTCTCATGCTGTCCTAGGGCTGCTCGATTATGGATAAAAATCATAGTCACGATTATTTTGGTCAATATTGAAATCACGATTATTCAAACGATAATTTGTTTGAGTTTGAAAAAATGATGTATTTATTCAGCATGTCCCTCTCAAAAACACTTTGTAGCTGAGAACTTTGAAATTTCGCCTTAAAAAAATACACATAATGGTCCAAAAGAAAATGTTAAAATCTAAAATAATGTACAGATATGTATCGAGCTGTTCTGCACTTTCTTTCGAAAACTCGATTATGTTAATTTTCTGATCGTTTGACGCTAAAATCAAAATCAAGATCGGGTTAGGGTTAGGGTTAGTTTTGATTAATCATTTGATTAATCGCCCAGCCCTATGCTGCCCCACACAGAAGGCTGTGGGTGTGCCAAGCCACACGCACCCTCAATACACACCTAGCCCTCACAGGGTGGGGTGTGTATTGGGGACGGTTTTGCAGTATGCAGACAGGGGTTTCAGCCCCTGCCTGCATAATGTGTTACATGATCATGAATGTGTTCTCCACTCCCAGGACGTGGGGCCGGGGGGAAGTGAATAAAAGACTTGGATGTAAATATTGAAAGTGAAGATGGAGGAGGAGGAGAAGTGACGAGATGGATAATAATTGAAGGATGAGTTTTAGAAATGTGTGGTGCAGCCCGCCACCGCCCATGCTCCCGTTGGATGGATAAAGATGGACAAACGTTGGGCGAAGATGGAAACCGATAATGGATAAGTCAGAAGAACTGCAGTGCCTTTTGTGAATCCCCAAGCCCCCACTCCCTTTAAAAGAATCAGTCAAGTCTTTGTGTTCCCGTCGGCCTCGGCAGTAATGAATCGGGAAGGGAAAGTCAGGGGGAGGATTGATGTCTTTCTGGTTTGCTGAACAGATGATGATCGAAGTCCTAATGAGGTCTATTGAGGTTTTACCCTGGAGGAGTTTGTTGAAACCTTCAGTCCTTCCTCTCGCTGCAAATGGCCCGCTGCCAAGGTTTGACGGAGGAACACACAAGTTCAAAATCCAAATCAAGTATAGTGCAGTCCCGAATTCCTCTATGCTGGTTGTGTGAATGCTGCAGAATCAGATTACTTAATGTTGGAAGGGTGGAAGGAGTGTGGAAGTGAGTTAGTATTGTGTTTTCATCTTCACATGCACGCATCCTTGCACCTGCTTAGCTGAGCTCTGGGTAGGAAACTAGACAGCTGTTCTGTCCCAGGTAGGAACACTACTCTACCACATAGTCTCCTGCTGGTGAAAGCATTGCTTCAGTACAATAATCCTATCATATTTGATACGGCTAGTGTAAATCTATGTTTTTCTATTGCAAAAAAAGTACACCTAAACTATCAAAATCGACGATTATGGAAAGCATTGACACTTTTTATCGTTTCTTTAGGTTTTTTGGCACTAAGAATAACTTGATTTAATGCTAGCCTATTTCTTTAAAATATAACATGATTAATGGTTATCATTTCTTACTCTTTATAAATGCAAATCATGTACTTACAAAATGCTTCTTAAAAATGAATTTATTTAAAGAACAGGAAAAAGAAAATTCTGTTTGGAAGAATTCAAGTGTATAGAGCTTGTACATCGCATCACAATGATACAATGAATGCGTTTTATTGGACAGTGTGAGCTGTCAGTTGATGGGGGTGCATGACTAGAGTGTCCCGACAAAACAAGCTACTCCTATTTACGGTATATATTTATGTTGGTTTATGATCGTACAGTACTGCAACACTCTTGAGCCCTTTCAATATGGCCGAACATCGCCAGCAAAAACATCCCATGATGCATTATGATGTACAAGCCCTATACAGACCAATGCAGTTTATCAGTGTCTGTATACTTTTCCAATACTTCTAAGTTTCAACCGTTTTTGATTTGTCTTCACCAAAGATGAACCTTCACTGTTCAAGCTTCAAGCCTAGGGGAACTCAATTACCTGGCTCATTAACCTCATATCACTGCCATTTCACCTTGTTAATTTAATACATTGTTTTTGTACTTATTTTGCTACACTATAGCGTAAACAGTATTATCGTATTTGCCTGGTTTTTAGCAATGTCTTGAGAAAAACACAAAAAAACATTAATTTTCTACATGATTTGTGTGACTTTTGTACATTTATTTTAGTATTTGCAATAAAGATCCACTGGTCTTTCCTTAGCTCTTCAGCCCAAAAGTGTCCCTCATGTTCCAATGTATTTTTTTGTTTAGTCCAGCGTCAGCAATGGCATACACAGATCCACTTTCACAGTACTCTCCCAGCCTGTATATGGACATTATTTATGTTTTTATTTACTGTGTGCTGGTGTTTACATGTTGACTGAGAAATGCAGCCATGAAGCAAAACATCAGTGGTTGTGGAATGGGAAATAATTGAAGTGTATTTATTTAGTGATGACTTAATATCATGTTCTCAGAGGTGATGCATACGTGTGAAGATCCACATGCTTTGATGTGTAGAAGCATTACCCAGATGTGTTGCTTGATAAAGGAATACAAATAAATGGCATTTCTGTTGAGACAAGACGATGTACACATTTATACAAATGTCTTTATATCTGCTGATTATGTGGGGAAATTAAAAAGTGTCAGTATTTGAAAGAAAAACATACTTGCTGGAAAAAGTCTTTCCATCAAAGGGAAGGGGTGCCTTAGAGGGAATCGCCTGTTGTATTGCCTGAGATAGACGCAATCGACCTCCTGCATGTAAATGCACCTTCATTTATTCAATTGATTGTAACGCTCTGAATTTGTTACCATACCTTTGAAGGTTTACTGTTTGATGTTATTTCTTGAACAGCATTGATGTTATATCCTGCCATGCACGTTTTGTTGCACATCCTATCATTTTTAGACGGTATTTTCCTCATACATTTTGGGTCCTCTTTCTTACCAAAGAAAACATTGCTGTTTGTTTCCAGATACATTTCAGTGCTTTTAAATGTTATTATTTTTGAATGTTAGGTTAGGTGGTCACCACCTAGAAGGAGGCATCCGTACTAGTCAAAATAAGTAAATGCTGTTCGTTTGTTTCTGTATGTTTTGATGTTTTATTAAAACCTGCACGAAACCATGATTGTCTTTATCCAACTTTATTAATACATAAAACGATTCTTCTTTATAATTTATAAAGTAAATCAGGCTAAATACTTATATATCTTCAGTTTTCATCAAACCGAGCCATCAAGCGAATTCAGAACTGAAAGAGATCAACACAAAACGTGTTCGTTGATATGACCTTTTTTTATTTTTCAAGTAAACTTTATTTAATTATTAATAATAAACATAAATAATAATATCAAAGTAGCCAAAAGCGAATGGAAGACGCGTCACTTCATACAGTGAAAACTGTTTTCTCTTCCGGCTGACATAGGGGTTGTACTTCCGGTATCACAGGCACATGTGGTAAACAAGCACTGCAGCAACATGGACTTTTCAACTAAGTGGGATGATCTATCGAAAGGTCCAAGTTTAAAGCATTTATCGGAACCAGGATTCGGCGTCCCGAAGGAGAAACAACATGCTGCCATTCAGGACATTACTAAAGCCCACACGGAGTCCTTCGATCAAGCTGTCACAGATGGGCTGAGTCGCGTGGTGCAGGTCAGTCCTCCTGTGTAATAAGGTTTATGAACTTGAACCAAGTAATTAACTCTAAAGTTAAGGACTATGGGTTAAAATATGGGACCCGGTCACTATTGGAGATCAATCAGCACAGTGCTACATGATGTGTACATCTAAGGGATAAATCATTAACCATTAATAATGACTAATTACTAATTATTTTGGACTGCACTTGTGCGGTATCCACACGTCACACGGCTAAACGACTATAACAAAGCTATTACACAATAAAGATGGAGCTAATTGAACCATGCATTCCATGATCAAGGCCTGCTATGTTAACCCTTCTTCAAGTCTTTCAATGCACGACGGTTTCATGTAAACCGACATGATCATATGTGTCACTTACTATGTGCAGCCTGCTTTACTTTGCATGTTTTTTTCTTTTCTCAGGCTATTCGGCCGTTGGAGTTCACATACAATAATGACCGAGTCTCCCTCGCCTTTGTCGACGCCACCATTATGAAACCAATGGTGGCAAAAGGCACGGTGTGCCGCGATCTGAGGGTGTTCCCCGCAGAGTGCAGGGCAAGGAAATGTTCTTACAAGTCAAAGATTGTGGTAAGTCATCCTCTAAAAGGGGCCAGCTGTGTGTGAACCATGAGGAATGGTTAACCGTGTTTTGAATTGTTTTGTAGCAGTAGTTTAGTATCAGTAACACAGCATTTAATAAAGTAGCCCATCTTTTTCTTATCCCACTGCCAGTGACGTATTATGTTGTGAATATGACAACAATTGGGACACACGAAGCTGCTATGATCCAGTATCCCCTCGTGCTGTAATCTGAGCCTCATCGTTTGTCTACCAGGCAGATATAAGTTGGTCGGTGAATGGTGTTCCCCGAGGCATCATCAAACAGTACCTGGGCCAGGTACCCATCATGGTGAAGTCCAAACTGTGCAACCTGCACGGCCTCCCCCCAAAACAGCTGATCGAGCACCACGAAGAAGCCCAGGTAACAGATATATCCAACTAGGGATAATGCTGACTACTAAATTTCCTTACGATTCAATTGAATGATTCAATTTATGATAAGAAGTTTTGTAAAAAATACTGTTGTTATTCATTTGTTAATTGGGCCAAAAAAAGCCTGGTTCAACTCTTGTATGCTCGTATGCAAAAAGTGTTTAACCGACTAGTATTTCTGATGCAGACCGACTTAACAAAGACAGCTGACATCATCCATCTGCTTTATGTGAAAACCGACTCTTCTCTCCTCAATAGGAAATGGGCGGCTACTTCATCATTAACGGGATCGAGAAGGTCATCCGCATGTTGATCATGCCGAGGAGGAATCTCCCGATAGTCTTGTCCAGGCTCAAGTGGAAGGGCAGGGGCCAGGGATACACTCCGTACGGTAGGTCAAACCATATTCATCATCAGTCAGGATGGCTGGTTGACCCTCCAGCTTGTTAACGGGTTGGTCTGGCTGACCGTCCAGCTTGTTAACGGGTTGGTCTGGCTGACCGTCCAGCTTGTTAACGGGTCGGTCTGGCTGACCGTCCAGCTTGTTAACGGGTTGGTCTGGCTGACCGTCCAGCTTGTTAACGGGTCGGTCTGGCTGACCGTCCAGCTTGTTAACGGGTCGGTCTGGCTGACCGTCCAGCTTGTTAACGGGTTGGTCTGGCTGACCGTCCAGTTTGTTAACGGGTCGGTCTGGCTGACCGTCCATTTTGTTAATGGGTCGGTCTGGCTGACCGTCCAGCTTGTTAACGGGTTGGTCTAGCTGACCGTCCAGTTTGTTAATGGGTCGGTCTGGCTGACCGTCCAGCTTGATAACGGGTTGGTCTGGCTGACCGTCCAGTTTGTTAACGGGTGGGCGTGTTCTGTGCCTACAGGTGTTTCCTTGCACAGTGTTAGGGAGGAGCACACGGCCGTCAACATGAACCTTCACTACCTGGAGAACGGCACCATGATGCTGAACTTCATATTCAACAAAGAGCTCTTCTTTCTACCGCTTGGCTTTGTGCTCAAGGTAATCAGGGATTATATTGTACTACCAATACGGCTCACTCTTGTATATGTGGAGTGTCTTGAGGTCTAGGAGTTGTTGGAATGGAGTGCTACGTTCTAACCCCAACAATGTTTTGTTCAGGCCCTGGTGGACTTCTCAGACTTCCAGATCTACCAGGAGCTGATCAAGGGCCAGGAGCACAACAGCTTCTACAAGAGCTGCGCCGCCGAGATGCTGCGCATGGTCATGGAGCAGAACTGCGTGACCCGCAGCCAGACACTCAACTACCTCGGAGAACGCTTCCGGGTCAAGCTCATGCTGCCCGAGTGGTACACCAATGAGCAGTTTGCAGAATACCTCCTCGAGTACGTCCCCATCACCGTCTCCATCCATCATGCTGTTGGCCTTGTTGTTGTGGTGCAGTCATGTGATCTAACGGTTTCTGCTTTCACCAGGGAGTGCATCTGCATCCACCTCAAGTCCAACGTGGAGAAGTTCTACCTGCTGTGCATGATCACCAGGAAGCTCTTCACGTTCGCCAAGCAGGAGTGCACGGACGAGAACCTGGACAGTCTCATGACCCAGGAGGTCCTCACTTCTGGACAGCTGTACATACGCTTCCTCAAGGCAAGTGGTGTCGCCCCTCACACCACACGGCGGGAGCGTTGTTCAAGTCACCTCCGTCTGATGACATGCACTGCTGCCTATTTGGGAAGGTGCCATATTTACGAGGGTAAATGGTGCCCTCTCTAGAGTGTGCCTGCTGATCACACGAAACCTTCGTGATGATGTTCAGAACCACGTGACTACCATGCTCCAATAGGGCGAGTCTCTCCATCAGGGGAAGGGAAAGCGTTGTAATCCTTTCCGTCGGCGTCCTTTCCTCAATGCAAACAGGAGCGGATGGCCAGCTGGTTGATCAGCGTAATGCTGAACATGAAAAAGAAACGCAAAGTCATGGAAGAGCTGAGCTCCGGTTCCATGATGAAGATGTTCCTGAAGGCCACTGAGATCACCAGGGCGTTCGAATACTTCCTCGCAACCGGCACTCTCGTTTCCCGATCTGGTACGGCCGTGCAGTCATGGTGATGATTTGTTCGCTCTGAATGTTTTCATCCGTCTCACACCGCGCCCTAACTCCCCCCACCCCCCCAGGTCTGGGCATGCTGCAGAACACGGGGCTGTGTGTCGTCGCCGACAAGCTGAACTTCATCCGCTACCTGTCTCACTTCCGCTGCGTGCACCGAGGGGCCGCCTTCGCCAAGATGAGGACCACCACCGTGCGCAAGCTGCTGCCCGAGTCCTGGGGCTTCCTGTGTCCCGTCCACACCCCCGACGGAGAGCCCTGCGGCCTCATGAACCACATGACCGCCAGCTGTGAAATGGTCACCCAGAGCTGGTCCACCGTGAGCCTGCCCGGCCTGCTCTGCTCCTTGGGTGGGTAGGGGGGGGGAAGAGCGAGAGAGAGAGAGAGAGAGAGAGAGAGAGAGAGAGAGAGAGAGAGAGAGAGAGAGAGAGAGAGGAGGAGAGAGTGAGAGAGAGAGAGAGAGAGAGCGAGAGAGAGAGAGAGAGAGAGAGAGAGAGAGAGAGAGAGAGAGAGAGAAGAGAGAGAGAGGAGAGAGAGAGAGAGAGAGGTATGTAATATGGTATATATATATATATATGTAATATATATATATGTATATATATGTATATATATATATGTATATATATGTTTGACATACCCCACCCCACTGTGTTGTTGCAATAGGTGTCACCCCTGTGGACGGGATGCCCAGTAAAGCCTTCTCAGAATGCTACGTCGTGCTCCTGGATGGCAACGTGGTGGGCTGGGTGGAGGACGAGATCGCTCCCCTGGTGGCTGACTCACTGCGCACCTTTAAGGTATTGGTTCAGTTAGCCTTCAGCCCAGTGGCTTCATATTCAGTTAAAGAGTCCTCAAGACGTTAAAATATCTTAAACGATAAATATCTTGCTTTTAGTACAAACCTTTGTCGCAAGGATTTTTTTTGTGAAAAAGAACATTAGCCCTTCTTTATTCTCTAACATTGGAACTCGGTCATCAGTCCACATAGTCCAGCACCCGTCTCCTGCTAATGCGCCACATGGTCCATCTGCAGGTCCTGAGGGAGAAGAGGATTCCCCCGTGGACCGAGATCGTGTTGGTTCCCAAGACGGGCAAGGCCAGCATGTACCCCGGCCTGTTCATCTTCACCACGACCTGCCGCATGATGCGCCCTGTCCGCAACCTGGCCCTGGGCAAGGAGGAGCTCATAGGAACCTTCGAGCAGGTGCGTGGGAACGGTTTTCATGCGGTGCACCGGGATAGGACAGATCAAGCTCCATCGTAGGTTTGCACGTTGGTCTGCGGAGGCTGCTGTCATTTTCTTCAGTACAAGAGGCGTGTTCAACGGGCCTAGTTCAAATTACTCTTTACGCGATTGGCTGCTTGCCGTCGCTTCCCTGTCGCCATTGTGTTAAACCAGCCAATAGCGCGCCAGGGGGAAAAGCCCGCTTAGTGATTGGCTCTCGCAAAACCTAATAGGAGGCAGAATTTTTTTTATTGTTCTTCTCCAGGCCCTTCTGCTGCAGGGCGGATTCAAGTCGCCGGCAGAATGGGCTGGGGGCACTTAATCTAGGGGGTGGGGAGAGATGACCAGCCTGATGAGACCAACCTGCGCTCTGAGTGTACATTCTGTTTCCCTCAGTGGAACACGCTGTCCTGGGCCTCTTCCAAGGAATACTAAATGATTATATCCGTGCTGCGGGGAGAGGGTTCCAGTCGAGGAATATTAAGGAGTGCCGCAGACGGTAGAATTTCAAAACAACGGATGTGCCAAGGAAAAGAGTGGGAATCTACGGAGCAGTTTGATACAAAATAGACCTAATCTTGTTAAAGATCAATCGAAAGGCTTTTCTGCGAGGAGAATGTCTCTCCTTATGTTGTTTAAAAAGTCCAGCCATCCAAACCGATTTAAGAAAACGCTCTTCCGAAGAGCGTTTTCTTAAATCGGTTTGGATCGGTTTGGATGGCTGGACTTTTTTAACAACATAAGGCCACATGTGGACAGCAATTGCTGCAGAGCCCAGGCCAGAGTGATATTCATCGGGAAACGCAAACCTTAATATCTGGACCATCTTACAAGACTAGCTAATGACATTTCCCGCTCTCTCTTTTCCTCTCACAGCTCTACATCAACGTGGGCGTCATGGAGGACGAGATCCAGCCGGGCGTGACCACACACCAGGAGCTGTTCCCCCACACCATGCTGAGCGTGGTGGCCAACCTCATCCCCTACTGCGACCACAACCAGAGCCCCAGGAACATGTACCAGTGTCAGATGGGTAAAGGCCTCGATCGGTCCTCTGTTTGAATTCCCTTGAATAGTAAATGTTGAAATGCACCCACCACTCGAATATGAACCCCCCCACCCCCACACCTCGGTCCCTGCAGGTAAACAGACGATGGGCTTCCCGCTTCAAGCGTTCCTGAATCGCTCCGACAACAAGCTGTACCGCCTGCAGACCCCCCAGAGCCCGCTGGTCCGGCCCGTCATGTACGACCACTACGGCGTCGACGAGTTCCCCATCGGCACCAATGCCATCGTGGCGGTCATATCCTACACGGGCTACGACATGGAGGACGCCATGGTGAGACCTCCGCCTTTTTAAGAGTCGGGTTTCCCCATCGCGGCCGAGCGGGACGAGGTGATGACCTGCTGTGGTTTGGGGCTCCTCTCCTCCAGATCGTGAACAAGTCGTCCTGGGAGAGGGGCTTCGCCCACGGCTGCATCTACAAGACGGAGATGGTGGACCTGACGCAGCAGATGAAGGGCGAGGACAACCTGGTGTTCCACGCCGACCCGGCGGACCCCAAGGTGCGCGACAAGCTGGACGCAGACGGACTCCCGCAGATCGGGGCGAAGCTGAGCTACGGGGATCCCTTCTACAGCTACATCAACCTCAACACCGGCGTGAGCCACATCACCTACTACAAGTACGTCACCTCCCCCTCTCGCCAGTCCCCTGAGCTTGGCTCTCGTTCAGCTCATTCCTCCGTTCACGGAGGTGTACTCCCTTCGTTCCCGAGTCCGATCCAATGTTTTGCGGTTGTCTGATCTCCTGGCAGGAACCAGGAGAGCTCGGTGGTGGACAACATCAAGGTCTGCAGCAACGACCAGGGCACGGGCACCTTCAAGCGCATCTGCATCACGGTGCGCATCCCGCGCAACCCCACCATCGGGGACAAGTTCGCCAGCCGCCACGGCCAGAAGGGCATCCTCAGCCGGCTGTGGCCCGCCGAGGACATGCCCTTCACGGAGAACGGCATGTCGCCCGACATCCTCTTCAACCCCCACGGCTTCCCCTCGCGCATGACCATCGGCATGCTCATCGAGAGCATGGCGGGTAAGTCGGCGTCCATGCACGGCCTGTGCCACGACGCCACGCCCTTCACCTTCTCGGAGAAGAACGCGGCGCTGGACCACTTCGGCGTGCTGCTGCGCGAGGCGGGCTACAACTACTACGGCACGGAGCGCCTGTACAGCGGGCTGAGCGGCCTGGAGCTGGAGGCGGACATCTTCATCGGCGTGGTGTACTACCAGCGGCTGCGCCACATGGTCTCTGACAAGTTCCAGGTGCGGACCCAGGGCGCCCGCGACAAGGTGACCAACCAGCCGGTGGGCGGGCGCAACATGCAGGGCGGCGTGCGCTTCGGCGAGATGGAGCGCGACGCGCTGCTGGCGCACGGCACCTCCTTCCTGCTGCACGACCGCCTCTTCAACTGCTCGGACCGCTCCGAGGCGGAGGTGTGCGTGCCGTGCGGCAGCCTGCTGTCGCCGCTGCTGGAGAAGCCCAACAACTCCAGCATCCGCCACCGCAAGACGGTGTGCATGCTGTGCGGCCGCAGCGACACCATCGACACCATCAACGTGCCGTACGTCTTCCGCTACTTTGTGGCCGAGCTCGCCGCCATGAACATCAAGGTCAAGTTGCACGTGAAGTGAGGCCCCCGCCGACCCGCGGGGGTCGTGTGGACCGAGGAGGAGGGGGGGGGGGGGTTTGGGTTCCTCCATGCGGACTGGAACCAGGCCGTGGTGCCTTTGAGCCAGGGAGGCATGATTTTGTGATGTTGTATTTAAGATATTTTTCTATACGTGGAATTCAGCCAAAACAACACCAGCCATGTTGAAGACGGGTTGTGAAGCTGGTTTGAATGCAATGGTTAAAGATGGATGAGAAGGCTCTATGATGGGGGATAGGGGTTGAAAGATGCATCATATCATCGATTTTATAAGATGTTCATTTCTGTAACATAACAAACAGAGGGGCGTTTCTATGTATGATTATGCTATTTCAAATTCTGCTGAAGAGAGTAATAAAGACTACAGTATAAAAGCTGTTTATGATTGATCAAGTATTTTAATAAACGCACACACAGACGGCTATTATTCAAGAGATTATATTTAAATGTAGTGTTGTGATGTTGACATTCACCCTGACCTAATTATGAATCATATAATTTGGCAGTCCTTCTGCACCTAAGGTAAATTTTATTCATTAAATTCTACCAAGATGCCCGGCAAGTCTAGCACAGTAGGAATGGTATAGTCGGGCTTCGCTGTACATACGTCTTGCGACGCTCCAGAGTTCTTAATCCAAACCGTAGCTCGCACCCCAGCATCAAAGCCCCCCTGTATATCTGTATCCAGAGAGTCCCCAACCATCACGCAACGCTTCGCCTCTACGCCAAGCACTGTGAAGCAGTGGTTGAAGATGGAAACAGCTGGCTTCTGCTCCGGAAATTCACCTCCCACTACGATAAAGTCGAAGAATTTCTCGCATTTCGTCGCGATTATCTTCTCTCTCTGCGTCTGAGTCTCCCCGTTGGTGAGCAGAAGCAGTTTGTATCTAGTTCTCAGAGCCTCCAGCAGGGCGCATGTCTCCGGGCTGAGGCTGAGAAGCTCCAAACGGCTGCTTTTCCAGAGGTAGTAGCATTCATCAGCCAACGATCTGGTACAACTGCCGGCGACCTCCTGGATGCTTTGCTCCCAGTGGTCCACCCGCAGCTCGTCTATAGAGCCGCCTGACGTTGGGTCAAAGGTCTCGTGCTGCAGTTTGTGTTTGAACTTTTCACTGATGTGGCCCAAGCTGACGTCAGCAAGGCCCCGTGTCTTCCGCAGGTAGTCGTTTGTCTAAAATACAAACAGAATGCAACATATAAATCCACCACGTGTCATTGCATCCACCGCGAATCGTAATCTATTGAATAAATAAATATATTCGGCTCTTTTATATTTAATGTATTATTCAGACCAAAAAACCAAAGTAATTAAAGCCTTCTACGATTGAATTGTTTAATAACCTCACCTTTTCTATTGCAACACGGGATGCAAGTGCAGTTTCAATGAGTGTGTTGTCTAAATCAAACAATATCGCTTCAATGGGCTTTCGGTCCATTGCGGCGTATCGGTTCTTGGTGTTTTAATTTATTTGACACGAGCTCGACGTAAAACACACGCGGAAGTGACTTCGGAATCGAATCGGCTGCGGATCCTTTCAGGGTCATATGGTTGTAGTTCTAAAAACAGCGCGACACTTCGTTGCGTCCACTAGAGGGCGGGAATGGATCAATTTACAAGCCATGGTCTTTCTTTTTTTTCTTTCTTTTTTACATCAGGAGGGACATGTATTCGAATGAGACTCTTTCTAGGATCAGCCTGCACTGTTTACCTCAAAGGAACAGAGGCCTATTAGTACGAACTATATCTGTCTTGTCTGCCTATTCACAATATAAATAGCACTGCAAAGACACCATGTGATATTGTCTGATAATATTATATGAATAATCTTTTTTATTGATAAGAATATTACCCCATCGTTGGTTAGTTCTAGCAATATGTGTAGCTTTTGGTTTGTCCGGACGTGAGTTTTTGGAATTCAGTCAAGACAGTGACTAGGAGGAAATGATATGGTGTAAACTTGTTCTTCGCGTCTAAAATGTTTGCCTACTTAATAAGCCTGTATAACTTGCTGGATCGAGCGCACATCCACTATCCAAACATTTTTTTATTCATTACGCAACCGTGTGCTTTGCTTACTTTTTCAGCTGGACAAATGCCAGAGGTTCACACGCAACTGCGTGAGGGCTTGGTGCGCTCATACCTAAGTATTAAGCACTACGCAATGCACCGTGCGTCCTCCTATAGCCGCTGTGCGGACGATGCTGAAGTTTGAGTAGGCCTATAGGTAGCGATCTAATTACACTAGCCTAACTTGAGGAGGACGAATGACAAGGATATCAGAACAACTTTGAAGAGCAAGCTGTCATTAATGTATCCTAACAGCCAAACAGCACCTGCCTGTTGCATGCGAAGTTGAGGTATGCTTGTTTAAATGAAAGACATTTTGCAAGTGAATTCAAAGCCATTGCTTAATTATCAGCAGACTTAAAATCAAAGCAGGAAATGTGGTTGCAGTAGATGCGGACTTTATTCAAACACGCACATGGAATTCCCCGATAGTTTTGAAAGAATGTATCAGTTCTATTTTGGTGTTGTTTATGTTCCCCCCCCCATGCATTTACAGACATTTACAGAGATCCGAGTTAAGAGTTCCGCATTCCCCGCGTTTTACAAACATACTCAGTTGCACTTTATCATCGTGGGTGGCCGTGGTGTGTTGGCCCCTGATGCATGTATGATCTCTTTGCTGGCTGCAACAGCACCCAACAAAAATAATTCTTAATTCTCAGAATAACGATGTTCCATAACATCAAGACATGAAGTAAAACACAAAAAACACCTGCCACCTCTCTCTCTCTCTCTCTCTCTCTCTCTCTCTCTCTCTCTCTCTCTCTCTCTCTCTCTCTCTCTCTCTCTCTCTCTCTCTCTCTCTCTCTCTCTGTGAGTGAGTGTGTGTTAATCCTAAAGAATATATATCAGATTATACTATTTAAAATGATGGCACTATTTTACATCAGTAACAAAAAATATGTCACTATATATTATTGTTGATGAGCCACAGAAACGAAAAGCCACAATTCCTCGAGGACATACGTTGTTTTTTTTGCTGAAATCAATCAAACATATACAAAATCAATTATTTTCATGGTTCAGAAGGGCTCTACCGTGTACATTCTGAATGACAATTGATAAGAAAACATTTGAAAAGTATGTCATTATTTAAGCACATTCACAGATACATACAAGCATAAGCACGCATGCACACACATACGCACACAAACACACACACACACACACGTAGATGTGAGATTGTATCACGGGCACGGGAATGTATGAACTTCAGTCTAAAGAGACACACTGGTGCTTAACGGCATTCGTCATGGCAACGGCGGGAGTCTGTCAAACTGCACGTACACACAAACAAAAACACAACAAAGTGTTCTGGGACAGTATGGGGCCTCTTTGGCCGGTTATGCAACGCACTCTACCTCTATGTAGAGACAAATATATTTATATATAAACATATCTATACATGTACACTATGTCCCTGCAGGACTTATGTGAAGCCTATGTACTACTCTGAAGCCATTATGGTCGGCTTATGTCATTGTTTGCTCTCTCTCTCTCTCTCTCTCTCTCTCTCTCTCTCTCTCTCCCCCTCTCTCTCTCTCTCCCTCTCTCTCTCCCCCAGATAACCTAGTTCTAACAGCATGACGAAGCTTTATATTATTTTTATTTGGAGGCTGCTGTGTGGATCAGTGTGCTACGGTCGAGGCCGTGTTGCGTGCCACTTGTCACCCTTGAGTTCCAGGCCGGCGCTAGAGAAGGAAGACAGGACCTCCCGGCTCGGACTGGCTGGCAGCCAGCCCTGCTCGCTGCACGGCCACGAACCCCCACCGAACCCCCGCCGCCACGCTGCCGGCACACCTGAGCTCCCCTGACCAGCCGGTGAACCTGCACAGTAGCAGAGAGAGGGGGAGGGCGGGATGGAGAGGGAGGAGGGGGGGGGGAGGGAGGGAGAGGGAGGGAGGGCGGGAGAGAGAGGGAGGGAGGGAGAGAGAGGAAGGGAGAGGGAGGGAGGGATAGAGAGGGGGGAGGGAAAGGGAGAGAGGGAGGGAGAGAGAGAGAGGGAGAGGGAGGGAGAGAGAGGGGGGAGGGAGAGGGAGAGAGGGGGGGGAGGGAGGGAGAGGAAGAGAGGGAGAGGGAGGGAGGGAGGGAGAGGAAGAGAGGGAGAGGGAGGGAGGGAGAGGGAGAGGGGGGAGGGAGAGGGGGGAGGGTGAGAGAGAGGGAGGGAAGGAGGGAGGGAGAGATAGGAGGAGGAGGAGGCTTGTCCTTCCCCTCAACCCTTGCCCCCCCCCTCCTTCATCCACCCACTACGGTCACCGGAGTGCAGCGCTGGGAGCCTGGCCCCCCCTGGACGATAGGTGACCCCTCCTGATGAACAAAGACAGAGAAGCCTCTACGTTTCGGCGTTCATCTTGCTTCTTCATATTTGCTGTTAGAAAGCAGAATGCTGAGTGGTGATGTTTGGGTGATAAGTGGTCAAAAAGAACCCTCATCTTGTTGTTCGAAAAGGAAATCGAAATATGTTCCTTTACACCTTTTTCCTTTTTTAAAAACTTTAACATTAATGCAGCCTAAAGTTCTGTGACACATGTGCACATCTTTCATAGCATTACGACATTGATTAATGTGTCAAATTAGTAGTTTTTACCCTGAACGAGGAATTAGTTATGAGTTTGCCTTTCACTTCAGGCTGACTCACGAGAGCAGTATGATCTACCTGGAGTAGCAGACATTCTGTACCACTACACGCATGCCAACGGTTCAGTCTGCAGGGTGACTGGACCGGTGGAAGGCGGGAGAGGACACGCTGAGACAGGGAGAAGGACGGACGAGGTGTCGGATGCTTTGAAGTCGGGTGTATTTGATGTGAGCCTCCTCGGTACACTGGTACGAGAATAACTCACAAAAAATGAGAATCCAAGGCACGCAGATACATTCGGGATGAGTCACCAGGGTGAAATGTACAGAGTTGAATGGGAGCAGCCAAAACCTTGCACAGATTGCGTTATGATGGTCAGTCGTATCAACAGTTTTGATAAGCAACCTTCATGACATTTCAAATTGAAACTACAATATCCCCCCCTTCAGGAAGGCTCTATCGGAATCCCCCCTCACCCCCCAAATATCTATACACGGGTATTAAATGTTTTATTTCCATTTTGCTTCCTCCATGAGTACATCATTGTCGGCAGCAGAACCTTTGGTGTGGAGAAAAACAGGTGGTTGGTCCTGATCACGCACAGTGCAGACTTTTTATCGAGGTTCACCCCCCCTTCATGTGTGAAGGGGGGGTGAACAGACATGCCCAAAGTGTTGACAGACATGCCCAAAGATAACTGTTCAGATGGATCTCCTGGAGTTCAGGTAGACATCACTCCTGTGTGTGTGTGTGTGTGTGTGTGTGTGTGTGTGTGTGTGTGTGTTTGTGTGTGTGTGTGTGTGTGTGTGTGTGTGTGTGTGTTTGTGTGTGTGTGTACGTGTGTGATCTTGATTGTCTGCTATGATATTTGTTGTTTTCAAATTCTTAACTTTATCATGCAACATCCAACATTGAAGCTATTGTTGTGCACGTTCTATAGGTAAGATAAGGTGTCATTACGACTCTGCCGACACAATGATGCTTTAGCCCCAGCGGGCTGCAGTGGATTTGAAACGCAATTAGCAAAGAAAACTGAAATGAAACACAGTTGCTTGGTAGATAATACATCCCATAGAACCCTTTAGGAGCTGGGAACCTTTTAGGGTGGCTAGACGCCAGACTGGGGTCCAGACACACACACACACACAAACACACACACACGCACACAAAAACACACACACAGCACATGAGAGGTACCCTACTTTAATCGTTGTATGGCCATTAGCATGGCGACCTTTGACCCCCATCGAACCAGGAGTCAATCACATGGCAGAGTCATGGCTGCCACCGCAACCTCCACCTTCTGTCTGCAACCTCTACCTCCAGGATAACCTGGGCCCGTTTGAGCTAACTGTTTGTGTGTGTGTGTGTGTGTGTGTGTGTGTGTGTGTGTGTGTGTGCTTGTGTTGGTGTGTGTGGGTGGTGTGTGCGCGCGCATGTGTGAGTCCGTGCATGTGTGCGTGTGTGTGTTCGGTGTAAGAGCTTAATGTCTCAAGAGGAGGAGATCAAAAGACTATTAGTCCACCCTAACAACAAGCAACAACATCCTAGAACCCAGACATGAGTTCATAGAGAGGAAGTTGCTTCATGTGATACTTCTATATATATATATATATATATAAATATTTGTTTTAATTATTATTATTTTATTTATATATGAGTATATATATATATAATATATATATATATTATATACCTTTAATTATCATCCACAAGTCTATAGTTGGTCGGTGAACCCACAAATACACATTTGAACCATCCTGAATGTGAACAATGAGTCCCATGCCCTGAAGGCACATAAAAGCATATGAACGCATCTCTAAATGCTTTATCGGTGGAAGAATGTTTTCCAATGAGTCAGGGTGAAGTTTTCTGTGAGTAAGCGTTTAATGATGCGTTGGGATTGCGAAGTCAACCACTAATAAAAAAGGTTGCATGAGCTCACGATGGCGTAGGTATCCACGCAAAGAGATTCCTGGAACGGAGGTGGGGGTGATGCGGTGACTCAAGGTGAGCTTTTACAGGGAGAAGAGGCGCATGTTTGGAAAGCAGATAATTGCCAGGTCTCATTGGCTAATCCAGCCGCGGGATTATCGTTCGCATGACATGCATGAGTCCACACTGCTCTCACGCGGGGAAATGTTTGTGTACGTACAACCGGCCACGTTGACATAGGACCTCCGTATAGGAAGGCTTTGACAATGCCCGGAACAATTTAAACCAGCGGTGATGTTAACAGATAGGACGCTAAGATCAGCAGGCCATCAGAAGAAGAACGCTTCCATCAGTTGAATTGATTAATTATATATCCAATTTTAGATAGACAGATTGTGGCAATACATTGAATTTATTATACCACTGGAGATTGTTTCAACTCATCTACCATGCACACATACTCATACAATCTCTCACACATACAGAAACACACATGTTGACAACAGCAAATCTGTGCGTGTCAAAGCAACATTATACGTTGAAGGAAGTTGCATTGTTATTGTTTTTTTGTATGTTTTCCCCAAGATAAATTACCTTCTTACTTCTTTGCATTTGGCAGCAATTTTTTTTTTTTTTTCTGAAACTAAACCCAAAACCAGGAAACTGTTAATGGCTGAAAGGAACAGACAAATGGCACCACCTTATTGTTTAACCGCCCCCTTCCCATCCCTGCAGAAACTTCAGAACAATGACAACAATTAAAAATAGAATTGATGGCATCTTGGTTTTGAAGGTGCAATCACGTAGGCTACTGCTATATTTAATAAAGTCAATATTATCATGACATTACATTCCAAAGCAAACACAATGCCAGCTTTATAAATTCAGCATTGGATTAAGACGGATTATGAAACAACAACCAATCGAAGCAATCACTGTAAATGTCTTAAATAAATTAGATAAATATAAAGTTGGAACTAGGAAATATGTGCATACAAAAGGAGAGCAAAATGATCCTAAGATGACATCATCCATTTTTCCATAAAGACGACTTTGCTTTGAAGCGCTTGCACGTCACTACCCTCCCCTTATAACACAGTCACATTGCAAGGTCTTTCTCCGTTTTAACACCCTGCTGTGGGGAAAGCCCCCCACCTGCAGGAGTGGCTGCCATCCTGATATTCCCCCAGAAGAAGAAGTGTTATAAATACCTGGTGGGGGAAGGTCAGCACAGCCCCCACGTTGACATCAATTATCAACGAACGTACACACGAAAACAAAGGTGCTGTCACTATAGGCCCAGCGTGGCGTGTTAGATTCCACACGGCCCTCTCACTGCCAGGTAGGACTGGCGGGGCTTAGGGCCACACAATGGGACGCTGTCAGCGCCGATAACGCCACTTGGGCAATTATGGAACGCCTATATTAAGAGGCATTCAGGTCCTTTGAGAGAGGGGAACAGGAGGTCTCGCTGAGTGGCAGACAGTAATGTGATTTCTTTGAAGGGGGGAATTAACAGCAACAGTATAGCTCTCAGGGCCAGGTTTTGCAAATCCAGGGGTATTTGGAGATGATAATGGGCAAGGCCATGGTTAACCGTAAATTAACAAATCAAATATACATGTTCTGGGGAGGTATTACAGTCACTCCTGTTGAGGTCACCCCCTCTCCCCCACCAACCCTAACCCTATCTGTCGCTCCTTCGTTTAAACCATGAACCATATAGCTTCACAAGAGCAGAACCTGTACTGTGCCCCGAGTTATAATCCTCAACTCAAAACCAAGACGTTAACTTACAGTTTTTCTCAGTCGCTTTGGTACATTTCTCAGATCAGAATTGAAATTTGCAAAACAGTAAGTGCGTTTCTCAAAACAATTCGTAAAAAATAGCAAAACACCATGGATTACCTGCAAAAGCCAGTCTCTTGCTCAAAATCCTTAGTTTGTTTCTCAAAAGTAAATATCTGTGTCCATGAACATGTCGGTGCCATCACAATGACAAGTCTGTGTGTCATTGAGTACGGTTAAGACAGTCAAATTGCTTAGTCATTTTGTCAATATAACAGTGTACTCTGGAGCGATGTTCTGATGTAAACTATGGCTAAAGAATTGAAGACAATTATTGTAAATTGGATGTTACACCTTAGTGTATGTGGGAGATTGATTGCAAGAGTCTGGACAAGATTCACATTTACGCTTTGACTGTTTGTACTGTAATTTGTTGACAGAACATGTCATTACTAGAAATGTGAACATAGGAAAATCTCCTTCGGGTAAACTGTGCATGCATTGCTGTAGGAATTACAGTGCAGTCTTCCTACGCCTCCTGACGTTCCTGTCTGTTGGGCCACAAATTATCACGCAGCCTCACTCCTGTTCCTCTTCTTCTTCTCTCTGGCTGTTGACCCTGTCCAATTCCTTGTCCTTCCATTGTCAGACAATGTAACATTGTGCTGTGCTCCACCTATATATATACTTGCCAGTTCATGGTTCAGGAGATGCACCTTTGAGCTATTTCAGTAAACTGGTTGATCGTTGGCTGATCTAACACTTCACACATTTCCCTTCTTTAGAGAAAGTCAAGATTCTCCTGGTAGAAATTTACCAATTCAGGACACATTTAGAAAAAAAGTCTAATGGAAATGTGCTTGACATATTATGACAACTTGTTCAACCATTTTGCATGTAAAGACTTATGCAATGAACTAATGCCTAAATGTTGTGGAGGTGAGACTATTCAATAGAGACCCATTACAATACATTTTGATCAACATGACATAAGCAAATGATAATGTAGGAAAGAGCAGAGAATTGTACATAATCATTTGCATGAATGTACCAAAGCATTTGCAACTTGTTCAAAGAAATGTGAAACTGCTTTTTTGATGTGCACAAGTGACACAATGATGTGAAGATTGAACAGGTAGTTTTGAGAAATTCAATTCTGATCTGAGAAATGTACCAAAGCGTCTGAGAAAAACTGTAAACAGAATTCTACCATACTTAATTCAGAAAAGAAAGGAGAAAAACAATTTCAGCAACCAAAACGATCCTCTATTCTCGTTGGTTTAAAGGCGGATTAAAAGGCCCTGCACTGTGAAGTCTGCACGAAACGGGGCTCCCAGTGTCTGGCCCCTGAATGTGTCCTGGTCCGTTTGTTTGGTGACACCACCAGCTGGGATCAGGAGTGGTGCGGGACTCATACCAAACACTTGTGTGTCTGGAGTGGACTGGACTAGTCTAAACACACTCTGGGTCCTGAAGGAACCGTTGCAGGCCACTGTTTATTGGCGAGGGGAGGAAGGGTGGGACTGACGGGTGGGACTGGAACTGACGGGTAAGCACCCTTTATATGATCAGCAGGAGCCCATCAACAGCCCCGTCTGATGTTCTCCTTGTCTCGTTCCCTCCGTCCAGTCTGTCCGTGGGCGCGTACTCTCACACTCTGCCCTTAGTAGTCTTACTGTTTATAGAAATAATGACTCAATATTTATAAACGGTTGTCTTTCCTAATGTCATGATTAGGGAGTATTATTCCCCAACATTTCAAAACAGTCAAACGATAATTGTTTCTCAAGCATGAGCTTTAAACTATAGAAGACGTTCTTAAAAAAAAGAGGTTTCGAGAATAAGGTATGTAAATAATATTTAAAATCAGGGGTTCTCAGGTATTTACATTTATCTAGGCCTAAACACATTCAGAGAAAAAATAGTAATAATAATGATAATGAAACATGCCATACACGCTTTAAAGAAAACCTTTTTCGGGATCCTTGATACGTGGAACTTCAGGGGCGATAGGGGCCCGTCCTGGGACTTTTGGCCCCATCTCGGGGCTGTGGGAACTGTCTGAAGTCCTTCAACAGTGTTGCACGCTTACTTTTCATTCATATCATTCTCCTGCAGCTATCGTGAGAGTTTGAGTCAATAGACACCGAGATTAGCCTGAGGCTGGTCTGAGGAATCTTAGATTAATATCTAAAGTCTGAAGGCAGACGAGCACATAACAGGCCGCTTCACTTTGATTCCCTTCGTATTTGTTTTCGACCAATCATTGCTGGAGGCGGGGATCTGTAAGCGCCTAACAAACTTGTCACACAGAAGTAAACCGTAAAGATTTGTCCGTAAAGGTATCAACTCAACTCCATGTCGACTGGCCACTGTAGAAACACACCTTAAATATCCCCCTTTGACTGCTTCGGCCACTCGCGAAAATTTGTTTTACTTCAGCAGAATCTCTATGTCACGAGACAGGGCTAGGAAGGTCAGGAACAGGAACAGGAACAGTGCAAGGAAGGTCAGGAACAGGAACAGGGCTAGGAAGGTCAGGAACAGGAACAGGAACAGGAACAGTGCAAGGAAGGTCAGGAACAGGAACAGGGCTAGGAAGGTCAGGAACAGGAACAGGAACAGGAACAGGGCAAGGAAGGTCAGGAACAGGAACAGGAACAGGAACAGGGCAAGGAAGGTCAGGAACAGGAACAGGGACAGGAACAGGAACAGGGCTAGGAAGGTCAGGAACAGGAACAGGAATAGGAACAGGGCTAGGAAGGTCAGGAACAGGAACAGGAAGGTCAGGAACAGGAACAGGGCAAGGAAGGTCAGGAACAGGAACAGGAAGGTCAGGAACAGGAACAGGAACAGAGCTTGGCAGTTCAGGAACGGGAAAAGGTTTAGGAAGCTACTAAACGGGAACAGGGCTAAGAAGATAAGGAACAGGGCTTGGAATGTCTGGACTGGGATCAGGACTCGGCAGGTCAGGAACGGGAATAAGCAGGTCTGGAACAGGAACAGAGCAGCAAAGAATATAGCTACCAGGCAGCTAGGGAGCAGGTTCTGTAATCCTCTCCATGACACGGTCAATGAGGAGGTCCTGACGCCCTAAGGTACCTTGATAATGGCTGTGGTGTCCATTTCGAGCCTAGGTTCTTGCGGCGATGAATAACGTGAAGCGTGGATGGATTGTACACGCACACACGATATCTTGATAAAAAATTATTTATTCGATCTTTTCCAGTAACAAAAAACGAATCCGATGCATTTGTAAATTAGGTAGACAATATAATCTTGACGAAAAGCGTATCAAACAATCAATTATATCGACAGTAGTGGTCAAAACAGAGTGATTAACCACGCTACCCTCATCCATCGGCCAACCCAAACATTTGGCTGACCCCTTTACTTTATGACCTTTGACCTGTGACGTCAGCCATGACGTCTACAAACACGAAATATTATACAAAATACAAATACGATAATAATACAAAATCATTTCAACATCAACTCTTTTCATACTTCAAAACAAGAATATAAATTCTGCTAAAAGTAAAAAGAAGCGAAATGGCTGTAACAATGG
>NC_079426.1:1949905-1989905 GCF_026213295.1 Gadus chalcogrammus
GGATACCATGTCCCTTCGTGATTGGAATGTGAGTGTGCGAAAGTGAGGGTGGAGACGGACAGGTTTACACTCAGCGAGATAGGGCGGGGGGGCGCGGCGGGGGGGTTCACCTTGGACTCATTACAACTCATCACGGCTGCGGATCACTGCCGGCTCCCCTTGGCACTTCCTGGAATGCCGTTCTGTCAGGAGCGCTGGAGACTAGCGGCATGGAATGCCGCGCCTCGCGTGACTCCGATCGCCGCCGCCGCGGCGGGACCGGCGGGAGCGTCTTCGCCCGGGACCGTCTGTGATCGCCACCTGCTTAGGAACACACCAGACACAGGCGCTTCGGGAGGGAGGGAGGGACGCGCGCAGAGAGTAAGCTTCCCCTCTGGGAGACGTCTCACCTTTGACCTCTCACAGGAGGGGACAGATAAACACAAGGGGGGAGGCCGGGCGGGGGTGGGGCGCAGGTTCGGCTCCAGTGACTTCTAACTGCAAGTGTCCTTACACACACACACACACACACACACACACACACACACACACACACACACACACACACACACACACACACACACACACACACACACACACACACACACACACACACAGGGCTGGGAGAAGTCCTCGGGTTCGGTTTTACCCGTCACATGTAGGTCGACATCGGTTCAGCGGCGGAGGAAAACACTTCTTTCCGACCGGTCACAAGTAGGGCAGCCTGTGCATAAACACAAACCCACAGAGATGTCTGACTTCGGTTTGAAAAACAGGAAGGATTCGCGTCAGATGACGTCAGGACTCGGGGGGCCACATCCAGGCCACGATTTCCTCCAGGAAACAACCCCTTCATTAGCAACACAAGCACAATCCGGGGCTTAGCCATTCTTTGCTAATTGTTTGGTTTGGGGGACATTGCTACCCTGTTCACATAATCACTCGCAGAAAAAGACGGAAGATAATTGAGGGAAATAGTAAATGTTACCAAAATACTTGTTAAATGTTATGAAGCCAAAAAAAGTGTAAAATCACCGCACACAATTTGGTGGTATCTTACAGAAATTGGTAAGGTCATGTGTCCCTGTAATCATCTATTCCACCTGTCGGTGTCATGTGAAGTTGAAGATTGAACCTGAAGGAGCAACAGCGAAACGCGTCATTTGCATAAAGAAATCAGCTTCCCAGTGCGCAGTGATTTGACCCTTTTTCTTTGGCTTTATACTATTGTTGGCTGCACACCACCAGCCCGTGAGGACCCATAGGCTGTGCACAGGGACCTCGTTCTTCCTACTTGTTGCATGTTGTTGCAAGAGACGTCGCATACCGCTGGTCATACTTTCGAACAGCCTTCGCATTCACGCCACACATCCAGATACACCCTCCCCGAGGTTGGTGATTCACGCCCGTCGTCAGAGCGCTGGCGTCTCCGCTCCCAGCGTCGCGGCCCGCCCCGTCTCATTCAAGCCTTTTTAATTAGGGCCGTCGACAACAATGACCGCCGGCCAACCGTTTGGACGGCCATGGAAGGGAAGGGCCTGTTTTTAAAAGGGCTGCTTGGCGTGGGTTCGACTCTGAAGCGCAGTCATGCGGGCGGGACTCCCCCCGGGTTCCCAGGGCCGTACCGCCGACCGCCTGCAGGTCAAACGCGCCCGGCGGAGCTCCGTCAAAGGCTTGTCCTCCGATAATAAGCATTTTTCAAACAAGAATGGCGCCGATTCTCAATTCAGGGGGGAAAATGCCCTTTTAGTGAGACGGCGAGAGGGACGGAGAGACGCCTTCACGGGCGGCTGCCCTGCGCTCCCACCGGGGCCCCCGAGCCCGGGGCCGCAGAGAGAGAGAGAGAGAGCGCGGGGCCCAAGGTGGCGAGCGGCCGGTTCCCCCTGCGAGGTCATTAGGATACGTGGAGCCACTCATTAGCATCGCTCCCTGGTCTCGGCCGGAACGAGGGGGTTTTGTTCAGTTTGGGTAAAAGAAGGACAAAAACACAAAAACACAAAAAACCAACCGGTCCTCGGGATTCTTTTTTTGTGAAGTGGGGGTTGTGGAAGTCCGGTGATGGTGTGTGTGTGTGTGTGTGTGTGTGTGTGTGTGTGTGTGTGTGTGTGTGTGTGTGTGTGTGTGTGTGTGTGTGCGTGTGCGTGTGCGTGCGTGCGGGTCTGTTTGGTGGGTGGGGGTGTTTTTGTGGGACTGTGGGACTGTGACGGGCAGCCATGCAACGCTGGCTCCCAATTGGTTAGACTGTGTGTGTGTGTGTGTGTGTGTGTGTGTGTGTGTGTGTGTGTGTGTGTGTGAGTGTGTGTGTGTGTGTATGTATTTGTTTGTTTGTGAGTCTAAGTGTGTGTGTTTGTGTGTGTGTGTGTGTGTCTGTTAGTGTATGTCTTTCTCTGAGTGAACACACACATGCGTGCTTGATTCTGTTTGTGCACAACTCACCACTCAAGTTTATCTTGCCAGTCGAGTGAAGTGCAGTGTTCTCACTGCTTTGCATTTTAAAAAGATCAGAAACCAACAATGAATGTAATTTATCGCGATGCAACCGCAGTCGAAGAAATCAATTAACAGTCTTGCATAAATAGCCTATACATGAATTCAAAAATGTATTCAAAGATAGAAATATAACTTAATAATAATATCCAAGTAGGACATCAATACCTCATGACTTTCACATTAGAGGTACTATATAGACGGACAGACAGACAGACAGACAGACAGACAGACAGACAGACAGACAGACAGACAGACAGACAGACAGACAGACAGACAGACAGACAGACAGACAGACAGACAGACAGACAGACAGACAGACAGACAGACAGACAGACAGACAGACAGACAGACAGACAGACAGACAGACAGACAGACAGACAGACAGACAGACAGACAGACAGACAGACAGATAGATAGATAGATAGATAGATAGATAGATAGATAGATTCTTTATTTGATGAAACTTTATTTCATCCCATACATGAGAAATTCACCTGTTACAGCAGCCCATGGAATATAGAAAGATGCAAAAATAAAATAAAAATGCATAAAGTGTCCAGCAACACATACATACATAAAATAAAATAAAATGAAATAAAAAAATCACACAGTGATCACAATGTCATGCCATAAGGGCATACATGTACACACCTAGGGGATACTCCAATATCATTTGCTTTATATATTCAACACACCTCTGGATCTACTTCCCCCCCAGACCACCAGAGCCCAGGGAACCTTCCCTTGCATAACAGTGTGCTGACGGGATCTGCGGCTCTGCCTTCAGATTCACCGCCTCGATGAAGCACATGTGCGTGACTACTGTGAGCCTTCCGAGCCGAAAGCCTGGGGCAGCCCCTGCCGGCGCCCCCCCTCCCTGTGCAGGTTCACAGTGCAGGGTTTAACGGGGTAAGATAAGCCTCTGTTGAAGTGCAGTACACTCAAAAGACACAAAGGCACACACCTCTCCCAAGCCCTCTCTTAGCACGCTCCAAGCTCATTTCAGTACCGTAAATCAAAGTCATGACTTTTATTCTTGTTTACCAATGACATGCAACTTCCCCGCGTGACAAGGCTGCCAGCATTCAACTATGCTGGCTCTGTTTGTCTATGTGTTTGTGTACGTGTGCGTGAGTGTATGAGTGTGTGTGCGTCTGTGTGTCTGTGTGTTTGTGTGTGACACACGCAATGTAAACAGGTGTGCAAAATCACAATCAAGTGAGTGTCGGGCGAACAACGGATATGTTCTTGTTACCCGTGACACACCTCTCTTTCTCTCTCTCTCTCCATCTCTCTCTCGCTCTCTCTCTCCTCACACGCAATGAGCAATGAGCAATTGAGCTGTCAGTCACAACAAAGGGGGAGGAAGAGAACGATGGTTGAAACTTCCCTCATGGGGCGAACTTATTGTAGGTCTAGAGGTGTGTCTGTGTGTCTGTGTGTGTGTGTGTGTGTGTGTGTGTGTGTGTGTGTGTGTGTGTGTGTGTGTGTGTGTGTGTGTGTGGTAAGGGTAAGAAGAGGGGGGAGGACCTTCCAGGAATTAACTGAAAAGCCAGAGAACAGGCACGCTTAGATCTTTCTGTTCAAAGACTTACATTGGTTGACTTTTGTCATGATTTCCATAATTACATCACAGAATATTGGACATTTGAAATGTTAACTATTATAAGATGATATATTATAGTTTATATTGTATAACTACAATTCAATTCAATTGTATCTGCAAAGCCCGTATTCACCATTACAGTATCAAAGGAAGAAATCTTGAGAATGTACAAGAATTAAGATAGACATTTTAAAAGTGATAAATATGTTATATAAATGTTATTGGTTCAGGGTAGCGCTCGTGTGAGTGCTTGTTTTCAAACTGGTCTGATAGGCCTGAGTTTTCTATTCTAGTTATCTCTAGATAGCCATTCTAGATATGCACCCAAATGTTCAACGTTATATCAGTGAATTCCTCGTCTCCTGCGGCATCCTAAAGTGAAAGGGGGGTAGGGACAGGTGTACCAGGAAACAGGTGTTTATTTTGATGTTTTTGTGTGATAATCTGATGAGCGCACGCACACACACACACACACACACCAAGTGAGAAAAATAAAATGCATAAAAAAGAAGAAGAAAGGATAGAGAGATAGAGAGAGGGAGGGCGAGAGAGATAGAGAGGGAGGGCGAGAGAGAAAGAGAGAGACAGAGAGAGAGAGGTGGAGTGAGAGAGAGAGAGAGAGAGAGAGAGAGAGAGAGAGAGAGAGAGAGAGAGAGAGAAGAGGCACAGGGTGAATGACGAGAACGAGAGGCTGAGTAGGGCTGAGAGGCATAAGGTTGGAGCTCCGTCCACAAGCAGGGATGAAGACACAGTTCTCCCTCTCACAACACAGACTTCCAGTGTCTCACGTGAAACATGGCTGTTTGGCAGGCCAATCACAAGTCCGGGATGAGCTGTGATTCGCCAACACGAGTCAAAGGGGCAGAACGGGCAGCTCAATGGACCAATGGCTGGCTGCGAACCACAAACTCATTGGCCAATGGAGGTGGGGGAACAGAGTCCAGCGGGTCAGGGGCGTCTCTTGGACCACACGGTCGTAATATTCAAATGTCCCCGCATTAAACCAGTGCGTTCTGTCTTAGTTGGAGGAGCTTTACCCAGAAGCCCAACATAAGGTAAGTTCATACTTACCATTGTTACTGAGAAGTAACTTTAGGACTTTGAGTGAGACTAGTGTGGGGCAGTTGGGAATTAATTTTGATACGTTGTTGTGTGGTTTACAATCTAATATCAGCAGTTATTTTAGCCTTATAACAGACTGCATTCAAATTGGCGCTTACAAAGTATGTTGTAGGCCTGTTGAATCAGTGGTGCAGGCCTGATGAAATTAGTAGTAGTAGCGGAGAAGTAGCCTACACAATGTTTACAACTGAAAGCGATAAAGGCCTAAAAGGCCTTAAGAACTGGTAAAAGGCCA
Organism: Gadus chalcogrammus; assembly: GCF_026213295.1. Lineage (NCBI taxonomy): Eukaryota > Metazoa > Chordata > Actinopteri > Gadiformes > Gadidae > Gadus > Gadus chalcogrammus. The sequence continues at coordinate 1,955,338 of NC_079426.1, forward strand.
AGGACCAATACAGCACACCAAGAAAAAGATTTATAAATTAAAATATCCAGCTTTTTATATCATATATTATTATATATTATTATAACTGTTTTATCATAATGCCACATTTTACTGTTATTGTTGTTTTTCTATTGTTGTTGTTATTTGCGATCAAGGCTAGCAATCGAACAATTAAAATATACAAGACTAATTATATTCAAATGTACACTACACGATTAAAAAAACGTATAAGAAAACCCTTAGGTTGGGTCACAGGCCAAAAGATTGGCGTGCGTGTGTCTGCCATGCGCTGTCCGTGGTACTGAAGCACGACACCCGAAACCTGGCCACCGGGAGCCCAAACACAGGGATCCTCAACATAGAGGAAAAGAAGCGCAATCATAGCTATAACATTAGCCATTTGGCTAGTTGAAACAGCGAACGGTTATTAATAGATACAGGTATTGAATAAATAGGCCTACATTTAATTCCTAGGTCTTGGCCTCTAAAACAACTAAATAAAACCTAAAATAGATTTGTACTGATTGTTGCACATTTTTCTGAATCACTGCAAATGGAAAACAAAAGATAAACGTAGTCGTCCCGCATTAAGTTGGCTATTTCAAAATAGTGTTAAAATCGACAAATAAGAACAAACGTATCACTGACATCAAGAAACAATTTGGTATTGATTTATGGAATATTGCTCACATCTGTTTAGAATGTTGACAAACGTGAAAGTCTCCTGATAAAACGATAAGTTGCTCATTTATTAAATTAGTCTTAATTTATGTGGGCTATATTCTAGGGATCGCCACCTCCTGGTGGTGTGATTAAAAAGCGCAGTCCACGCTAAACATGGGGAAACGCTCGCTCTCTAATTGTGCGTTATAGTACACAGTATACTACTAACCCTAAAGGCCAATATAATAAAATCTTCACATAGGGTAGGACTACTTTATTTATTTTAATACTCCATGTGGGCCTATGTGCATCTGGGATAGGCCTATATGTTTAAATTTGAATCGGAGGCAAAAATAATGTAATCAATAAACCAATGAATCCTGCTCAGTCGGGTTAAAAGTGTGACACTATATTGAAACGTATATTTTATGGCAATGTATAAGGCTACAAAATATTGCTGGCAGACACACAAAACGACAATGAATTAATAAACCGTCAATTTGTTGAAGTTTTCAGCATGCGTAAACAACATGTTTTGCCTTGTTTTGGAATGTAGATGTTCGAACAAAAGCCGTCTGGTATTTCTCCCTCTAGATATCTTGGTGTAATGAAAAATTAGGAGATGAAAGGCGGCAAGCCTTAAGTTATACAATTTAATTTTAATTTATAGCAAAGGCCATTCAATTCAGCAACTCAGGATTTTTTTTATTATTTTGCCAATTTTTGTAATTTGCTCTATCAAGTTTGATTATATTAAATATGGCTAAGCAATGAATTTCAAAAAATTAAATGACACGCACAGCGTGAGCGTGTCTGTGTCTGTGTCTGTGTCTGTGAGTGGAGAGAGAGAGAGAGAGAGAGAGAGAGAGAGAGAGAGAGAGAGAGAGAGAGAGAGAGAGAGAAAAGGAGCAACCAGACTGACTGACAAAACGAAAGGAAGAGTAGGCCTATAAAGAAAGACTGAGTATAGAGACGGGAGGGGGGAGGCGGGAGGGGGGGGTGAGGGAGCGCAGATGGGTTTACACCCTCTCTAAAACAAACTCCCAGCCTCTCTCACACCACACAGCACACGCGCCGTGATGCTGCGCTGTTGGCAGGATAAGGTATTTAAACACAAGTTTGTGGTCCTCCAAAGCAAACAGGGCAAAGCAACGATAGAGATGCCAGAGCTTGCAGGCTTGGAGCGAACGAGCGGCTTCGAGGTTTTTCCTTGTTCATAGCATGGGTTAAACTCTCGGCTGAGTTACTGCTGTAAACAGAGCACACTGTCTTCAGATCACTATGTAGAGGAGAGGAGAATGGTGGGGGGGAGAACGATCTTCGATCATTGACCGCGATCGGATAAGAACTGCAATCCAGGTATTTACTTGTTGGGATGTTCTGGTGACCAATTGCTATTCATTATTTAAAAAAAATGCAAACATAACTTAATTTCATCATCGTTTATAGCAGAGGCTGTTTTACAGGCTGTTTTATGTTAAAATAGGCCTAATTAAAATAAAAGCACATATATTGTATTGATTACTTCCACTAATAATAATCTCTGTATTTCCACCATGATTTCAGAACCGAGAATGGACTTCGCAATGCTGGATTGGAACCACACGCTGACACGGAGTCTGTTAGTCGTGGCTGTTACTTTCCTGAGCGCGCTGCACGCCGTGCGTTGGCTGCGCAGCGGTGCGCTGCTGCAGAGCGGAGCCGGTCGACGGAGCGGCGCGCAGCCGCCCGGACCCTTCGCTTGGCCCATCATCGGGAACGCCGCACAGATGGGGAACGCGCCTCACATATATTTCATGCGAATGGCAAAGAAGTACGGAAACGTGTTTCAGATCAAATTAGGCAACCAGACCGTTTTGGTGCTCAACGGCGCCGCCATCAAACAAGCGCTCGTCAAGCAGGCTCCTGATTTTGCCGGGAGACCGGACTTCACTTCTTTCCGGTTCATCTCAAACGGGGAAAGCTTGGCGTTCGGCACGATCAACGATTTGTGGAAATCGAAGCGCAAAGTGGCACACGCCACCGTCAGGTCGGTGTCCACAGGGAACTTGCACACCAAGCACGAGTTCCAAAACCACATCGTCTGCGAGGTGAAGGAACTTCTGCGACTGTTTCTGGACAAAACGCGAGAGGAGCGCTACTTCCAGCCCATGGTGTACCTGGTGGTGTCCACGGCCAACATCATGAGCGCCGTGTGCTTCGGGAAGCGCTACTCGTACGACGACGCGGAGTTCCAGCAGGTGGTTGGGCGCAACGACCAGTTCACCAAGACGGTGGGCGCCGGGAGCATGGTGGACGTGATGCCCTGGCTGCAGTACTTCCCCAACCCCATCAAGTCATTATTTGAGGACTTCAAGACCCTCAACTATGAGTTCAACATATTTATCGGCAAAAAGGTCACCGAACACAGGAAAACAATCGAGTCGAGCACCATCAGAGACATGACGGACGCACTTATTCTGGCGATGGACCACATCAGAGACCCCGCCAAGGGGGTCTCGGTCCAACAGGACCACGTGCCGCCCACTGTGGCGGACGTGTTCGGAGCCAGCCAGGACACCCTCTCCACTGCGCTTTCGTGGATTATTTTAATTCTCGTGAGGTAAGATATTTGCTCATAAGACTTTGCAGTTTAATTAGTAGCCTATATAATAGTCGGTAAGCCGGGTCCAGTCATAAACTGGCTATAATCAACCGTCATTTCCCATCTCTGTGTAATCCTCTGGTTAACAACGTTGCGTGCCGTGGACTGTAAACGCATCACCTTATGATATATTGTTAGAGCTATACTTGGACAAACACGTTCAAATGTATTACTCTTTATTGTCAATATACAATGAAATATTATATATTTTCTATTAGGTTGGACATAGTCCAATTGTGTTTAACAACGAATTAATTTGTACACAGATTTAACTTAAAATAACTTAAGGGTTAACTTAACCCGAACCCTTCATTGGCACATTAAATGTACACATAATAAAGATAACTATAATTATTAGACGCTATATATAACGTGATTCTGTGTCGTGGAGCAGGTTTCCGGAGATGCAGCGGCGTCTCCAGGAGGAGGTGGACAAGGTGGTGGACCGCGAGTCCCTGCCCTCCATCGAGGACCAGCCCCGGCTGTCCTACGTCATGGCCTTCGTCTACGAGGTCATGCGCTACACCAGCTTCGTGCCTCTGACCATCCCGCACAGCACCACGGCGGACACCGTCATCATGGGCTACTCCGTGCCCAAGGACCGGGTGGTGTTCGTCAACCAGTGGTCCATAAACCACGACCCGGCCGTCTGGCCGGAGCCGGGCGCCTTCCAACCGACGCGCTTCCTGCGCCCGGACGGGTCCCTGAACAAGGACCTGGTGTCCAACGTGATGATCTTCTCCCTGGGGAAGCGCCGCTGCATCGGAGAGGACCTGTCCAAGATGCAGCTGTTCCTCTTCACCGCGCTGCTGGCCCACCAGTGCCACATCCGCTCCGACCCCGCCCACCCCCCCCAGATGGACTACAGCTACGGGCTGACCCTGAAGCCGCTGCCCTTCTTCATCGAGGTGGAGCTCAGGGACGACATGAGCCTGCTGGACGAGTTCTGCAGCCCCTGAGCGGCGAGGCTCGTGGGAGCCCGGGCCACGCCCCGTTCCGGAGGACACGGAGAAACACTGAACCCCGAGCGAGGAGTTGGGTTGGTGATTGGCTGAGAGGTGGAGAGGACGACCCACAGAGCGAGAGCTGCTGCTGAGCCTTCGGTTTGGATCAAATATATTTATAAACTCAGGCAGTTTTTCACCCTGGGCACATGTTGTGTCCTTGACGCTTGACATAGCGTATCCTACTATAGCCTGTATATTATATCTCATTGGCATCAATAGATAGGCTACCCGGCAGGCTGTTTAGTTCTGTTCTGTGTTCAATGGGAGCGAAAAACGAAAATGATCGCTAAGAGAGAGAATATGTTTTGAACATTCAGTACAGATGGAAGACCTTAAGCCTGCAAGATGCCTTGAAATCACAAGATCGTAGAGGACCTGTCATATTGAATCATGTTATATGACAAAGGTTATGGCTGGTGATTATGGGTCGTGGTGTGTGGGAGACTGTACACAACCAATGAGCTTCTACAATACATGAAAAAAGATGTACAAGAAACGGCATCTATATATCTCACATAAACAGTGCAAAGTTTCTCAGGAACAAGGCCTTATGAATGTTGATTAAGAGCTCACTGATTTGGATTGAAAAGGCTATTAACTATGAACACTGAATATTCTTTTCTTTTGTTGAATGTTGCTTTGGTTTGTAAACAGTATAAAACTATGAAAATATAAATATTAGATCTATGTTAGATCAGTGTTATTTAGTCATGTAGGTATTATTATTACTGTAACTGTTACCCGTGATAGCTTTGCTCATGTTCCACTGTTCATAAGCTCAATAATGAAAGGACGTTTACTTCATAAACGTGCCAGTAAACAAAACTCTTTGGGGCAAAAGCACATCCATTCATTAACCAATGATATTCCCTCTTTCTGAAAATAAGTCATCTCAAAGATCTGAAAACACAAGTTGTATGTACAAATTGCATTTCTGATGCTTCTAACAGACAAACCCACACACAAAGACAGTAGGCCTACATATACCATTACCACCACACACACGACCATGACGACCTGTCTGTGCCAGTCTGTCTGTTGGCCCAGCGAATGTTGAACTCGGACCCGGGATCAGACGGATGTGGTCCGACTGATTCCGTTGTTGGGCTAGAGTTAGAGTAGTATTTAGTAGTTAGAGTAGTTAGAGTAGAGAGTTCAAGTATTATAAAGGAAACAAGATTGGACCTTAAGCAGTAAAATAACATTCAGATGGTAAAACGCTTGCCACGGTTCTTCAACCGGAGCAGTTTCCGTGTTGATCGGTTCTCTTCCTCTGATTGCCACGTTTTACACAATTTATTACAGTTCTACTCTAAATACTTGTATGTATACTCTGAGTACTGAAGTACGACGGCAATTATTTTCGCCTGGTTCCACTGATACAGTTCAAGGGAAGATGTACGTCTAACTTGGGCATTTAAACGGTTTCTATTTCTGTGTCGAAGATATACAACTGTTGAACAGTTTATTGTATAATCCTTTTCGAAATGATAATAAAAACGCTTGTTTGATGAATTAAGATGTCAAAAGATCAGAGATGATTACGTAGCAACATAAATTATATATTTGATGTTTTAAACATGCATTATTACTTTTTATTGAATTTCTAGTCGATACCGTCCTCTTTATATCTTGAGATATGCTGCATATTACGCCTACTGCAGTTTAACTATCATGCATATTACTGCAGTTCAACTATATTGTATAAAACTGTTAACTATAATTTAACTATACTTTATAACACTGCAGTTCACCTTTACTGTAGATCTCAGCAATTTCTCAAAAATGTATATCCAAACAGTTTTACCACACCGTATATCCCTGGTTTATACGCATGTATCCCGTTCTACTAAGACAGGAAGTTGTTTGCTGTGATATTGCGCAGTTCCACTCAATAAAAGGACATTTTAACAATATGTATTCCATCGATGTCATTGGATCAAAGGCAATGTCCGTGTTTTTTTGTCACAACCCTGTCGACCGGCGGCGTGACACGAGTAGCACGGCCGGTATTTCAGCCTAAACGAAAAAAAATCAAAGCCTCAATTGATGCTTTACGTGCGGCACAGTCCGGGCTTCACGTCATGTGGACCGTGGCGTAGGAGCTGATGCGTGGTCTATTCCGAGAGTCGTGCCAGGTCAGGTGGGGAACAAAAGGAAAGTGTTCAGGAGGGACTCCACCCCCCCCCCCCCCCTTGGCCCCCCCGTGCGCTCCGTTGTCTCGCTCTCCCAGAACATCCTGTTCCGACTCGCGCAGAGCTCAGATAGGCAGCCAACCTCACGGTGGGTGACAACCCGACAGATGTAGATCTTTAACGGTGCGTTATCAACTGCCACTCTGCTGGATGGTGTACTTGTTTGTTCTGTGCATAGTATATGAAAACACATACAACGGACGTCTAGCAATGAGGAAGGTTTCTAATTTTGGCATTGTATTGCATGGCATTTGGTATTGCGGACGAATAAAAAAAAAGGAAATGGTTAAAGGACAGGACCACAGCAGTGTAAGGAAACTGACAGCTAGGAAGCTATACTAGGAAGCTATACTATTGCTCTTTCCTAGAATGAGTTCTCCTTCTCCATAAGTAAGGGGGGAGGCCTTATTGCGTGACCTTATCGCCTGGTTACTCTTCTTGGATTACAGGCCTCTGAGGGTAGCAACCATTACACCGAATTCACCCAAGCATTCGGTTGTCTATACTCAACACAAGCTACCCAGGGAAATGTATACATGCATACAAGTCTTTTGATGCCGTATACCGTACGAGCGGCAGAAGAAGTGGTGCTTAACATGAGAGGTCTGAAGAAGGAGAGGTGGTTTTTAAACCTTTTTATGTGTTTCATCTTGAGACCATATGCCGTTGAAGTGCAGGTGAATGAAAGATAAGAGCCGTCACCAGACAGCCATCTGGTGGGGAGACAGACGCGTCTCTCCTGTCACGGCCAGCTGCTTCTGAGCACCCGCAGGCACGCCCTCCGCCCAGCAGGCCGGGACGGGCGCCGCGACACCCGGGCCGTGGCCCTGCCCGAGACGACTCCTGAAGTCTACCGTGAAAGCTGTGACCAAATTATGACCAATCTATTCTGTAGGTTTCTTTTATATTAAATGTGCGACGGACTCGTGCATTGGGTAGGTGTTAATAGGTGTTATGAATTTAGAGATTGCTCACCCTGTCAGACATCACTCAAACACACTTTTTCTGATAATCTAAGAAAAATAACAAAATAGTTTGCTGATTGCAATAATTTTATTATATACCATCCTAGCAGATTTATATATTATATGGTGCATTGATTCCAGAATAATCTCCATGTATTGTATCATTTACAACATTGGCCTCAAGGAGCAAATAGTTTCCTTTGGGATACAAATATAATTAACACATTAAACATGTACAATACATACAGGTTTCCCATTTAATCAGTCCCTTTTTCATTATTTTAATTTCCTGAAGTTAAAACCATGAATATACCTCTTTATATATTATTTTAAATCCTTTCCTCCCCTGAAACACACCCCATATAAACACTTTAAATATTTGCTGCCTTAAAACCATTTTTATATTTGTATGCATGTCACTTAAAAGAAAAGATAATCGGAATGCTTTCACCAAAATTTGAAGTAATTGACTGGGTGGTAAAACAAATAAATTAACAACAATTAAATTCGGTCCCATGTGCTCTGTGCTTTTCTGTGCCATCCATGACCACTGAGTTAAATGCTTTTCCTTCAAACAAAAATGACTGGATAGAAAGTTGCACTCTAGCACATGTACTTCAACTTCCATGGCTATATTTTGAAAGCATTCCATTCTTCATATCTTACTATGAAAAAGATATGACTACATCCTTCCTGGCAGAGTCGCCTAATGGAAATACAGGGTTAATTACTTCAAAAACATTAAAGCAATTGCAGATTGATTAAGTTATGTTTTGTAGGACAGACATAGGACAAACCCAACCTGTTTCTTAATCCACAACACGGATTGCAGTGTTTTGATCAAAGGCGATGAACTTCAGCCGGGGCCTTTGGCCAGCACGGAAAAGACAACACAGACGTCTCTGACACCACGCGGTGTACGGACGGAGAGTGGAACTACAAGGCCCAATTAGTGTTTCAGTGAGGATCAAAGTCAGTGGGATAATTTGATTATCACTGGCGTGTACCATTCCCCTCCCGTGAGTGGCCGGTCCTCCTGGTTCTAGTGGGGGGGCCGGGGGGGGGCCGTGGCCGTCCCACCCTGCAGCAGTAGAGTGAACTGCATGGCTGCCCTGGCGGCTGAATGGAAGGCTTTGTTGTCGTCTCCGGACCGCGCTGCAGCCGACGTACCCCAAGCACACCGACAGAAACACCACCAGGGGTCGGGGGTTACCACGCCTCGTCAGGGCAGTACCACGCCTCGTCAGGGCAGTACCACGCCTCGTCAGGGCAGTACCACGCCTCGTCAGGGCAGTACCACGCCTCGTCAGGGCAGTACCACGCCTCGTCAGGGCACTCCTTCAGTCAGTCACTCAGTTTTGGTATCCACTAAAACCGTAGTGAAGATAAGTGGGCATGGGGAGATACGCTCTAAAGGGACTGAGTAAGACTTGCATGCATCATTTTCTTCTTATTTTTGGATCATTTTTCTGCCCCCCTCATAGGGACAATATAAAGTCTGTGTTCTGTACAATTGCATGAAACGCACTTGGTCACTAGTGACACATTTGTGAGAGTATTTTCTCGATAGTGACTTCAGGGGACATGGACGGGTATATGTTCGGGGCAGTCTTTTTTTTCCCCCGTAACATAAAGAACCAAAGCATGAAACATCGGTATCCCCCCCAACGCTCGCTCATTAAAATGGACCAACCCGCCTCACTCACAGAGTGAATCCCAGTGATGGTGTGCTTCTGATGCCCCCCCCCCCAAGCACCTGTAGCGCCCGGTGGTGCGGGCAGTCGTGGGGGTGCTGGAGGGATCCGGGCCTCAGCTCTGAGGTGATGGAGGGGGCTTAGCCTCGTCAAACACCAAGCATCGGGCACAGCACAGTGAGCTCCTTCGCCGCATCCTCATCCTGAACAGAAACAACCTACTTTCAGAGACATATACCTCATAATCTACACTACATTTCTCCATGTTGCATGCATTCGATCGGGTGTCTGTATCGATCCACATCAACGTGTAGTGCAATAAGAGGTGGACGTCCATGGGGCGCAGGGGGGACCGTACCTCTTTAGAGACGGTGTCCATGGAGCAGGCGGCTTCACACATCCTCCTGGCCTGGCTCTTCTGGCCCAGGTCCTTAAAACACTGTTGACCCCAGATGGCACTGTTCATCAGAGAGATAAGGTAGGATACTCCCCCACCCCTCCACCCCCCATCCCATGGTTTCACCTCTGCGTGACTCTTTCTGTTTGACATTGGCCATTTACTGATGTCAATCAGTCAAGGGTGTCGTGAGCGGTACCAGTGCTCTCAGGGGTTGTGGTCTGGGCCAAACTCACATCCCTGTTGGGGCTGACTCCTTCGAGGATTGGGTGGGGTAAAGGGCTTCAAATGGTCTAACTTGGGTGAGCCCCCATCATAGGATGGAGATAAGTGAGTGGGTGAGGGGTCTGGATAAGGGACTTTGAGGTAGATGCGTGTTATGCGTATGACCTGAAGGTGACGATGACTTACCTTGGCTAAGAACACGTAGTTCTGTTTGGAGTATCCAGGAGAGATATCCTCAACCTGGGAATTAGGGGGAAAAAGGGCTATTTTGTTATAAATGATCAAGTTTCACTCAACGTTGTCCTTGTCTTTGTCTTTTTCACGCACACAGATCTACAACCTCACGTTGAAACCAAACAAACCCTCGGTTCAATGGGATGTTTGTGTGTCAAATCGCTATTTTCGGCCAAAAAGCCAAAGCGATTGGTTTCCCTCGGATGTCCGTCCCTACCTTGAGGAAGTTCTTCAGGGCGTCTTGGACCGTGGCACTGGGGGGTTCACCGAACAGCGTGGTGGCAACCTTCCTCTCGATCCACGATAGCTGAGCCACCTTCAGCCAGCAGAGGCATGGGACAGCATCGGCACCAACACAAAGCAGCAACAAAGAGGATCGATTTCCCGGTTAGGTTAATCAATTTCTATTTATTTTTCAATGTGGGTAATGTTTTCTCTATTTCTTGGGCCTTTAGTTATCTATAGCCTCTGTGTGCCTTTTGAAAAGTAATTGGTGGAGCAGCCAGAAGTCATATTAAAAGGCAGACGCAGTTGGGTTACATTTCCAACCATTACATTTCTTTGGTAGTAATTCTACAAAACCTTTCGATTCCTGAAGAGTGCTTTTTTCCCCCCATTTGACCGTCCCAGGTTTTCCATGACTGACTGCACATCATTTAAATTGATTCCCACCTACCTTAATGGAAATGCTGGACTTTAAATCGTTTTGTTTATCTCCCTTTTGGGTCTTAGGACTCATATTCCACACGTATATTCCACACTTTGGATAGTTCAAATGTATCTATCTGAATCATCTATAAATATCTACATAAAACATGTATTCTTCCATGGTCCCCGGTGAATGAGTGCAACTGAAGCCCAGCATGGAGTGATGATACGAGGTGTGCGTTGTGTCCGCCCGGCGCGCTGGCTCTGCCATACGACCGTTCCTGTAAACAATCATAACTTTGTCCGCAGCTTCCACCGCTACGTTGGCTTGGTGGCTGGCTACGTTGCCGTGGAGCGCCGGGATATAAATACCACTCTGGTATAATAACCTTTCTCATGCTAACAATGGCTGCTGTGAGCCTCCAGCAGAGCTGGAGCTTTGGCGCAGAGAGCCGCCAAGTCAAACAAGAGGAGGGGACGAGTGAGGGGAAACCGCGGGGTGGAGGCGCGGAAACACTGGCCCCCGCAACACCCCCCCTAGAGGGGGAGGGATGTCACGGGTGAGCCGGTGAGCGAGTGAGTGAGTGAGAAGTGAGTGAGTGAGCGGGTGAGCGGGTGAGCGAGTGAGTGAGTGAGTGAGTGAGTGAGTGAGTGAGTGAGCGAGCGAGTGTCTGTTGGCGTACAGCATAGCACCAGCGACCCAATAGGTAGTAGGACATGGGATCCTCTGGCTTCAGTTCAATGGCTTTATCCAGATGGTCCTGAGAGAGAGAGAGAGAGAGAGAGAGAGAGAGACGGAGAGACAGAGAGAGACAGAGAGAGACGGAGAGAGACGGAGAGAGACAGAGAGAGACGGAGAGAGACGGAGAGAGACGGAGAGAGACGGAGAGAGACAGAGAGAGACAGAGAGAGACGGAGAGAGACAGAGAGAGACGGAGAGAGAGAGAGACAGAGAGAGACACACAGAAGCATAGATTTTACTGGTGATTCATGCCACTGTAGCATTTGCAATTCCGTCATCTCCTCTGCCCTGATCTGCTCTGCTAGGCTACGCATGCGATAGAACCGCCCCCCCCCCCCCCCAGCTCCCATCTCTTCCATTCTACCTCTGATAGAGAGATGGCAGCTGTCTACGCTTGTGGGGGCTGTACACTGTTTCTAAGGGAAGCGGTTGACCACACGATGAATGCTATGCACATAGCATTCATGCTCTGCCTTATGCAACCAACCTGGCTGCAGGGAAGCCATGCACATCTGCAGAAATGACATAATCCCCCTGGGGGGGGGGGGGGCAACTCGACACGACGGTATGGGTGCACGGTGGGTACAATTACCACGTACAATAACCCCCCCCTGTATATTACAGTATATCAGTCAAAATACGGCTTATCTGTGTCAGGTCCCTCTAAAAGGTTGCCCCCGGTGTATATAAACCGTGGAGACAGAGAGGGCGCCGGCAGAGGCCTTCATGGAGTCTCCACATACCTTGAAGATGAAGCCGTTCTTGATCTTGTTCTGCACCGTGTCGTATTCAGCCATTAAACCACACATGATGGCGTACCTGTGGAGAGACGACAACACGTTCAATTTAAATGGTCAAACACTGTGGCGGAGTTTAGTCAAATTGGATAACATTAAGATATAACCATGTTCATTTCTCAATGCAACCAGCAGTCGATATTCACTGGTTCTGAAAACCCCCTCTTCTCTTTTGGCAATTTAAGCCCAACCAGCACCAACAGGAAAACGTTTGTGGCCCAAAAATCCGACATAAAACTATTTCCAAGAAGTAGCAAAAACTAAAAATAAAAAGGATCGCAGAGGGGCGGCACCGATGTGTTTTGGTATGTGGTTATGAAAGCCCCCCCGAGATCCTTTAATCTGATCCGATGGGTTGTATTCCTGGTGGACCGGGCTCCGGCTGCACCTTCCCTCCACACCACCTCTGCTCTGGGTCACTGCTGGCATCCTGCGCCGCGCAGACGCCCTACGACCGGCTCCTCGTTAAGCTCTCTTTGGGGCGATAAGCTGCTTCATCTCTGCTCCCCTCGGCTGCCCTCTTCTCTCACACACTTTCTGGAGTTCCTCATTAATGAGGGGAGACGTTCGAGGGGGGGGGGGGGGGGGGGGGTTGTTGGCTGTGGTGTGGGGATCCATGAGCCCAGTTGAGGTACTGGAGGGTTTCGGAAGAACAGAAAGGAGGATGAACCGTGATCTCACCACGAGACCTCTTTATCCACCTAGACTGGTGAGAGCCAGCACTCGCACGCAAAGAAGGCCTTCAAACGCATGTAGGACCATCTATAGCTTAAAGGTGACAGATTATACCACCTGGTGTGAGTGTGATTAGCCGTTACAAGCCGTTTTGAAAATCTGCCTCTTCTGACATCACAAGTGGACATGTCCACCTAGATGTGCGCTGGATAGATCAGTCTACCAGCCTACCCAGTGGACTGTAGCAAGCGTTGCTCATCTATCCATCATACATCTAGGTGGACACACCCACTTGTGATATCAGAAGAGGCTGATTTCCAAAACGGCTTGTTATGGCTAAACACACTCACACCTGGTGGTATAATAGGTCACCTTTAATTAAAACATCAGATACGCTTTGTGCAATCCTGAAGCTATTGATCCATTTATAGGCAGCAACCAGAGCCCAGATGGCTGTGACGCTTCAGACGCATGCTAACCTCTATTTATACGCCTTGTGTGTGTGGGAGAGTTCCCATCGTGTCTCGGAGGTGCTCACCGCTGTATGACTCACTTCCCGGCGCCGTGTACCTGGCTCAGCGCTCCGCATCACGTCACTCTGGTGGAGTGGAAAGACAACAAGGCAGGCACCTGGCTACCGAGGGCACCCCATTGATAGTCCGCCAAGCAAACAACACGTAGGCGAGCTCTGCGCCGCCGGAGCCCAGAGAGAGGGCGGGCTGTTTTCTCAAGCCCCCCCCCCAGGGCGGAGGCTCAGCGCGGCTGATGGGAGCGGGGCGAGTGGTGTGCTCCGCAACATCACAGGCGCTCCGATGTTATCTGTCTGCAGACGTTCCGACTGACTTCCAATGAAAACAAGCCGCTCGAAGCCGTGGCTGGGAGTGCCTCCCCAGGCCGCCCTCGGCTCTCACCGACGGCCGGGCAGAAATCCCACCAGGGGCACAAAGCTTTAGCAGCATGAGACCGCGTTGAACCGGCCAAGCCTGAACTCTGAGGGATACTGTGTGTCTCCCTACACACCCCCCCCCAACCCCCCTACCATCCATCCCAAGGAGGAATCGAGGTGGCTGAGGAATAAGAGTTCTTGCGGGAAACCTTGCGGTGACCAAATACGCATGCAGCCAATCGAATATCCGTTTGCTGCATCGTTGCATCCTGAATCATGCGCTGCTCCCGGGTGCCATCAATCAAAAGTGGGACTGGGGGAGGAGAGAGACATGAGCAGAACCTAAGAAGGCAGTGATAATTCAAACCCAGATCAGCCGTCCCACAGACAGGACCGAGCTGCAGAGACGTTTCCTCAACGTCCATAGGATAGCACCAGGGAATACCCTCCACGTCGTTATCGGTTGAGCGGGAAACAGGGCAAACTGTGTGCACAGAGACATGCTTGGTGGCTGGCTAAGCTCATAATGCTCACGAGGCTGGTGGAATAGTGTTTGGCACCGTGCAAAGAAAAAAAAGAGAGGCAGTACAAGGAGTAAGCAAAAGAGCTGACGAGACTGAAATTAAGATGGAGATAAGGTGTCTCGCCCGAGGCCATGTTCTTGAGAGTTCCTTGGATCGAGTTTACACGTTACTAATCCTGCGAAAGGACGCCTTGCTTCGACATAGAGAAACAGAGGTGAGGTGTGCTTGGGGGGGAGAAACGATAGGAGAGAGGGGGGTGAGGGAGGAGATATGAACATGTAAGGAGGCATGTCCGCCCCGGGGGCGTGCCCACTGTTGTTTATCCTTTCCTTTCTTCTTTGTGTTGAAATCCCATCTCTCACGACTTTCTTCTGCAGCAGAGGGGCGGGGTAAATGGTGAAGTGGTGAGGAGGAAGCAAAATAATTCTGACAGGAATAGAGTCTAGAGAAAGAACTGAACGTTAATTGCGCTGGGTTATTCCCCCCCACTGTTAATGTGTAAGAACAAAACAATAATATCCTGCTTGGCAGATAGAACAGACGATTGATTTCAGCGTTAAACTCCAACATGGAGAGGAGAGTTCTTCCAGAGTCAGTGAGGCTCCAGACCTCGACCACCCCCCCCACACAGGGAAGCCACGGACGGGTCAAGTTTGGGACTGGTGAGGGAGTAATAGGATGCAGAGTGTTCCCACTGCAGTATGTTATCTTAAATACCTCCATCTCCCGCTATGGTCCGCTGGATGTCAGAGGTCACACAATGGGAGGGAAAGCCTCCCACTGCGACCGATAAAGCCTGAGGCGTGCTGTGGTCACCTCGGTGATGACCACAGCCACAAAGGAATGCGTTAAGTATTAAGAGTGAATCCATCAGCCGCTTCCCAAAGCTTCCCTGGTAAACCCCGGTGTTTTTGGTAACCTCAGACCGTGTATAGTACATCGTGCTCCAGCCACAGAGGGAGGTTCATATGAGGTACAGCCTTCTATGTAAACAAGCCTGGAATACAAGATATCCAATCCATTTCCCAAGGCCACAAGTCTGCTAAGATTACACAAAAAGGATTCGTCGGCCACAGTCCAAAGGACACAACGGCGCTTTGTACGGGCATAGCAAACAATGACAACGTCTAATATTTAATAATGGAAAGACAGATACGTAAATCCTTCTTGCGTTTCAGCCCATATCAGTGACAAACTGGTGAATTAAACACAGTGGAGAATGAGTCAGAGGGATGACAAGTGCCGCGGTGTTATCGGTCATTTGTGGAGGTTGAAAAGCTGCTGGGCCAGTGTGGGGTGGACACGCTGGTATCATATAAGGGGGAGATGCCCGTTGGACATACAGAACTTTAAGAGCCCGGACCGTCCACGGAGCAGAAAACAGCTCTTTTCTGCACGTCACTTTATCAGCCGTGACAGAAGCGGGAGAAGGCTTGGCAGGTTGATCAGGCTGAATGGTTGTTATTCATTCACTCTGCGGTCATTGTCTATTATTAGTGCCTGTCGGCTGCAGACTCTCCCTCGCCAGCACCTTGCGTGGCAGATCAAGAAGGAATTGGCACCGCGGCTCAACACCCTCTGCCAAATCTGTGACAAGCCCGGCCGCATTGTGAACGCCGGGCCGCAGCGCCTGATGTCGTGAGAATGGCCAAGTAAACAGTGACCTCATGCTGAAAGAAAGGGCTCCGAGCCCTGCTTGGCTCACCGCCACGGCCCCCATATCAATGGTGGAAACGGGGCCTTATCTACTTTGCCATGCCCGTTTTAATTAAGCTGCATTTCCGCCTGGTTTAATGTCCTAACAAATCCCATTAGTGGATATAGGATTAAGCTTTGGCTTTTTTTTTTTTTTACCATTGGTCATAATTAACAACAAGCACGGCCTTCTCTATTGCCTGACCTCCAGCTGTGGTATGTGCGCAAGCTATAACGCCGTCTACCTCGAACCGAGTAGCGCAATGGGGCCCGCTGGCACAACAAGGTGCACTGCGCCTTGTTTTCCACGAGAAAGTGCCGCACACACCTCTTCAAAGATGACATCAATCACATGCGGCACCTATTTAAAAAGGACCTTGATGCCGGTCCAAAAGGAGTAGGGGCTCAAGCAAACAAAAATACATTTTTAGGTGTCTCTAAATACAATAATTCTATTCATTAATTAACCAAGAAACACATGCAAAAAGTTTCGGGGCCCCCCGATGTTTAAAAGACAGGCAGTAGAGGAAAGTGAAGGTTGCTTGTCAAAAGTGTCTGCTAGACGTGCATGCCGTTTTAAACGTGGTATATATGCAGGCCACTTACAATTGAAAGGAAAACCCTAAAAACATAAGACTAAGAGAGCGTGATAGTTCTTTCATGGCCGAGGTGCCTATGTAGCTTCAAAAGACAAACCTTCCAGGAGTACCGAATGCCAATCTGAGAACTATAATCTAGGACAAATCTCTATTGGCTGTGTTGTGTCCACAGGCTGGGGTCGGCACGCTGCCTTCAAGTCACAACACGAGCGCTTCTTTCAGGCCAGGAATGCGCTGTCGAGGCCTGCACAAATACAAACAGGATCCATACCATCAGGCCCCTCTTGACACAAATAATTAAAAGCCAAGGGGATTTTTTCCTCCCTTCTTTCACCATGAAACCAGAGGACGTGAAGACTTTCTTCTTCTTCTTCTTCTTCTCCCTCCTCATCTTTTGGTGCAAGTTCATCTTTTTTATGTCCTTTGAAGTTGAAGAATCCACTTCTAAAGAGCTCTGATACCAAATGATTCCGACTTTGGCAGAGCCCGAGTCTTTATATAATGCTCACCAGACCCGTGGCAGAGGTTGGAGGTTCATTTTGGCATGAATAACCGAGCTGCCAAAGAGGACATTCAAAGGAGTTGGAGGCTAGGTGAATTCATCTATTTCCAAAAGGATTGAAAATCATTTGATCAAGGAATAAAGGAATTAAGTTAGTTAGGGGGGGGGGGGGGGGGCAGTACAGCTAAAGGAATCGACACAATAAAGAAGTCAGGACATTGGCGTGGCCTCAGTATCCCACTGCGTGGCTACATTAGCAATGTGTATGCTAACTACCTTTCAATTTGAGAGAGGAAGACAGCTCTCTCTCTCGAGGTGCAAGGACATTTACTATACAAATGCCTTTTTGGAATTGATTACTAACCATGTAAACAAGGTTATACAATATGTATATCATTGTACATTATTATTAGGACTCATTTTTCCACCAAACGCTGGACCGATGTTACGAGGAGGGAGGTGCATGAGGGGTGACCCCCTCCCTCACCCGGGCGAGCCATCACCCACCGCAGGCTCCACAGCGCTGCGGTATCAACCCGATGCTGATGGGCAGTGATTGTGGGCCATCAGTCAAATGAATGCGTGTTCAGCCAGTGTCACCATCAGGCTATCGGAGTGAGTCCAGACTGTTTACATTCCAGGAACTGGAGGGGATGTGATGGTATCAGTGGGACAAAGCCCAGAGCGGGGGAGGATGGGTGAGGGGGGGGGGGGGGGGGGGGGGGGGGGCGGGGTGCTTGTTCTCTGCAGAAGGCCAGGGTGATGGCTCAGCCCAACCTACATCCTCTATTGCACGTGGATATCTACAGCGCAATGTATGGGAACAAGCCATTCAGGTGACCTCGTTTTTCTCTCCCTTTTAGTTTATTGAATTGACCCCCCCGCAGACCAACAGGTTGGGGGCCCCGCCTTGCCAGGAATCACACCCAGCCTGGGTATCTTACGTGAGCACAAGAATAAAGTATTGAACCAAGTATTGACCCCGCGGCCTCTCTGGAAGCTTCGGGACGCAGCTTCAACTTGCACCTGAATAGACTGGCTGCACTGGTCGTGTGTGTGGGGGAATAATGAACGTTTTCAATAATGAGTGAATTAAAAAAAAAAAGACCAAAGACGTACCACTGATGACTGTCGGCACATGAAGGGTTTAGCCTCACCGCCTCCGCACCCGCCTCCTTCCCTACAGGGGGGAGAGTCAGACGCCTCTGGATGAACCACAGCCCATAATCCCTGGGAACCCCGAGCTCTCTGGGCACCGATTGGTCCATTCAAGGCGCTGCGCTTCCTTCTTTCTAAATAAAGCATGTTCATTTTCTTCGGGAAATTGTGTGATTTAGGATTAAGAGCACACACACACACACTGTCACAGACACACACACAAACATGCCTTGATAAATAATGTTGACCTGCAGTATCTGAGACAGCAGTATCGTGTCATGAGAGACTGCTTGGTAGTTATTAAAGGCCCATTAACAAGAGGAGAGAGAAACAGGCCAATCCAGTCTGAACGAGAGTCTTCTAATCATTCAATGAAATCCAACCACTGACAACGTGGTGCAACCTGGGTAGATGAGTCTGGAAAGGTAATTCAAGTTGATTCCTAAAATAGTCATTTGGATGGGGCGTGGTAGGCACGCTAATGTTTCCACGCACACACTAAAATTAGATTACCAGGGCAGTTGAACCACTTTCAAGAAATAAACTTTAATATTCCGTACAGATTGGCTGAATGAATAATGTTTTCTTATGTATCGGTTTACTTTGTTCCCACATACATTTCTTAGTTAAAATGTTATTATTATGGTAAGAAACCTACTTTGTTTCAGTGGCCATTTCCGTCATGCTTAGATTGTTGCTTACTCTGTTTGTTAACCAAGTCAGAAGAAAACATGCATTTAAATAAGATTTATTAATTTGATCTACACTGGACTCTTTCTTGAAGGACTGTTTCCATTCGTCATCATTCTCGCACCTTGCAGTGAACCTGTTCAGCTCGAAATATGATCACAAATGTTTAGGAAAATGATGACACAATTTCCATCTCATTCAACATGTCATAGTGTTCATGTCACTGACAGGGTTTAGTTTACACAACACCTCCATTACTAATAATGATCAGATCTGAGTACACTGATCAATAAATACTAGAGCTGTCAGTTAAACGCGTTTTTAACGGCGTTAACGCAAACCAATTTTAACGGCGTTAAAAAAACTATCGCGCGATTAACGCAATTATTTGGCTCAAAACAAAGAAGCAGTAGCCTGACTGCTATGTTCAAATGACATTTGTTCAAAGCAGTCGTTTAATTGCACTATAGGCTCTTTTTTTGTATCGTCCTGTTTTGATCAATATATGCCAATGTTGTTATCAATAAAAAATCATTTGCACAAGGCAAGCCGATGCACTTCACCATGTTGATAAGATAATTAAAATGAGAAGAATTATGGGACAAAAAAATCAAGGGATATTTAGCATAGAAAAATAATTTGCGATTAATCGTGAGTTAACTATGACATTAATGCGATTAATCACGATTAAATATTTTAATCGCTTGACAGCTCTAATAAATACACATCTTTAAGTTTTGACTTTCAGAACATAATGTGAACTAGTTGATACACATTAGTGGATTAGGAGAGTTTTGTAGAGTGTTGTCAAATGTGTACAGCAACTGATCTGTAAGATAAAAAGGTCTGTAAAATGTGTCTGCGTTCTTAGCATACACCCGGAGATGGTGGTATGCAATTCACATTACGTGTACCACACGTGTACCACAATACCAAAATATACTAAAAAGATATTTCTTACTTTGTAAAATTATTCAAACTCCGTCAAAACTGAAATTGACATATCAACTACAGTCAAATGGCCAAATAATGAATAGATCTCATGCGGTCATTAGCGAAACAAAACGTCTCCTCAGCCTCGTTTCCAGGCGAAGGACAGAATGTGATTGGTTACCGCTCAGTGCCAGGGCCTTCTTCTCCTCCAGGCCGTCTGCGAGGTCATGGGCGTCACAGTAGGCCCGGGCCAGGCGCCACAGCAGCGACGCGCTGAGTCCGTACTGCAGACAGCGGAAAGGATCAAAAGGTTGGTTCAAACGGCACCGTGCATGCGTACATCACTTTAGTTTTCACAACCTTATCACTGCTGCTGCTGCGGCTATCGCTGTTTGTTCCGAATTGGTCCTTTTCTCGTCAACTCCCAAATGGTTGTCACTCCAAACTGAACTTGGCGGAGGAACATGGAAGGTAAATCATTTGAGAGGGAGCGTTGGGGGTGAAGAGGACATGACGCGAAGCGCCCCAAAAGTGGAGGAAGGAATTTGTATTCTACCTCGTAAATAAATCGGTAAAAAATATAAAAGTTGCCTCTTAAAAGTTTTACAGATACAAAATGCAACTTTGGAGGGGGAGGGAGAGAAACTTGACCACGGCCCTCAGACATGGCCGTGTGCGTACTCAACACACCTCCTCCTTCTTCTCCAGAAGTGCATCGAGACTCTGTCTCTTGCCGCAACTGTCCCCTCGGTGAAGAGCGTCGACCCGCCCCAGGAGGGCGACCAGCTGGTCAACAGGCTCCTCCTCGCCCTCCTCTTCCTCCTCCTCCTCCTGTCTCGGTGACCCCGGGCTTGGTTCCTCTTCGTCAGAGTCTGTCAGCGCCGTCATATACCTGGAGGACACAATGCCATCGTATTTGATGAGGAACTGATGACCAACCAGTCAGGTTGAGCCAGGTTCATTTCCTAAACTCCTTAATCAAAGCTAAAAGACATTCCTCAACATCAACCCTGGAAAGACCCAAGGAAAAACATGAATATGCAATCTATCTCCCATGCAAGTGAAACAGGGCGTGGCTGTTCTGGATCATAAGAGAGGGCTTCAGTAAGGTCAGTCATGCACCCCTCAACACGCACACGCACTCACACACACACGGCAGGTTTTTCCCCTCACTGGAATCACTGAGTGTAAAGAAGACGTAATTCCCCTCTTCAACCTGTGGGCTGGAAAGAACCTCTCTCTGTGAGGAATGACTCGGAGCAATCAAAAATCAAGTTTTAACGAGTCCCCTTCTATGATTACCCCGCGGCCAATCATTGGCCTGATAGTACACACTGACAGCTCACTGCATGTTTACATGCAAGACTGCAGCAGCCTTGTTTACACAAGTCGGTCACTTAATTGTTTCTAAACGCCGACAGTAGAGGAAAGTCTTGACGTTCCGATGGCTGGAGGCCTTTCTCCCCGACGCGCCGCGGACTCACCGGGACGCGGCGTGCAACAGCCACTCGTTTTTTTTATGGTTCCCTCCTTCGGCTACGGCGACTAATCAACGGCACTTAAGAAGAAGAAGCGCCTCGCGAGCTGTATATGAGAAGGGAAAAACAGGGTCTTTACGACCGAGGCGGGGTGAAATGAAAGACACCGAAAGGTGAAACGATGGGAAGCCTCCATCAGGGGTTGGCAGCAGCTGCACGTGCGTCATTGGTGGTTTGGAGGAATGTTTATGTCTGAGCGCCACGGGTTCTGGAGGGATGTGTCAGAGCGGGTCCCCGCCCAGTAGCACGGTGGACCCAACAGGTGCCCCTTGCCGCAGGCCACCTCCAGACTCCGCCCAGCCAGACACACCTTGAGCCCTCCTGTTATTACAAGAGCAGGGGCCCTATTAGCCACTAAGGGGCCGGGAGAGCCCGGAGAAAAGGAAAACAAAGTGGGGAAATTGCAGCCGCGAGGGGCTGACGCATGCGGGAACAGCAACAAGGGGCGGCCTCGCGACGACGTGTGCAGATGGACAACCCTCCCATGTTTTTATGCCTGGCCTCAACCTCTTAGCAGGATCTGAGGGTGCAACAGTACATCATGTGTCATGAACTGAGAAGGATATTGCATCGGGAACCCTTATAATAAAATAAATCAATCCAGTACTGTTGTTGTGTCATTAAGGGCTAGCTGTTGCACATTAATGCATACAATAAAGAAACCGATCTAAGGTAATGATGTTGTGTCAATAAGGCCTAGCTATCGCATGTTAATGCTAACAATAAATAAACCATAAAGTAATGATGTTGCGTCAATAAGGCCTAGCTATCGCATGTTAATGCTAACAATAAATAAACCACAAAGTAATGTTGGGTCAATAAGGCCTAGCTATCGCATGTTAATGCTAACAATAAATAAACCATAAAGTAATGATGTTGTGTTAATAAGGCCTAGCTATCGCATGTTAATGCTAACAATAACAAGACCAATCTAAAGTAGCTTAGCTGGTATTCGAGGCCAAGAACAATAAAGTCACACCGATTCTGCACATGTCTGTAAACTGTATTGAGCAGATCTATTGTGACGAGAGCATACTTCAGAGTGTTTGCTAGCCATTGTCCCCCCTTTGTGGACCCATCCTGGGGAAAGGCTAAAAAACCTGCAGGGTTACATGTTGAACAATGCATTTCATATCTATTTCATAATCTAAAAGGATGACCAACATGGTAGCTCATCTTAGCTGCTGTAAAGGCTTTATGCAGATAGATTACATAATAGCACAACAACCCATACGTTTTGCACATCTTCTATACTTTTGTCATGACCTGTTTACGTAGATGTCGGTGTCAGGACGAAAAAACAGCACGTGACCCACTTCCAATCCAATCAGTTATTCAGTTGGCCAGTGGTTAAGTTGGCCTTTGTGCTTACTTGGTCCATTCTCTTTGTGCAACCTAAACATATGCAAGGCACTGATCAACTTCTTGAAATGCCCTCTGTGACCTTATAACGGAGCAGAGCCATTCAACAAGGTCCGGGGGGGAAAAGGAGAGACACCTTCAAGGGAGCTTAACCGTGGAGGTTGTCATGGCGAGAGCCCTCACAACAAACATGGTGAAGAGTTACCATCTCAACATCTCAAGGCCTCGGAGCATCCGGCCCCAGGCCTATTCACTGCTGGGTGCCGCTGGGGGCCAGGGGAGAGAGGGTACGTGCACTGCAACAGTGGCCCGACTGGAGAGTGAATAGATCGCCTCTGCAGGCGTCCAAATAGTAGACAAGGGTCAGAATTCTCCCAGAGATAAATCGTGCTTGTCTGAGCTCTCCCACACATGCCCCCCCCCCCGTTGCCCTTGGTTCCGCTGCCATGGTATGGGTGGTGCATGAAGTGGTGCTTACTACGCCCCCTGTTTGTGATGAAGCTGAACCGCATTCTGGAACCATACTTGATGAATGGTCGATTAGGAAGACCGGTATAAGACATACAGCTGTTTACATTGCTGTTGCGGCCCATCATAAAAAGAATAAGCAGGTCATTCAACTAGATTGGACTTTTGGGTTGATCTAATTGACTAGGGGGAGGGGTTCACAGTGTTGCAAACCGGATCACGTATCAGGGGGACATTACTGCCCTGTAATGAAACTTGCCAGGAGGGTTGATACAATGAACTCGATACAATGAACTCGATACAGCGGGGCCGGCGGTGGCTGAATAGGCGGTAGGGAAGTGTTTAGCAGCCACATTATTAAGCGCATAGCCAGCACCAGAAGGCCGAGAATCAAGAATCAGGGAAATTAACGTCACAACTAAGAGGGTTGGTAGAGGCACAGCATAAACACCCGTTCTACGGTTTCATAGAAACCATAGAACGGTATGAAAGAAACTATGAAAGAAGAAGCGGAAGGACGGATGCCAGTGAAGACAGACAGCTATGTCAATTATTCACACACAGTGGCCCACATGCTGCAGTGCAACTTGGAGAGCAATGCAGGTACCCTCTCACGGCGCCGGCAGGTCAGACGGGGAGCTCGGTGTTCCATGTTCTCGTTTAAAAAGTAGGTTACACTCGTCTGGATCTAGGCGGGACCTTCGACCCCAAACTTCAACGCTCCACTGCCGCGAAACTACGTGCAAAGATGCGTACGTGCGACCACAAAGGCTAAGCCTCTTTCGATTTTTACACGTCGTCATTGCACGCTTAAAATGAAGCAATTACGTGCTTTAGCCACGTTTAAATATCCCATTCAGATGCACCCATGCCCGCTGATGAGCACTTACCTTTCTGTTAGCTATAAGCTTTTCCCTGAAATACAGACCATTAATCACGAGTATCTCTTTATAAACATTAGGTGTGCGCTGATCGGGCATGCCTTCCTGGCCGCACAGAATCTGTCTGTTCAGCTTAAATCAACTATCCATGTCCTAAATGCAAGGATTTTCCTGTCTTGTTTTTTTTATTGTTATTTTTAATACTTCACCCCCCCACTCCAACTAATGTCCTGGAGCTATGGCGAGGCGAGGTGAATAAACAGCAGTGGGAACTGTTTGAGGAATTACAAGTTCCTACAAGACACGTTTAAATGAGGTTCCTGACAGCTTGGCACGCACGCTGCGTGATTGATAGATAGCCCCTCCTCGCATGTAGAAGAGGCCGTGACGGTGAGGAAGCTGTCACGGCAGACGGAGAGCCAATCCCAGGGCTGTGGACACACGGACAGCCAATCACAGGGCTGTGGACACACGGACAGCCAATCACAGCGCTGGGGAGGGTCTCCAGGGTCCCAATCCATCTGGCAGCAAGGATTATGTCCTCATTCTTAGTATTGTCTTCTTCTTTTTTTGTTATCGACAAATACAGAAACAAAAAATGCATCTGGGCAGGCATTTCAAAAGCTCGTGTTGGAGCAAGATGAGTCCAATCATTGGGTACGCCAACACTAGGCACACTGTCGGAATATCTCTAGCTCCGCAGGCAAGCCAATGTGGCTGCAATTATCACTGACATCTAAAGAACTGCATACAATCTGATCATTGCGTTTGCATGATGCATACACATGTTACACATTTTTCCATAGTCGATACAGCGATACATTGATAATTGCCTCTGGTTCAATCGTGATTGCGCTACTCTCTGATATTGTTGACGCAGGGATAATTGATAGACTGATGGTTCTGGCTTTTAATTATTTGTAATAGTGTAAATGTCACTGATCCAAGCCATGTTTACTTCTGCAGATTTTGTAATATTTATGTTTCGTCTTTCTATTTGGTTTGCAGAGCTCCGTTGGCAGCAAGGGCAGAACGATATCCCGGCTAATCTCTCTGTGTACTTAGTGACTTGGCCAAGGCATAACGAGGGACCAATGCACTGCGCAACAGGGGCCCCGGCACTACCGTGGCCCCCCCAACAGGCTCCGGGAGAGGATATGGTGCTCTTAGGTGGGATACGGAGGGCCCATCAGATGGATGTGAGGATAAGGGCGGCAGCTCATTCTCTGGGTGGATGCCAGCTATGCCCTCAGGGGCTGGAAGTTCTCCTCTACCGACTGCACCATTCCCCTACGCCGTGCCCCGACAAATAACAGAGCAGAAGTAAAGTTCTTTAATTATAAGAGGTGTGTCTGTGTTTGTGTGTGCGTACGTTCAAAGATCTCTTTCTAAGGATTACAACCTACAGATATCGTTCAAGGGGGTGCAGTCAGGCAACCAATCAACCGCCTCCACTGGAGCGTGGGATCACGCTGAGATCGAGCCCTCTAACAGACGGGGGCTGATGTTTACAAAAGGGGGGGGGGGGGGGAATTATGAATGACCTCATAACACCCAGGTGCATCGATCATGCTTACAGCAGTCACGTAGCCCGAGACCGACGAGACAGATGTGTTTTCACAGAAGGCCACAAGCTGTGCCAGAGTCATTCACAACGTCACGGCACGCCGACGCACAGCCGGGCCTCGTCAGATCAACGACCTGGTCCGCCGGCGCCGCAGAACCCGGTGTTCTTAAGAGTCAACAGTTAATCTGACAATGCATGCTAGATTAAAGATAAAACCAGCCGTCTAGATCAGTGCATTGGGGAGGCGGGGCTGGTAGTGGCAGATCACGTCGACGTGCGGCCTGGAGATTGGAGATTATACGACACCAAGAATGGAGGTGTCGTATAATAGCTGTTTACTATTTAAAATTATATAAAAATCATACTCAAGGTAAAAGTAAAAGTATAGATTTTAAAAACCACTTAAGAAATTACAAGTACACAAAAAAACGACTCAATTACAGGAATGTAAATAGTAAATGTAACTCGCTACTTTCCACCCCTGCACAGGGGAAAACAGAGAACTACTTTTTTGAACTTTGGGTTCCAGCACTAATACTGTGTTACAGTAGAACTTCAGATCCCACTACTTTTCTCTACTTTGTCAGAGCAAAAAAATAAAACTCCATTAAACCTCAACAACTTTAGAATAGCCTTAGTTGTTGTTTTTTCTTTAGTCTATCTTTCCCAAGTTGGGGTTGATACTTGGTAAACTGCTGTTTATTTTATCCAAGGTTGGGTGTGATTGAGGTATGTTCTGGTCTATGGAGGTAGAGAGCTGTCATGTTTCTCCTCCATTCTCCCACACCTGAGGCACATTGGAAGCACATTAAAGTACATCTGCTTACCCAGTAAGTAGCCTTGCAAAGGTTAGGAAGCACAAGGCCTTCAGGACATATCTCCATTAACCACAATTTAACCAACTGGTTACGTGCGTAGAATTTAAGACCCAACACATTGAAATAATTGTGATAAAACCCACCCCACTTGTATCAACATCCATTAATGCATCCACCTTTAATGATGGAAATGGTTTCATGCACAGGGTGGAATATGATGCATATTCTAATGCTAACCATATCTTGATAATTGTTAATTATTTATATCACTGTCACATGATAATATATTCATCTAATAATCTAAAAACAGGCACTATTTCCAGCCATCAGTCCATCACGTTGGATATATCCTTATGTTGGGATGTCCAAGGAAGCTCCTCAGTCAACAAGACACCGACGCCCTAAGCTAAGGCAAGTACACCTGGGTGCTGTCGAGCTAATTAGATATCGCCCTCACACCGTTCTTAGTTGAAAGCCTTGAGCTGTTATTGTACCCGCTGCATTCAAATAGAACTATTCCATTGATTGTGTATATAACTTTCGAATTTTTGGCAGTAGCTGAATTACTGTTATCATTTTAATTGGGGAGAAACAGTAGTGCCAAACCACAAAACACTGTGGTCTTTTTTATTTTCATCCAATGTGTTTCTATATAGAGGGTTCCGTGCACCTTATTTAAGCCGTCAGAATACAAAGCCGAAGTGAAGAAAAGTTATTCAGCACTATTCTGTTTCAACAGAACAGATCAGATCACAAGTTGTGTTTGGTCTGAATCCCCCTGCATGTGACTGTTGATTCTGACAGGCAGATAATAGTGTGCGCCCTTAACTCTAGGTGGGGTCCTTTTCTGTTCGTAAACATTGAGGTAAGTTGTGCAATATTGTAGTTCGTTCCACCACGTTACAAGGAGCAAGTGTGTGTGTGTGTGTGTGTGTGTGTGTGTGTGTGTGTGTGTGTGTGTGTGTGTGTGTGTGTCTTGAAGAAGTGAGCCATATTTGTATTGACGTTCATGTATGACAAGAGTACAATTCACTTGTAAAACATTGCTGCATTAATAAAATAAAATAAATTATTTACAAGGGCAAATTCTAAATCCGAAACAAATCAAGAAATTATTTTAGCCACTTTAACTCTACACAAGTAGAGTTAGCAGCAGCAATCCACTAAAGGAATACGGTACGATCCCTGTGGTTATGCATATCAAGGTTTACCTTGATATGCATAACCACTATAATGTACATCAGGGATCGTACCTGTATTCCTTTAGTGGATTGAAGAAAAGTTTTGATATGTATTATAGTGGTTATGCATACAAAGGTGAACCTTGAAATGCATTAGGGGTGTGAACGGTTACAAAAAATTGTAAACTGTAACACAACCCCTTTTTTTTTTCGCGTACACGGTTAACCGTTTTCTTATTAATGAAAAGAAGTATATATTTTTTTTAAAGTGAACCGCAGTCGCGCTATAGGGGGATTATAACATTAGTTTGAGCGGTTGCCATGGTTATCTCTGTGCGGTTAATTTGCAGTTGCGGTGTTAATTAGGGTGTTGTCAGCTTACTGTTGCATTAAACTAATCAGAAAAAGCGGTTCTATGCTATATAATCTAGAGTATCCGTGGTACAAAGGCTGTGACGAATTGCGAATTACAAAATATGTAAACAATGTTGAAAGTATAGACCGTCGCGATTGCCTTTGAAACAATGGCGCAGTGTTTTTTTGTTTTTTTTTACGGTTTTCGTTTACTTATTTTTCCTAAACGGTTATGATTTACTAACCGGTTACACGTGTACCCGTGCACACCCCTAATATGCATAACCACTATAATACACATATGGGATCGTACCCGTATTCCTTTAGTGGAAGTCGTTAACTCCACTTGTGTCTATGTGCTGGTACTCACCCTCCCTCACTCTCTGCTTCCTCTGAACTTTGACCTCCGCTTCTGGCGGCCAATCCGGCGGCCGCGGCGGCCCGCTTCCTGCGGGTGGGGGTGGTCCGGCGGGACCCCGCGCCGCCGCCGCCCTCCGTCCGGCCGCTCTTCATCTCCTCCCTCACCTGGTCGGGCAGCAGGGGCAGGGCGCTCTTCAGGGCCCTCATCTCGTCCTTCAGCTCCGAGACGCAGCGGATCAGAGCCTCCAGGCGGTCCAGCACCTCCGCCTGGCCCGCCAAGGCCGACCCGCCGCCGGCCCCGCCGTCCACCACCGTCAGACCGCCGCCGGGCCGGCTGCCCCCGGGGCCGTCGAGGCACGCGGCGGGCCAGGAGTCCCGGCGCCGGGACCGGAGGCTGTGGTACCAGACGGCGGCCAGGCTGACGCCCGCCACACCGGCCAGAGCCCCGATGACCATCAGCTTGCTGTCAGCGTGAGCCATGCTGCCTGCAGGGGGCGCCACAATGAGACACAGCTTGTTGTTGCAGTGGTCATGCCTGAAAGGCTGCGCTCTTTAATTTAATTGTATTTGTATAGCCCTTAATCACCATTACAGTATTTATGACCCCCCCCCCCCCCCCCCTGACCCAGGCCCCCACAAGGCCAAGAAAAAACTCCCTTTAATCAGCAAGGAAGAAATCTTGAGTTTAGTTTTTACTCGTTCAATTGTTAAGTAATAGAGGGTGTAGCATACAAACGAGAAGTATAGAAGTATGTAGAATACAACTCAATGCGTGATAATAGGGCTTGTACATCGTGAGTTCACATGGCAGTGAGAAGCAATTTCGGAAGTATTGGAGGAGCATAGAAATGTTATTGGTAGTCATGGTGTTCGGGTCATTGTTTTGTAATTCATTGTGAAATTATACATCATTGTGGAGGGACCTTATTGTTTTTGAAACTGCCATAACGCTTCTAATGAGACATGGTAAAACATATTAGCCTACGTTGCGGAATATTTTAGATTACTACAATTTACTATAAAGCATCAAAAAATCCCAGGATCCATTCTGATGTGCAAGTCCTGTAGAAGTGAGTAGCACTTTTGAATTGCTTGTAGAAAGAACATGCATAATGACTGACAAGACTTATACATTAATAATGTGTGTTTGGGTCTGTCCTCTTTCTATATTGTAACTTAGAGTACAATGGATGCAACATTCACCAACAAAATAACAAGAAGGTCTAGGCTAGCTATGTAGGGTAATGAATATAACACTTACCATCTGGTGACCTAACACCAATCACACAACCGATTCCAAACAATCAAAATGACTTTACAACGATAGTATAATGTATAATGACTGCGTTAAAACGACATTTATACACAGTGAATGTATGTCTCTGTCAGTGACTCATTCGTGGTCATCTACTGAACCAGTAAGTTGTATGAAGACATTCACCTTCGACAGTCTCCACTAAACACACACATGCGCTTCATAAACGTTCAGTTTATTAGTTCAGATGAAACGTAATGTGATATCCTTACAATACGTTTTCATACAAATGCTACATTAAATGCGATACATGAGTAAAATTAAGTATTATATCTTACCGTGGTGTAGGTAAACTGGGAGGCACTGGCTTATCCTGACCGTCAGCTTTCTGTGTAACGAACAAAACATTCCGTGTTCAGCAGAGGCCAAGCAGAAACGTTCCGTTTTCGGGCCAAGGCCAAAGTAGCATAAAGTCAATCATGTGTTGCCTTACATTATCTTCCGAATTGGAGTTGTATTGAACGGCTCAACGTTCAGCCAGATTTTAACATGTCTGCCATCAAACTTCAATCTTAATCTGATTTAGATTGAACTTCTTCCACATTTATCCAGCGAATTCTGTTAATGCAGAACTTCCATAAAAGTTACATTGTAACGAAGTACCAGACATTCTATGCCTTGCCTTGGGTCAAAAGTTTGATGGCGAAGAGGTTTGCCATCACCTTTTGTGACGCAACACAACAACAAAATTTCACTTCATTGGATTTATTATTTATTGTTAAGAATGAACACTATCATTTTTAGCGTCCATTTAAGTAAGGGTCCCAAATGGAAGGGGTTCAATGTGAAGGTATCATCTGCTGATTGCACTAATTGGAGACTTTGTGTGTGTGTGTGTGTGTGTGTGTGTGTGTGTGTGTGTGTGTGTGTGTGTGTGTGTGTGTGTGTGTGTGTGTGTGTGTGTGTGTGTATATATATATATATATATATATATACATATGTATGTGTGTGTGTGTGTGTGTGTGTGTGTGTGTGTGTGATCACAGTAAACTAGCATGCAACCCGTTCTGCAGATCTAATGTGTTTAACGGCCTTGAAGGGCTTTCACAACGTAAGAAGGTTGTGAGGGGGCCAGCATGGGAGATGCGGAAAAAAGTGTTAATCTTTAAAAAAGAAAAAAAAAATCTGCTATGGAGCCAACTGGGCTACAGGGAGTTCCCTGCAGCCCAGGGAGGTGAACCCAGGACCGCTACGTGCAGTTTGCTACCTGCTCAACTGGCAGAGAGTGGAACACATTGTTCCCCCTGCCCACAGCCTGCATCCCGCCTGCACCGGGAACAAAAGCCCACCTGAAGGCCCAGATGTGCAGTGAAGCACGTAGAAAAAGCAACAGCCTTGGCCATCAGCCCTGGGAGGGAGGGAGGGAGGGAGGGAGGGGGGGAGGGAGGGAGGGGGGGAGGGGGGGAGGGATGGAGGGGTACGTTGATGGACTGATAAGACTCCACCAGCAACGGCCTCCCCCCCACCGGGGTCAAGGCCGGAAGATAAGGGGGGGGGGGTCTACCATCAATCTGCCGCCAGACCCTCAGCCCTCCACACATCACCAAGGCCTCAGCCTGGATCGGGCGGGTGAGGGACAGGGTGGGGGAATGGGGGAGGCAGGTTTAGAGGGCGCATCACCACCTTGTGGGTTGGCGCTTTCTTTGTGTACCGCAATGAGTCACTCACAGGAAAAGCTGCGGGGAAGAAAAGCCGCGTGTAACGTAGCATTACTATCAGATTGTGGCTGACAGGCCGCAGCGAGTGCGGTGGCCTGGTTCGCCCGTCGGTGCTGAATTCATTAACATCAGGAGGCCCCACCACAGCAGAACCAAAACAAATAAAATGACATGTGTTTCAGTTGCACGCCATGTTTAGAGATACTTTAAAGAGGCACCCAAGCGTAAAGATGGCCGCCGGACAGGTTTGTGCAACTGAAGGTGTGCCATCCGCCGTCTGCTGCCGCAACACGCCACGGGCTCGGGGAATCCGACCGATGGGCCTGCACTTGCTCCGTGGCTGCAACGTGCTGACTGCGCCGCGCTGCCTCCGTCCCGGGGAGGACTTCACCAGGAGACTCCGACACTTGTCTAGTGGTCTTCCAAAATATAAACTAGAAGCAAACCAGGCTATTGTCAACTGTCAAAGTTGATTAATCATCGTCAAACCGAGCATGATTGATATGCATTCTAAATAACATGATCTTTACAATTATTTATTATTTTGAAATGTTTGTTATTAATCAGTGTAGTACATATTTAAGAATATTTTCCTGATGTAGTTAGTTTTTTTCTTTTGATTGATTGGTTTTCCATGTTTTTTCCATTGTTTTTCCTTCCCCTTTCCTTGCTTTGCTCTTCAAATGGCTACTTCTCTCTGTGACCGCTCAAAGTTCAGGGCCCAGTGCCAAAGCATGATTAAGTAGTAGCTCAAGATCAATAGTTTCCTGCTTGCCTCATCACTGAATTCAGGGATCACTTCCAGAAAAACGAACAACTATGGTGTTCTTCTGTACAGTATTACATTATTCAAAATTATATCCATCATTCATTTAGTCATATCGTTGTTGTTTTTGTTTCGACATCTAGGAATGAGGTCTTTTTCTTTCTTTTGATTTTTTTTATGGTCATTTTCCTATCTTTTTATTCGAATTAACTTTTTTTTCTATATTTTTTCCTTTCTAGGCTTCTTTCGTTCTCATCTTTTTCTGTTTAATTGAAGGCTGAACGTGTCCAGTAGGGGGCGCCAACGGAACGAACATTGAGTTAGTTGGTTAGGCTGACTGTTAGGTAGGCTCCGAAAAAGACGTGAAAAAGTCGATGCCTTTCAATTTATTTATTTTTTGTTGCAATTTGACGAAAGATATGTGTTTAACTTAATCCATCCATCAAAGCCAGGCAAAACAGGCATGTGGTAAGAAGGATCGTGAACAATGACGAGCGTGCAGTGTACAGTGTAAAATTGATCAGGGCTGTAAAAACATTGTTTGAGTTACTCTTCGCGTGTCTATGGATGAGAAGTAATTTACCAGTCACGCATCTTATGTTATAATGTATCTGCTCTACGTTTCCCAACAAAGGAATCTATGAAATAATAGATGTCGTAAAGGTAAAACCTAATTCGAAGCAGAATTTGTCTTTTTTTTAAATAAATATTCCCAAAACCCAATAAAGCCCTGATCCGCTATGTATTGAGATGCATCTTGAACATAGCTTCTCGCAATAAGTCCCACTTTTCGCAACCACCTGCTTTATCATTAACACTGTATAGCCTATATAAGCATTCAGTTCAGACGACAAAATCACAAATAATTTTAAACTTTCTTAAATTGTACAGCCTCCTTGACGGATTTGATTAAAAAAGAATCATGACTATTTACTATTTGGTTACTTTGGATAAGAGCAGAAAGCAACTTGCTGTGATTTAGTTTTCAGGGAGCAGGTACTGTAAAGCATCTTGCTTAAGGACATCTACAGGTAGACCAAGGCCATTTGCATTTGTTCTAACTATTGGTATGTATTACTTCCAGGAGATAACGAGCTGTAGAGTTACATCAAAATATGGTTGGTCGTTTGGTATTACTATTATTATTAATAATAAAAAAAAACTCTCCTTTCACTGGCTGTCCAGTTCTAAAAAGTGTCCACAAGACGAAAAAAAACTAGGAAAAAGTCAGGTTGAAACCCTTCCCCAGAATTAAGCTTTGTGCAAGTTTGTTTTAAACAACACCTTCTGAAATCAGTATACAGATGTCATGACTGAGACCTTAGCGGTTTCAGCTCCACAAGATTTAGCCAACATTCCACATCGAAAAAAACCCATCATCAATTTAACGCATCGGCCCGACTGCTGTCTGTAGTTATCGAACGCCCCAATACTATGAAAACACGCTCGAGTTTCCATTCCGTCCCCTCGCTAACATTTACTCCCAGACCCAAGCACACTACTTTTGGCGGACTGCTTTTGGCACGCTCAGTGATGGGGAGTTTAAGATGCTTTTAAAAGCTGCTCCAGCTGCTCCAGGAATGCCCTTTGCCCCCTCATATTAGTGATGGGAAATGCAGGAACGATCCAGATGGACATTTACGCGTGAGGTTTGCCTAAAGGCTGCCTCTTTTAGCTCTTTACGACACCTGTAGGCGGAGGTTGGGGTCAGTTCATCCTGATGTCAACGGTGCAGATGTGCGCTGGACGAAGGTTAGGAAGGATTGAACGGCACTCGCTGAAGGAGTGACACACGGGTGGGTTTTATGTTCTCAAACCTTCTTGTGTTCTGTTCAGATGACATAGAGATGCAGGAGTTATTTTCCCTCAGCCTGAGAGGCTGTTATGCAGACCTGTGGGTCTTGCTCAATGTACAACAGGTGTGCAGCCTCGCGCGGCCCCAGAGTCCAATGAGTGTGACGCGGGCCAGGTGAGGCTGCTGAAACCAGCCACCCCACACACCCAGCACACTCTGTCACACAGAGCATCGCTCACGTTGCAACAGTTCATGAAACTACAGCAGTGCAGAGTGATGCTGTAAGCAACAGTGTCTAACATATGTCAGTGATACAGTAGCCAATGGTCTTAAATCAACCTAAATGGAGCAAAGTACATCATAAAAAAAATCATAAAAACAAAATCGTAAAAAAAACAACAACACAAACAGTAAAAAAAAAAAGGAGAGAAAAATGGCCGCCTGGTTTGAGTGAGGAGCGTGTGTGTTTCTGTGTCCTGCTTGCTGCTGTGTTTGTGTGGTTGCGATTGAAAGGCAGCGCAGTGACAGAGGGCTCCAGGAATAGCCATGGGTGGGGAAGGCCGGAGGTCTTGCATGTGGGCTGCTGAACAGTCCTCTGTGTAGCGCTCATAACCACACGCCAGCCCAGCGGA